>NW_006299394.1:874304-880418 GCF_000327345.1 Myotis davidii | reverse complement strand
GAAGGGTGGGGGCGTGGAGGAGAAGGGTTGGGGTGGCTTCTGCGGGGTGGGGGGGATGAGGCAGGGCTATTGCTACACGGATCGCTCTCCCCCACTAGAGCCTGTCTCCCAGGCAGCTGGGGATGTTTTAATGAAGCTGGAATTGTCGAGTCTGGCGCTGGAGAATCATAAGCTGCCGAGTCAGAATCAAATTAATAATTCATGAAATTAAAGTGTATAATTAATTTGAACCGTGCAGATGAGAGGAAGGGCTGGAGCCCACAGCCGGGGAGGGCCGAGTGGGGGCTGCTTGCTGAACTGGGCTCCGTCCGGCTGGTGGATAGGGCCCTGGGCCCGCCGGCCTGCACAGGTGCGCACCGAAGCAGGTACCCGCACCTGAGATGGTCCCGCCTCCGCAGGTCTCCGAAGCCTGGGGTTTCCACCCCTCCCTGGGCCCAGGGGCCTGGCTCCAGGGGCAGGGAGGGGCAGGTGTTGGCAGCGTGGGGGCCACTGAGAGCTGTCAGACCTTCACGCCTCCACGTTGCAGGGACGTAAGTCAAATCCCAGAAGTCAGAGGTTTTCTGATCTTCGGGGCGCCTTGGTTTCTGGGTCGCACACACAGACACGCAGCCCACGGCGGACATGACTGGCTCCACGGACGGCAGCAATGGTGGTGTCACCGCGAGTGCCTGACTGAGTGCCTGAGGGGCCCTCACGTGCCCTTGGCAGGGGCCTGTGGTGCCTTCTGGGACTCCAAGGGAGGGGAGGAGCCCGCGATCCCGGCTCCAGGCGAGAGCGGGGCTCCTGCTCCTCACGGGTGATACTGGTTACCGTGCCGGGCACTTGGCAGGGCGACACCTCCGCTGCCCATGGTGCCCCTCGGTTTGGATGACGAAGCTGGCGCCCTGAGGAGCAGCGGGACCTTCGGGTTACGCTTCTCACTGGAACATCTGGTGCTGCAGCAGCCCAGGCCTGGTGCCCTTGTCCCATGGAGACTCACAGAGCGAGGGGAAGCGGCCCGCCCCCTTCTCAGGCCGGAGAGCCCTCTCCCGCACTCTAAGGGGCACAGGGCTGGGCCTGAGGCCATGCCCCACAGAGACCCCCATGGTGAGGTTGATTGGCTGCTGACTTCACAGCCTGGGTCCTGAGAGAGCTTCGCCCTCCTCCAGGGCTTGCTCTGTTGCCTCTGCAGTCACAGCAGCGGGCACCCCAGGTCTCTACTCCTCACTCAGTCCATGGGCTTCCTGGTCCTGCCTTGCTGGCTGGCCTGGCCTCCGCAGCGCCCCCTGCTGCCACAGTGCAGGCTCACACCCTGCTTGCCAGAATGCTGACCAGGCAGCACCAGGTCCCGCCTGGCTCCAGTGTCCTGAGCCACGGCCCATCGGACAGCCTCACAGAGCACAGTCAGGGACATATGATGCCCAACTCGTGATGGACGCATTTCGGGGCAAAGACATGGATGGCCCTGTAATCTGTCTGCTTCCTCTCTTCTGTGCGTGGCCACACGAAGGTGGGCCCTGCCTGCGAAGGGCGATCCGCCATGATGTGGCAGGAAAGCCAAGAAGCAGTGACAGGGACTGGGCAGGTCACGGGGGGACCGCCACGGTGGGGTTTGCTCCGTCTCTGCTCAGTGGGTGGCCGGACTCTGCGGCAACCCCAGGGTTTGGAAGTGAAATGTAACCACCCGAGAGCTTCTGGAATTTTCCGTGGGTGTTCAGTTGATAGTAGTGGCTACCTGAGTGAGTGGGTCTTGGTTATTCTCCATGGTTGCTTGTACGGCCCCTCCACGGGTTCAGTGTAGAGAGAAAGGACAGGACAGGTGGCCGGACCCAGACCCAGCCTGTCTGTCAGAGCGGGGCACACAGCGCCCTGCTCCCCGCTTTCCTGGAGCCGCCACCACCTCCGCCTCCGCCTCTGCAGCAGCAGCAGCTTCCCTCGGTGGGGAGGTCCCTTCCCCTGGTCAGACCTCCAGCCGCGCAGTGTGCAGTTGCCCGTTCGCTGAGGCTCACTGCAAGCCGGGGGGTTGGGGCTGGGTGGGGCGGTCCTGGCCCTTCAGCTCCCGAGTGAGTGAGGACACACCCTGGCTGCGCATAACGAGCCTGTGCAGGCTCAGCAGGTGCCCACCGAACCTCTGTGCTGGTTGGAGCTGCGCCCTGACTGTCCTGATGGTGGGAAACGTCGGCAATTGTAGGGGTCTGGGTGGCAAGATCCTAGGAGATGGGGGATCCTGCCTGGTGGCGCCCCCTTGCGTGTGGGTGAGGCCACGTGTGGTTATGACTCAAGGGGTCCACGTCCCACACGGCATGTGGGCCAGCACCTTTGTCAGCTTCAGAAGCGCGGAGGCAGATGCCCTTCGCTGGCGGCTCTGCGCGAGCTGGTCTTTCTCCAGGAAGGGGGCCGCCGCCCCGTCCACTCCCACGAACGCCCTGGTTTCATTGCTGAGGGTCACAGCTGGCTGAGAGCTGTCCACACCAGCGGTGGTTAGGGGAGCCGAGTTGATTTGGAACAAGAGTTAGCCGTCTCCTCCCGCCTCAGAGGTGACACGCGGCCACACCCACCGTCTTCGGGCCACATGTGCCCTGAGGCTGCCCGTGGCGCTGCCAGGCCGGAGGTGCAGGCCCCGGGACACGGGCTTTTCACCTGCGGGGTTCTGCCCCTGGGTGAGGGGTGCCGGCCCTGGCGCTGGCCGGACCCCGCTGTGTTCCTGTGGGCAGCTCCTCAGCGCTGGGCCGCCCTCCTCTGCTGCAGGTTCAGGGCACAGAGTGGCATCCTTCGTCCTGGTGAGGCCCGCGTGGCTCTGGTTCAGACGGCTGAGCCCAGGAGGGAAACGGCCTACGTGAGTGCGGGTCTCTTCCTTCTGCAAACCAACCATTCATTTGTTCTCCACAGAGAAGCCAAAAGCAGAGGTGTAATCGGCAATTTTCAGAAAGCATTCACTGTCGTGAGAGCCTGTCCCCAGGCAGCTCTCGCCCCCCTCCCCCACCCCCCGGAGTCAGACGCGGCCTGAGCTGTGGGGTCAGAGGAACCAGGAGGACGTGGTGTTCGTGTCACTAAGCACGCCGCACTCAACGGAAAGACTTGTTTCTTTCCCCCCCAAATGCATATTTGTTGCTCAGGCCTCTGGGCTTTCACTTCACACCACCAACCAAGAGGCGCTGAGGCGCTGAGCTGCGTCTCTCAGTTGCGCTGCGTCTCTGTCCCGATCCCTCCCCCACCCCCCACCTGTGGCAGCGCACTTCAGGTGAAAGGCCTGCTGTTCTGCATAGAGCCGGCTTGCATGGCTGGGAAGTACAAAAGCCGTCGGAAGAAATTCCAACCGACACGCCATATGGGTCAGCCGTGCAAACCTCCAGGAAACCACAGGTGACTGGCGTCGCTGGTGGGAGGCGCCTCGGCTCCGTTGTGGTCACTGTTTCTGCGCGACTACCAATGGCTGCTTCTCTGGACGCTTCACAGGCGCCTGGGTGAGTGGCGGGTGTGCATCTGCAGGGCAGAGGTCGGTAGCTGACCCAGAGGCAAAGCAGCGGGAATATATGTGTGCCTGCGCGCTTGCCGTTAGGAGGAATAGATCTTGGATAAATCTCGGGCAGACTCCCTCCCATCATCGCGCAACCTTCGCTGATAAAAGTGAATGTTCCCTGAATGATGTCCTATTGATAGCGGCGGCTTGTGGGAAGTGGTCAGGTTTGACCTGCTGAGTTTCTTCTGCCACTGATGCACGTGCTTCCACGTTCGCCTTCATTTTCCCCTCCTTTTCCTCATCTTTATCATCAAAAGGAATTCATTAAGAATCCATCTACGAAGGTAGGTAGGTTGGGCTTGCTTTCTAGGGACTTGAACGGTAATACAAATGCTTTTTACATGGATATAAAGATTTCAAAGGTAGTGCCAAAAGATAATGTAATATATCTTTATATATAATACACATTATTTTTAATACATAGTAGGCGGCATTTATATAGCACTTACCTATGCCTGGCGCTACACTCAGCATTTTTTAGGCAATTTATTTCAAAGAAGCAGATAAAGTAGGTACGGTTTACCCCTCTTTTGCAGCTAAGGAACACGAGGCCCAGAGAGGGTAAGTAATTTCTCCACGGTCACACAGCTGGAGCCCATGCTTTCACCAGCACATGTGCTGTTTCTCAGTTACGTGCATAAGCAAAGGACAGATACGAAAAGTAATAATATAACAATAATTAACAAACCGAATATTTCCGGTGCATCAGCATTGTGACCTCACATAATCCTCCCAGTCAGTTGATGATGTAGGTGCATTAGTGTCCCCCGGCGAGCACATCTCTCCCCTGGCCTCATCTCATACATCTGGTGAGCTGCAGAGCCACCAGTTTTCCTGGGCACTAGGGAGGCCTTTGTGACATCTGAAGGCCTCCATAAACAGTGCGGGTGCAGGAGGCAGCGTGGGCTGCAGGAGGAGCCGGGCGGCCTGCAGGAGCATGGCGTCCGTGGCAGTCTGCTCAGGACGTGGCCCTGGGCGGCGGCCAGTGCTGATGGCGTTGTGAGGAAAGTGGTGTGGGTGGACTGGCACAGACCATCCCCCAGCCAGATCGGTTACCAGAAGCTGTGCCCTCAGTGGCTGTGACCTGGCGAGGCCAGCTGTGCCCCAGCGCCGTGCATGCGGATCCTGACTTCCCAGCGCTGGCTGCACGGAGTGGGAGGTGTGGGCCTGGGCGGCTCCACGTGTGGCGATGATGAAATGGTGTCACCATCTCAGCCTCATCGTTGGGCGAGTTAGGTGTCAGAATGGGCGAGGCGATTCTGTGCTCTCGCCTTCTCCCCAAGGCTTCTCCTGTCCCCGAAGTGTTTTGCTGAATCAAAGGCCTGTATGCGCCCGCCCCTTTGCTTTAGTCCCCACAGCTCACCTGGGATCTGACCGGCCTGGCAGGTCAGCTCCAGGTTCGCCACCCAGGCTGCTGCTCCGCGTGGCATGCTCGAGGCAGAGCGGCTGTGGAGGCGCAGGCAGGGAACTCTGCAGTGATGGCCCTGGCCCCGGCCCTGCTGTGGCGGAAGCAGCCAGGAGAACCGTTTGTTGCCACTTTTTCTCTCCTGTGAAGGATTGTGAGTGAATGCCCTTGTTTCAGTGAGCAAGAATGTGAAGCTGGGGTGGGTGGCACTCACCTATGTGAGGTCAGAAAAGTGTCGGACTCCAGTGTTATTCTGCCAATGCGTTTATTCTGTGTGCGTGTGTGAGTGCATGTGTGTGAGTGTGTGTGTGTGTGCGAGTGCGTGCATGTGTGTGTGTGTGCGTGCGTGTGTGCGAGTGCATGTGTGGAGTGCATGTGTGTGTGTGCGTGTGTGTGTGTGAGTGCGTGTGTGCGAGTGCGTGTGTGTGTGTGTGTGTGTGCACATGCCTGAGTCTGTGACCCGGGAGCCACCTCCCGGAGTCTCCGCAGGAGCTTGGCCGCCCTGACCTGTGCTGTCAGGTGTCTGCCTTTCCCACCCCTGCCTCCCCCTCAGACACGGTAATGGCTCCTATCATCTTTCTTCTTCATCAGCCAAAAACACCCCGCTCGGCTTCTCTGATTTCAGCCTGTCACTTGATGAGGCCCCTGCTATTTATATTATTTATATTTTGTCGGTGAGGAGGGAGGAGGCATATAAATAGAGCCGGGCGACCTGGACCGCGCTGGCGGTGTGGCTGTGCACGGGGCGCTCCATGGCCGCGTGGCAAGGGTTACGGGAAGGCAAACAAAAGCCACGGCTGAACCGGGCGCTCCGTGGCCGCGTGGAAAGGGTTACGGGAAGGCAAACAAAAGCCACATGCAGATGAGGCCAACAGGTAGGCTTAATCAGGGCTGTCGGCGGATTCAGCGTCTCTGATTGTCGCCTCTCCGTGCCTCCCGTTCGGAAGCCCTCATCTGCTCCAGATGTGGTTTAATTTACTGCGACTTGGCTAATTACTGTAATTAAGGATTAATTACTGTTAATTACTTTCACATAAACTCAACGCCAGTCAAAGAGCGGAGCCTTATGAAGTCTGCCACAGAAGTGAGCGGGCTCGGTGGCCTGCGTGAGCCCTGCGGTCCGCGTGTGGCGGGCCCGGCGGCCACAGACCTTCCCAACCCCCACGACCTCCAGCATCGCCCGCGGGAGGGGGGGGCTGAAGGCGCAGGA
>NW_006299394.1:872508-874215 GCF_000327345.1 Myotis davidii | reverse complement strand
GGGAGCCCGGCGGGGGCTGCTGTTCCTGTGATTACACGGTCGGTGTTGTGAGCTGTAAGAGGCCAGCATCCCATCTTGGCGCTGAGCGTGGCGATGTCCATCACAGGTAATTGGAGCAGAGATAAAGCAGGAGGCGGGAGCCGGGGCCAGGCCGCCGCTTCCTCCCAGGCACCGCCTTCCCTGACCACGCGGTCTTGTCCTTGGAGTGAGGAACGGCCAAGGGCTGGCTGAGCCACTGCACATCCCGAATCCCACAGACACCTGTGCCCTCCCCCTGGCCCCCGGCCCGGCCAGTTCATGCTTTCACTTGTTAGAGCGAAGCTGGGTTCAAAAGTGTCCTGTCCGCAAGTCCTGGGCAGCCCCTCTGCGGCGACCCGCCTTCCCCTGATGTTGAAGGCCCTCTGAGTCCCACATGGCTCCACCTGTGTCCCTCCCGACACCCTTTCCCGCTCTCAGCCAGACGCAGAGTCGGGCCGTCACTGTCTCTCGCCGCCCGCCGCGCTCTCCCACGTGGTCCCTGCAGCCATGGACCTCGCGTCCGTCAGTCCACAGACCTGCCCTGGCCAGCCCCTCCTGCTGTGCCCGCGCCTGCTCTTCCTCTGGTCCCTCACCTTGTCCAAGGCGCCCTAGCCAGTGCCACCCAGGCCACAGCCGCTGACCGTGAGGACTTTCTCCTCCTCGCCTCATGCACTTGTTTCTTCCTTGTGTTGACCTTCCTCCCTGAGCTCCTGCGCTCCTGCCGGGACCTGGGATGCTGGGGCTCTGCCCCCTGACGGGTGGATGGAGCTCACCTACTCACTTGCTGGGTGACCTGTCAGTCTCAGGGAGCTGTGATCCCCGCGTCCTCATCGCCCTTCCCCTCAGGGTCAGGGCTGCCGAGCACATAACCAGGATCCCGCTGATCTTTTAAGAAAATCCTAGGACTAGATTGTTCAACGTGGGGTCCAGAGAGGGTCTTTTTCGACGTGACATTCCAAAGGCTGCAGCGCGGGGGCTGGGCGTGTCCCCACTGGCGCAGCACCTGTTCCTAAGGACGGCCGCCTGCACGCAGGACGCTCACCGTCACGGGCGAGGATGCTGCTGACGTGTGAAGGGAACATAATTTGATGCTAAAGAAACAAATTAACATTTCACTATATCCAATTAAACGTTTCAATACATTAAAAATAAAAATATTCAACAGCTTACTAGTTGAATCAATTATAAGGAAGATTTTAACTTTTATTAAATATTTTTAAATCTTATACTAAACTTATCAATAACTTAAAGGGAAATGACATATAATGAAACCAAATTTTTTTAAAAATAGATTTTTTGTGGCTGTGTCCACAGAAATACTCTATTTATTTTTCTCCAGGTAATTTGCAGTGGATGGCTGGCCTTCGCTGTGTCACGTGCTGTGTGTCACTGCTGCGACTCGTGGTTCATGGAGCATGTGTGCTTGTGTTTCTCTGAGCGGGGCAGACTGGTGTTCACGGACATTCAGATGTGTGTGGCGGCAGTGGGTGGGGACTTTACATGCCACGCAGACACATCAGACCTCCCGCACCAGGGACCCCTGTTGTGTACCACACACAGTGCTAGACCCAGAGAATAGCATGGTGTCAAGTGAATTATCTGCAGAGATGAGCTGGTGTGATAAAGAGACACTGGACCATTTCCAGGAGGGACACATACAGTTTGACAAGGGAACATCCCCCTCGAGGG
>NW_006299394.1:871003-872280 GCF_000327345.1 Myotis davidii | reverse complement strand
CATGACCGAGGGGACAGTCTCCACAGACCACTCTCCTGCCAGTGAAGCCAGTTACTTCAGGACTCCCTGCAGGAGGTGGCGTGAACAGGTGACATCATGACGTTGTTTCCAGGCTGCAGGGCAAGTGACGTAGATTTTCGGTGAAGAAGCGACCTAGGCCATTGCACATGCTTCTACACCCATCACCGCTGGGAGATCAGAAACACGCATCTTGTTAGGACGTGATGCAGACGCTCCAGTGTTTGTAAGTGCCATGCAGTTATTTACACTATGTTGCATAAGCTATGTATACACCATAGCTTGAGCTCATCTACAACATGCATGGGCTCTGTATTTGCAACACCACTTTCACTTAAAAAATATGTATCGTTTTGTAACTTGAAGTGTTTAGATATAAGCCTCCATTTGCCGTTAGGCAGCATAAGAATTCACCACATGCAAAGAGAGGACAGAAATACACATGCGCAGACACGCGTGACCTGCATACAGTGAGAGTAAACGGCTTCTGTTACAATACGGAGAATGTGCATATTGTGGCACCTCAGGAACTGGTGTGAGCGTGGTAGTTCTGTGCCACACGTGTGCTGCATGCGTGCTTCCGAAGAGCCGTGGGTGTGCTGGGCCTCAGTGGGCTGCGGGCGCCGAGCTGCAGAGGAGGCGGCGTGAGGGAGGAGGGCCGAGCAGCATGTGTAGCCGGCATTGTTCGGCCCGTCCCCGCCACCTGCTGTTATTTCCAGACGTGGAGATGGAACGTTCATCTAGCCTTCAGAACGGATGGCTTTAATAAGGGCAGAGTAGAGGTGGGGTGACGCCGGTCACTGGAGAGACCATCAAAGCCCCCCTAAGGCCATTGCATCTGCGCCAGGACCACATGCCGCGACCTCTGCCGTGAGGACAGGCTCTCGGCGTCCGGGCTCCTTCCTGCCTGCAGCGCAGGGTCGCTGGAGGCCTTGGAGCGGAGACGCAGGTCAGTCCTCACTGGGTGCTGGCCTCCCTCTGAGGAGTGTCTGTGGTGAGGCAGCGGGAGGGCCGGCAGAGCAGAGGCTGGTCCAAGCCCCGCCAGGAGAGCAGTCGCACCTCGGGCCACAGGCTGTGCCACAGGCCCAGGAGTCAGGTGGCCCTTCTGTGGTGGAGGGACCCTCCTTCCCCAGCAGAAGCTGGTTTCAGGACAAACCTGGGGCTGGGAGGGTGGCGCTGGGCTGGACAAGCTGGTTAAGGTCAGGAAGCACCCACACAGCCTCTTCCCGCTACCCCCCCCCCCACTCTTATTTTTCAGT
>NW_006299394.1:860419-870975 GCF_000327345.1 Myotis davidii | reverse complement strand
AATTACCGTTATTAGAATGGCTGCCGGGCAGCGGGACACCGAGTCAAATGTGGGAGTGTGGCCGCCGGTCCCGGAGCCACGGCCTGAGCTCAGGGGACCACGGGCACGGGGTTCCAGCAGGGCCAGCAAGTGCGACGGCTGTCAGCTCCACTCGCCCCACCTGTCAGCAGGGCGATGCAGCAGGATTCATTCTTTTAATTGACACCTTCCTCTCTCATTGCACGCTCTGCCGTCTCAGCTGGCTCCCTTTCATCTCCCTTCTTTGAGGAAAATCCATCCCTGCTCCCGGGGAAGAAAAGGGGAAGGCACACGAGAGACGATGACAGACGCATTGTCCTCCAGAAAACACATCGGTCCTAACAAAGGCCCCAGCCGGGAAGTGCGCTAAAGTCAGGAAAAAGGTTGTCAACCAAACAGGAGGCAGAGACGATGGACAGATGGAGGAGAGAGACAGAAAACACATCGCCAAGGCAGGATGGAAAGAAAGAGAAAAGGAGAAAGACTTCGCCTGAACACCGGGAGGGAGAGGAGCTGGAGGAGCCGATGAGAACACTGCATCCCGTCGTCCGGGACCTGCTCCCCCGTGTGAATGCCACCTGGGCTCACGGGGGCGGGAAGCGAGGGGAGCACGGGGCCTCAGGGTGGCCCGGTTCCAGTTCTAAGCCCTCCCTGAGGGTTTCGGGTTGTGAGCTGAAAGGGAGACGGGAGGAGAGGGGTGTCCAGTCAGCTCCCCCAGAGTGTCCGGCGGCTGCCGCCTGGGCTCCCGCAGCCCCGGGATCTGCCCGCTGTGCCTGCCCAGCACCGGAGGCGTTGGTGGTGTCGAAAGGTGGACTGCGTCCACCCCTGTCAGGAAATAGACTGGGATGAAGTAAGGGAAATAGACCAGAGTTACTGATATCTCTTGTTTCTTTTCTTAGTGATTTTTAATGAACTCAAGGTGTAACTTATACAGATAAACACACCTACTTTTGCGTTCAGTTCCATGAGCTGCGATAAATATATGTATCTCCCCAAACCACCATCCTGATCAAGACAAGGACATTTCTGTCACCTCAGAAGTTCCCAGCGCCCCTCGCAGCCACGCCCAGCCCGTCACTGTCCTGGGGATCGATCTGCCTGCTGCTGTGGCAGCTCGGTTCCTCTCTCCCAGAATCCCTGGAGGTGAAGTGACGGGAGCACAGCTTTACATGGCTTCTTACTTACAAAGTCCCAGGACAATATTTTAACATCCTCCGCCTCGGTGCATGGCTCTGGGATTGTTTCTTTTCATTGCCAAGTAAGACTTCCTTGTGGGCCACGCCACGGTTTTGTTTATGATCACCCTCTGGGGGACACTGGGGTCATCTCCAGTTTGAGGGTCTTATGAATAAAGAGAAGGTGGACATTTGAGTCTAAATCTTCGTGACGTAATATTTTCACTTCTGTTATGTGAGCATCCAGGACTTATATTCCCAAGACCTGGGGTAATTTTACATTTAATTATTTATCAGAAAACAACATTAAATTGTTTTACAAGGTGGTTACACCTTCAGCTCTTCTTGAGTGAGATCAAACCATCTTTCCCGCAAAGATCAGCCATTACACGTAGTGAGGGAAATAGGCATGGCCAGTTGATACAGGCGCCTTCTGCTTTACAAAGCTGCCTTCACAGCCGGATGCACAGGCCAAGGTCCTCCTCGTTTACGGCTGCACAGCGTTCGGACACATGCTGCCTGCACCGCAGGCCTTGCTGGATGGTTGCTGAGCTGAATTGCACAGTCGCTTAAGGAGAGAGAACACGGTCTCTACCTGATGCGTTAGGCTCCGTTTCTCCCCCCTCCAGTAACCGCCCTAAACAATTCCACCCTGAACCCCCTGAGTTCTCCTTCTCCCCACTATCGTTTATGCAGATTAGGCGATGGCACCCTCCAGAGGGGGTGTGTTCTTGTACGTGTGCCGTTGTTCCCAGTGGGTGTGATGTTGGTCTGTTTAGTGACACCCATGTGGGTGCACGTCCTCTTGATGGTCACCATGCAGCGTGCTACTGTCGCGCATGCCGTCGGCGCCCAATGAACACTCGCATGGTGAACATGGGGACATGGTCCCCAGAAGCCGTAGTTCAGGGAACTCCCTGCTACCCTGTCGTCTAAGGTAGAATGTCCGAAAGCACACGTAGCGTCCCCTGGAGGAATCTGTCCCGGACACTCACCCGCGTGCGCCGTCTCTGTGTGTGTTCGGAAACCACCTCGCCTGCTCTTGTGCCTTGCATGGGCTCCATAGCCACCTCCCCGCCTCAGCAAATACCTGTGCAGCAAAGCTCAACAGTATTCGGTTGACGGTTTTATTCGTCACCTCTGCGGCTGGCATGTTACCTCGCAGGCCGATCTGCACACGCTGGGCTCACTCCCCCGCGTGTGGGGAGCACATTTATTCCGAGACTCCGTGAAGATCCGCTGCGAGCCGCTCCCGCCCGCCCCACCCGCCGCCTTTGTTAGGGTCATTGAGAGGATTGTCACAGCACTGGCCTGAGCAGTTTTACTTCGGAAGAAATGAGCCTTTTCTTCCCGCTCCTCTCTAAAAGCAGAGCTGGCAATTTGCTTAAATCGCTGTCTTTAAAAGTTTAGATGATTATACTTCCCCCTCTTGCCTTTTCCCTTCTTTTCACTTAAGCAGCACAGCGGCGTCTCTTTGTCTGGGATTAGATGCAGTTCCCGCTGCAGCATTTATGAAATGGTTGTGTCTGTGTATGTGTGCACGTGTGTCTCTGTGTGTGCGTGTCTGTGTGCATGTGCGTGTATCTGTGTGTACCTGTGTCTGTGTATAAGTGTATCTCTGTGTGCATATGCACATGCATGTCTGTGCATGCATTTGTGTGAGTCTCTGTGTGCATATGTGTCTGTATATATGTGTGTCTGTATGTGTGTGCTAACGTGTCTCTGTGTGCATGCATGTCTGCACATATGTCTGGGTGTTTGTGTCTATATGTGTCTGTGTGCATGTGTCTATGTATGTTTCTGTGTGTGCATGTGTCTGAGAGTGTGTATGCATGCATTTATGTGCATGTCTGTGTACATGTGTGTACATGAGTGTCTGTGTGTTTGTGTGTGGCATGTGTGTCCTCACACAGTAGCATTCATTTATCTAAGATCTCAGATTATATTGAAATGCTTGGTTAACAGTTTATATTTTAATTCTAAGGCCCATGTTTTTGGAGAGACAAATACTAGAGGTTGATAGCAAAAAAAGAGAAAAAAAACACAGAACAAAAATAAAAATAGTCTGCCAGGATGGCTCAGTGGTTGAGCGTTCGACCTATGATCCAGGAGGTCATGGTTAGATTCCCGGTCAGGGCACATGCCCGGGTTGCAGCTCAATCCCCAGTGCAGGGCGTGCAGGAGGCAGCAGATCAATGAATGTCTCTCATCATTGATGTTTCTATCGCTCTCTCCCTCTCCCTTCCTCTCTGAAATCAATAAAAATATTTAATTAAAAAATAAAAAGCTACAGAAACCCCTGCCTCCTTGTGAAAGAAGACCTGCAGCCAGGCGTCCCCGAGGCTCGGAGCAGGGTGCTCGGTGATGTTCTGAGGGTTTTCCTTCTGGAGAGCAGACCGTCTGCTGTGAGGGTGGGGCCGGGACACAGCGGACAGTGTGGGGTGCCGGAACGCCTGGGCCAGTTGGCACAGCGTGAGCATCTGATTCACGGCCCTGTTTCTGTGGTTCACAGTTTTCTTTACTGTGATCTGTGACCATGGCAACGGAACATCTCGGGCCATTCCTTCCTGCCATGTGCTTTCTATGTGCTGAATCATGTGATGAAGAGAATTCATTTTAAATCAGAGATGGGAAGGATGGAAAATGTGAAGAGACTCAGTTCTGTCTTCAGGAAACTCACAGCCTCATGGCCATGAACTTCACCCCCAAGGGGCCAGCTGTGCCTCCAATAGGCAGCCTCATCGGGAGGGCTCCTGGGTGGGCGATGAGCCCGGGACCCGGCCCCGCTGTGTCACATGGGGTTAGTGTGTGCTGAGCGCCCAGTGTGCGCAGGCGCCTGTGGGAGGTGTTTGGGATACAAAGATGGATTCGTGAATGAATTCATGAAATATTGAGTGTGTGTGTACGTGCCAGGCATGCATGCAACACCGCTGCTCTCACAGAACTCGGTTAATGTAGACACAGACACGTAACCAACTCTTTTCAGCACGTAATAGTAGTGTTTGCGATACAGGTTTCAGACATCTGTGGGAAGAAGGAGAGGAAAGGAGACCTGCCTGTGGGACTGATACGCGTGGCGGTGACTAGATGCCGGCTAAAGATTGGAAACCGTCAGACCTGCGCATTGTTAGCGGTGCAGCCAAAGCAAACATAAACGCGCAAATCTAACATGCCCTAATTTACATGTGCGAGCGTGGGCGTTTGCATGAGCAGCGGGCTGCTTCTCCCTTTCTCCTGCGCTGGGCGGGATCAGCGGCCTACCCGTCCTCACTGAGGTGTAGACTGACCGGCACAGCTTCTTAGAATAAGCAGAGACGGTGGCCATGTGGACTCTGTGGCTCTTGGTGCTCATGGCGAGAAGCCGCCCCCATGGGCCACGGGGGAGATAGCGCTGCACCTGCTGGGCCAGCAGGACCTCCGGAACGATTCTTAATGACCCGGGTTCCTGGGCCCAGCGCAGCCCTGCTGTGCTGAAGCTGCTGGGGGTGTCTTAGGTGATAAACCGCTATTGCTGCTAACAAGACCCAGAGAGAGGAAGGGTGCCCACTGGGCCATCCCGTCTTTGGCTCCTGTGCTTTGAAAGTGGTAGCTGCACAGGGCGGTAGCTGCAAGCGTGGCCGGCGTCCCCGTTGGCTCCACGGGTGGATGGACACCAAGCTCCCTTTGCTTCCCTTTGCGCTGCACTGCTCTGCAAATGGGGGTCTCAGCACGCCCCTGGCCATCGGCGTTGTTGTGATCTCTGGATGAAGACAGCGGGGTGAGGCTGGAGTCAGCACGTATGTGTCTATGTGCGCACGCGCATGCATCGGTGTTTGTTCATGTGTGATCATCCATGTATCATATAGGTACGTGTGTGCTTGTGTGTGTGTGCACACGTGTGCACTTGGCTCAAACCACCAAAGCTACAATGAAGTAGGAGGTGGAAACTACCTCCGTTAACAAAGAAATTGCAAGAGGGACTTGTAAACCCAGAGCTAGCAGCCGATGGTTTAATTCCTTTAAGTAGAACATTCGTTAGCCTTCTGGCTGGAACAGTATCCTGCCTGAAAAAACACAAATTCATGAGCAGGAAGGAAGCCAGAGTTGTCGTTTCCTCCAAGAGCCAGTGAGACACACCCGCTGAGAGGGTCTTGCGGGCCTGGGGCGCAGGTGTCTCCCACTGGGGCCAGGCCCGGGGCAGCCGCAGACGGAGAGGAGCGAGCGCCCGGGGCAATGTTGGCTCTGAACTGAGGGCAGAGCCTTCAGTGCCTTGTAGGGTCTTGGGACCCTCGTGTGTTGGACACTGAGCACCCCCACCCTGGGGCCCGGGCAGCAGCGGGCTCCTTTACACCAAGGGAGAGTGAGTGGGAGAGTGGTGCCTGGAGGCCAGTGTCTGCCTCCATCTCACGTGTCTTTCAGGAAACTGCTATAGAAACAGTTTGTTTTTAACTAAACTTGTTTGGCGTCTGACTTACAACATGGAATCAGAGGGCTACCCTGGCCCCAGAGCAGAGCCCACGGAGACCCCCTGGACCAAGGGGGGTGTCCACGTGGCGATCCATACCACGGGAGGCGGCAGGCCTGCTGGCTGTGGGCAACGCTGGGGGCAGCTTCCCAAGGTGCCCGGAGCCCTGACAGTGATGGGTGTGCCACAGGATCGAACAGCTTCACAGCAGAGCCGGCGACACGCCTGGCGTCCTGGTTCCTGGACAAGAGTGGCCCCAGCCCCGACTCCCATCAGGCAAATGTCCCGCTGCGGGGTGCGGCCCTGCAAACAGCGGTGTCAGCCAGAGGAGAAGGTTCCGGGCGAGAGCGGGACCGACAAAGACAGAGCCACCACGCTCGCCTCGCTGTGCCGGCCACCCTTCAGCTGTGACGCCCCCTCCACACGAACATCCAGTCGGTGACATGCTAGGATGGCTGTGGTGACAATACCCATCACACAGTAACAGAGTTGATAAGGGCTCTAGTGATTGCATCCGTTCACTCCTCCCTCCACTGAGGTCAGATCCTGGTTGGCCCTAAAGTCCTGAATGGTTCCTTTTCTCTCTCTCCCACTCTCTCCTCTCCCCCCCTCTCTCCTCCCCTCTCTCTCCCCTCTCTCTCTCTCTCTCTCTCTCTCTCTCTCTCTCTCGGGCATCCTGGGACCGCGGACCCCCACTCCTAGCCTTTGCCATCCACTGTGTTGGTTTTGTACTGAGGTGCTTTTCTCCCCCTGCTGCTGTTGGGGATGATATAGGTCCAGCCATACTTTGACAAAACCACGCGCGCTGGTCCCTCCGACTTCATGAGGCGCTGTCTTCGCCTCGCCTGCTGTGCGCTCCCCATATGGGTCCACAGCAATCGGGTTCCATCAGACAAATGAGCGCTGGATCGCCCGGGACGAACCTGTCGCTGGCAGCTCTACGTGTGTGTGTCAAACTGCACCCCCTGACTGGAGCGCCCGGGGACCAGGGCCTCCGAGGCCTGCATCTGACTTCCTACCTCGAGGCCCCACCTGTCCCACGTCCCTGCTGCGTCTCCAGGCATCGCCTCACCGTTCCAGCAGGAAGGAGGGGAGGAGGCTGTAAAGGGCGTAGGTCTCATCCTGGTTACTTCCCTTCAAGGAGCCTTTGTGAAACTCCACGTAGTACATCTGCCCGCCTGTCCATCCATCCGTCCGCATGCAGTTCTCCTGAGGTTAGGAGCACTGAGATGCGACATTCGCCCCCACCCCCACCCCTTGCTGGCCAGGCATGTTCTCTGAATGGACAGGATTCCGTTCGTAAGGAGGGAAGATAGAGTGGACATTGGCTGGGCGTCTGGGTGTCTGCTGGGACCACAACACACTCGTCCATCTTGAGCACTTCACCTCACCTCACAGCGTCAGAATACACATCAGAGAGCGCTCCTCACTTCTCTGTTTACGTCGAAATGCCCTGTACTTGCTGCTGAAGAATTTCCAACCACAACATCTCGTGTCTGTCCGGTGAGCGGGCAGCCTCTCCTGTGCGCGGCCATCGCAGGCCCAGCGCTGACATCTCTGGCTCCCGTGCGGCCGCTGGCCAGAGGTTGCAGGCGTGGCCTCTTCTCTTCGTTCACTGTTGACCAGGAGGTAGGAGGTACATAGGTAACCTCAGGAGCCTTTATTTGGCAGCATAAGCAGGAAGCTGCACGGCTCCCAGATCTGAGCTGAGGTATTTGGGCAAGTCCACTCTCCCAGAAGCCGGGTGCGGCAGACAACACAGGGCCCACGCCGCGCTCGGTGCCTGTCACCTGCTGGGTCCCAGAGTATCCGGACTCCCACGGTCGGGTTTTTATCCTCTACACCCAACCTGCAACTCACCACTTGCATTCTCATTTTAAATCGGGAAATCGACTCCGAGAGGTCGCGAAAGTTGCTCAAGGTCACATGGCCGTGAGTGGCAAAGCTGATATTGAAATCCATATTTCTTCCCCTCGGCCGTATTGCCTCTCCAAGGAGAAATATCACAGCAGGAAACGAACTGCACAGTGAAAGGCAGAGGAGTGCGCAGCTGCAGGCCGAGCAGCAGCCCGGAAATGGTGGCTGGATCCCGTCTCCGCGCCGCTCGGCCTGTCGTCCCCGCGGGGGCCAGCGTGCTTCTGAGGACAGCCCTCCGCAAAGGCCCTTTCATCTCGGTAACAGCCGCGCCTTTACCCACGCCCTGCCCTCGTGAGAGTGGGCTAATCACACCGTTTCTGCGCCAGAGGCTATGGCATGAGCTACCGATGAGGCACGTGCCTTTTCAACGCCGCAGCAGAGCACTTGTGAAGTGGTTCTGGACCTTTTGGTTGAGCTGCATCCTTTAAATGCAAAGCCCCACGAAGGAAGGAAGTAGTAACAGTGGCCGGATCAAGTCAGTAGTAACTGGGGACAAGCAGAGTGGCCCGACCCCAGGCGAGGCCAGAGCTCCGTGCGTTTTGTGCTGGCGGGTTTGCTCCTGCTGTGACGTGTCGCATCGTGTGCATAGAGTGGGAGCCTGACTAGGTCAGACCTTCCAGGGGCCTTCAGAGAAGACTAGTGGGCCCCCTGCGTAACGTCGTACCTTCCTGTGTGACCCAAAGTCATAATGTCACCTGCCTGAGTCCCATTCTCCTCAGATGCTTCCACTTCCCGGCCAAGCGAGTGGACATGACTGAGCCCTCCCTCACTGGCTCCATCGCCACCGCCCACCAGGGTCCGATCACCGCTCCTCGCTCTGTGCACTCCCCTCAGTCTTAGATGGAGCGGGGTTGTTCCCAACGTGCACATGAGGATTTGAGGCTTAAAACAATCGGGGGTCCTAGAGTCCCTAACTCCTCCGTCGCTGAGCACAGCTCAGACCCCGGCCTCCCAACTCCCAGTTTTGGTCTTTTCCCACCAAATACAAATGACTCCTCCCGGAGTTAGAATGTCGTGCACCTGAGGGGCCGGCTTCCTCCGCTGGCCAGCTACGGAGCTCTGTGACCTCTGCGTCCGTGTGCAGTGTCACTGCAGGCGCCGAGGAGCACACAGCGCCGAGTGGGACCGAAGCTGCTCACCAGGTGCACTCATCCAGCTGGCGGCCCGACCCATGCGGATGCGAGGTGTTGCTGCACTCCTGTGCAGCTCGTGGTCTGTGTGCTGGCTCTTAGGACAGCCATGACTGCGCAGCCACCAACAGTAACGACCGCTCTGAACCGTGGACGATGGATGCGGGCTCTCGGAAATGGAGGGCATTTGCCAGCTGCACGTGGCGAGCGGGCAAAGCAGAGTTCTGTTGTTGTCTCCTCTTGGGCCGAGGATTAGGGCAAGTGTGACAGTCAGTAGCCCTGTGAGTGGAGGGGTGACTGGGCCTCAGTGATGCTCAGGGGTCCTGGGACTGGGCCGGGATGATTGGACGGGACCGAGGTGGTGGCTGCCTGCAGGGACCGAGGTGGGCTGGCCCGTGGACCAGGATGAGCTGGGCCCGGCCACTTTAGAATGTTAGTTAGGTCAGAGTTTGAGAGCTGGAAGGTCAGGTTGACAGTTCAGAACAGAAATACACACATATCTATGTCGACAGACACAGATCGAGAGCACGACAATAATACACAGCAGTCTGCCTCCAAACTGAAGGCAGCTGGCCAATGGGATAAGTAGTACGGGCGCCTTGCATTCTCTTTTATTTTTGGTTGGTTGGGGAAAATGATAGTATTATTAACTGCTAATAATACCAATAGATGAACAGGATTTGAGATGCCAAGTGTTTGAAGCTAAGAGCATCAAATCCAAGTCCTTTATTCAACATACAAGATACAGAGAGATCAAAACACATCAATAGTTATTGTACAACACAAAGGGTATGTGCATGTGTGTATACATATGTATCTGCATGCATGTGCATGTGTACAGACATGTGTCTGTATATGTGTGCATTGTGTCCCTGTCTGTGCCTGTGCAACTACATATACATAAAAGTACATGTGTCTGTGTGCATGAACATGTTCTCTGTGCATGTGTGTGCACATGTGTGCATGTATGCGAGTATGTCTCTCTGTGTGTGCACCTGTGTGTCTCCAGGGAATGCAGGGAGAGTCATTCATGGGGTTCCACTGTCCTGCTCTGTCTCCTGCTGGCTCTGAGAAGCACTCGTGTGCACCCGAGGACAGGCCGAGAGGTAATTGAGTGGAAATAAGGGCTCTCCGTCGGCTGTTCAGATGGACGTAGCAGGCTCCTCGTCAGCCTGACTCCTGGCTTGTTGCCTAAGGTCAGCCCGGCAGTGATTAGCAGACGCAGCCACTCTGTGCTCCCTATCACTGAGGTTAAGTAATACGCCAGGAACAGGCAGTTCTTTCCCTGTGACTCACGTATTCTGCAGGGGCCGCTGGCTTCCGGGAACTGCTATCACAGCCTTCAGAGCTCGCTGCTGAGATGTCTGCGCCCTGCCGTTCGGTGGGACTAGAGGAGGCTCCCCTCACTGAGAGAATGGGGACTGCGGTCACAGGTGCCAGCGTCCATGACACTGCCCTTCACTCTGGATGAGGAGCGGGTCAGCCAGGGCATCAGTCTCCAACGGGGACATGAAAGCCATACCCGCACCCTTTGGATGGAGCGGGGATGGGGAGGCCGTCTAAGCCACCGAACGCAGAGAAATTGAGCACAGCCAGAGCCTGTAAGATGCCCTTGCTCTCCTTCCTGAGTATCGAGGCAATGTTAAAGCAACACAGCAAGTTTAGAAAACAAAGGGAGAAACACTGATAATCCTATCCCACATTTTTTAGTATCCCCTCCCATTTTCATTTGTGGACTGGTAGGAAGGTGGATAGGTAGAGATTGAGACAGAAAGATAGAGATAGATAGATAGAGAGAGAGAGAGAGAGAGAGAGAGAGAAACATTGATGAGAGAAACATCTCTCCTTTGATGAACATTTAGATTGTTTCTG
>NW_006299394.1:851796-860343 GCF_000327345.1 Myotis davidii | reverse complement strand
GCATAAGGAGATAATGATCTATTTGTGGTTTTTGCTTCTTCAAGTTCTACCAAACACTACTTGTCAGTGAAACAAAAGTGGAACAAGGTACAGTCAGGTAGGTGGTCTGAGTTGCTGGATGTTTTCGGTAGATTTTATTCTTCACATGAACTAATTGTGATTAGCAAGGCTTTGACCCTTTGATTATACCAAAAACTTTATAGAAGAACAGTAGCTAGGGGATGATTAGATATATCGGTAGATGGGTAGGTGGGTGAATGTGTTGATAGATGGGTAGGTGGGTGAATTGGTAGGTGGATGGGTGGATATATGGATAGGTGGGTAGATGGGTTGGGTAGATGGGTGAGTGGGTGGGTGGATGGGTGGATGGATGGGTGAATGGATGGGTGAATGGATAGGTAGATGACTAGAAGAGTGGATGGATGATGGGTGGATGGGTTGGTGTGTAGGATGGATGGATAGGTGGATGAGTTGTTTGGTAGCTGGACGGATGGATGGATAGGTAGATGGGTTGGTGGGTGGGGAGGGCAGGGGGAGTGGGAGGATTTGAGTGTCTTTGATCAAAGCACCAGTGCCCGGGTTAGGAGAACCATGAACCAAACAGGCCAGGGGAAGTTCTCCTCTGTCTGGTGGTGGTTACCACCATCTCAGAGATCAAGAGTCAGTATCTGTGAATGTTAGTTTGAATGAATACAGACATGCCCAAGCCTTTTTGCTTTACTTAAAAAGTCAGGACTGAAATGAAAACATTACTGTCTAGGAGAAACCACATATTATCGTTTTAGTAAAGGCATTTAATCTCTTCCATAAAAATACTTCCAATGTAGTAAACAGGTCACTAAGGCCAGTACATTGGTGTTTCCTTTAACAGGAGTTTCCATATTGGGGCTGGGTGGTGTGTGTGCGTGTGTGCACGTGTGTGGTCCCTGGATGCTCATTGCTAAGTGTGTGCTGGCCTTTCTTACTAAAATGCATGTGTGTGTGTGTGTGTCTTTGTGTATGTGGAGATATCTGAGAATACAGTATTTGGACCCCATTAGTGAGGATAAAAATGTACAGATAAGCTGTATCAATTATGCTTATGATATGGCTACTGTCAAAATAACATGCTATTTTGACAGTTGCTTTATCTTTACTCTTACTGCATCTGCAATAAGAAACTTGTTTCTTAGCAACTAAAATACATCCTGAAACAAGGGCATTAAAAATAAAAAAACACCCACAAAAGAAGCCATATGCGCGTTGAAATCTGGGCCTCGGCCGCACCGCCCGGCATGTCTCTGAGAGTTGGTTCGGAGGCGTGGGGAAGGCTCATTGTTCTTTTTCGTCTTCCCCTGGACGGCGTTTCACTTTAAACGGTGCTGTTTCTTATATGCGAGGCAAGAAAGTTCAGTGAGAGTGAGTCAGCTCGGGAACGGCAGCCTGTGTTCTGATCAGTCTTCACCGAGCCGGTTGCCAGCGGCTTCCAGCCCCTACCGGGGCTGGGGGACAAAGATGGGCCCCCTACTCCAGGCTGTGGCGCTATGTAAAGTGGTGAGATCACTGAGTGACCGTTCTCAGAGGACGGCCGAGGTCCCAGCTTTTCCCAGGACCACAGAGCTGTTTCGGTGATAATGCGGGCACTGTTTTCTTTCTCATGCCGTGTCTTTCCTGCGTGCACATGGTTTCTTGGCTGTGAGCTGTGGCATTGCCACCTAACCCTGTTGTCAGACATTGAAAAGATTTGCAAAAACTAAAACATACCTACCCTTTTTTTTTTATCAAAAATAGTATCTATAATAATAAAAGCGTAACATGCTAATTAGACCAGACATCCTTCCTTCTGGACAAAGCCATAGCCAGTGGGGGCTGGGGCCAAGGCCCTTGCACGAATGTCATGAAAGGGCCTCTAGTATTTCATAAAAACATGTTATTTACATTCATGTATAAGGGGCTTGTTTTAGAGTGAATTAATAGATATGAGAACTTTCTTCGTTTCCAATTTCTGAAACAGTGATAGTGATAGCCAACAGAAACAGAGCTTCTTGGAGTCCCCAGAACTTAGAGTGTAAGAGGCTCGCAAGCCCCAGACACTTGAGAATCACTTGTGTGACTCGTGGGCTCGGCTCGGGGAGTCTCCAGTACCAGAGAGGGATTCAAAACGGCTCCCCCAAATGGGCAAGTTCGTGTGTCCACATAGCTCCCTTCAAGGCTGTTTTCCGGACTTTCCGGTAGAAATCAACTCTTAAGGCCTCCCTCTGCCTGTGATTTTCTTCCTCTGATGCCACACCCAGTGGTTCCTAAGGACAGTGGCCCCCAGGGCACAGGTGCCAAACACCGCGAGCCCGACACCGTGGCAGAGCGTCTGAGCCTCACACCCAAGGGGGTGCTGAGTGTGGGAGAGGAGAGGGGAGTTGTGAATTAAGCTCTATTAAACATTAATTAAAATATAAATTCAAAATCTCACCAACTCCTGACAGTTGTAGAATCTAATGAGTTGTGGGGCCTCATGCCCCACGGTTGTCGTCGGCGTGTGTTTATCCCATCATCGTGAGGGCATTGGATGAGGGCATTGGATCCAGGCGTCGGCCCTTGAGGGAGGTGGGTGGTGGCAGTGAAGTGGACGTGCAGAACGGAAGGGAGATTCTAATCTGGGTGGGCACAGGGAGGGCAGCTGTCCTTGGGGTGAGGGAGGTGAGACACTCTGTGCACCCACTCACATTTTCGTAAGTGTCTTCCGCACCCAGGAAAGTCTGTCAGATCCTGGGGACTAGTTTCAATTCAGTAAACTCTCCTGGGGAGGAAGTGTGTGTGTGTGTGTGTGTGTGTGTGTACGTGTGTGTTTGAGTACACATGTGTGTGTGTGTGTGTGTGTTTTGGTCAACAGAACATCGCTGGGAGGGTTTGGAGGTGAATTTGATTTCTCAATAGCACACGTGAGTGAGTGAGTGCGTGTTTTGCAGCCTTTTCTGGGCCAGAACGGTGTGGGCCTGCGACCTGCCCGCCCGCCCTCCCTGCTGGTTGCCTGCCTCCCGCCTTTTCCAGCCGGGGGTCCAGGAGGGTGAGAAAACACACACTGCTGTCTGTGCAGCTCTGGCTTCCAGTTGTGTATGATTTTAGGGGAATGCACACTGGGGGTTGGAGATTTTTAGTTGATAGAACTGTTTTGAAAATAATGACCACAAGTTAAATGGGCAACTCTTACTCCTTATCTGAAAGCCTCCAGACCAGTGTGGCAGCCACTGTCTGTGTCAAGGCAGGCACCTGACTTCTCCGTGTTTCCTTGGTCTGCGTTGCTCTTTGTGGTTTCATGTTGTCTCGTAGCAGGACTTTCTTCTCCTTTTAAACAGCATTTAGCCGTGGCCCTGAGAGTGGAAACCCCACGTGGACAGCGGCTGCCCTGCGGTCCCAGGCCCCCTGATGTCCCACTGAGGGTGCAATGGTGCTGGGCGGGCTCCCTTCCGCCTCCTAGTTTTACACTGTTTCTGGGGCGTCAGTCCCCCAGGCTGGGAGATGGCGTGTTAGTTTTAGGGCAGGACTTCCTCAGGATGTAAACGTGCTTTCTGCCAGGCTCTGCCAGCCCCCTACCTCCAGTCTTGGCAGTGTGGTCGCTATCCCTGGGGGCGCCTGGCGGTGTCTGGGCCGGGGGAGTGGACTAGAACTGTCACTCCCGTATGTTAGCAATTTTACTGCGGTCTCTGATTTCCTTTTCAATTTGGGTCGGAGCACTTTCCCGAAGGAGTGTGGGTGTGGCTGCCTGGGCTGGAGCGGGAAGAAAGCGGGGGAGCAGTCGTGCCTGTGAGGGATCCCCCCGGGGTTCTGCCTGGGGTGGCCTGGGGTGTGTCAAACAGGAGGCACCGTGCTGGCATGGGGTGAGCTCAGGGACGAGCCTGGCAGGCTGCACTGGGCAGTGAGGGGTTTGGCCCGGCCCCCCTGCCTGCCCGGCCTCTCTAGTGACAGTGAGCCTGCTGTCCTGCCTCGTACGTGCCCGGCTTACAGTGGAGGGTCCTCCTGGACGCGGCGCTGGGTCCGGGACCCGTGCTGCCCACGCTCAGACACGTGGGCGGACGGCGGGAGCCAAGGATCTGCCAGGCTTGTCGAGAGCACCTTTATCATTCCTGTCAGTTACATCACAACTCGCTTGTCTCCCCATACATCTTCCTAAATGTGACAGAATACTCAGCTGTTATTAATTGAATCCTCTAATTTCACTGCTAGCAGGAGAAGGCTGGGCTGTTTCCGCACGTGGAGCAGGCAGCGACCTGTGTGCGCTTTCAACGCTGCTGCGGTTCAGGGCCTGGAAAAGGTCGTTGCATGAGGAGACATGGCTGCCCCACCTTCCAAGGGGAACTGAACTCAGGGTGGGCGGGTGGACGCACGGGGGACCACACGGCGGTCCAGGCGCCTGGCACACCCTCAGGGGCGATGGGCTGGGGAGCCTGAGCCGGGGCCCAGCCCAGCGCTTCTCCTTTACCTGGAAGGTCGGAAGAACGCGCCCCATTATCCCTTCGTTCTCTCTCTAATCCACAGCCTGCGTGCGGCCAGCCCGCCTTCTATCTGCTATGGAATGCGATGGTGAGGCCACCCATGGGAGACACTGAGAGAGAGAAATGCAAGGAGCTGAGGGTGGATTTTGAGAAACTAGAAGCACCGCTTCCGGCTCCTTGGACCCTTGGAGGAGGAGCAAAGACCCATCAGCAGAGGGTCCTGCTCATGGCTGTGGGAGAGGCAGGTGTGCGGGGCTGACATGCATTTATGTGGTCTCCACTCTGGGCCTTTTAAAGAAGATATAAAAATGCCCTCAGTGCCACATGCCTCCAGGTACATGTACAACATATTCTTCCCTTAAATTAAAGAATTCCCAGTGTGACAGCGAGTAGAAGGCAGACTTGGCTTGCACGGGACACCCTGGGCAGGCAGGCCCAGCGGAACAGAGGACTGTGTCCCCGCCGCCGCCAGGAAGGTGGGCGGCGCGATGGTGCACCTTGCAGAGACGGATGAGGGCTCCGGACTTGGGTGGGGAGCGTGTACCTGTGGTCCCTGCGCTAGCCCATCATGGGACTATTAGCTTGAGTGTTCTAGAAAACATTATTATCCCCAGGGCGCCATGTAACTCCCGGCCTGACGACTGCCAGCCTGGTCTCTGGGCTGCAGAGCTGCAGCTCTCCTGGCAGCCGGCCAGGGTCTTAAGAAGGCTCTGGGGCCCCAGGTAGCCCCCTGGTGCCAGTCAGCACTCATTGTGAAGCCGGGCTCAGAGCCACCCCCACGGCCTCCCCCCACCCCCACTCCCCACCCTCGCTTTTCCTCTGCACAGCTGGCTGGCACACGGCCTGGTTTTAGACTGGCTTTGCTGTGGGATGGCATGGAGAAGGGGATTAGTGCACTGTGGCTTTTGGTGTCAGCCATCATTGTCATATTCTGTGAATAGATGGCAGGAGGATGGCCAAGCACAGAGGCTGGGCCCCGCCCGCCTTCACACTGCCTCCTGGAACCCAGGTTCATGTCCGAGAGGGCTTATGGATTCTCTCGACCCGCATAGGTAGTCTTACGGAAAATATGGCCCCTGTTGGAAACTTCCATTTTCAAAAAGTCCCCTTTAAGTTGGGCATTTGCAAAACATGTTAAAAATTAGAAGTGTTGTTTTTTCAGAGAGATAACTTATACATTTTTACATTGAAATGCTATACACATATGCTGACAATCATATTTATAAATGCTTTTTCTTTGCTGCAATGTAAACATGTGTTTGGCCACAAGGCCTTAAGGCCCCCTCGTATTGGGTACATAGTCCAGAAAATAAAAGCATCTCATACATTTTGGTAATTCGGAATCATGAAAATCCCAGAACCACGGAATCTACAAACTGAGGAAAACTGATCTGAGAATTCCTGGTATGGGTCTTTGCTCCCAGACTCAGTGTTTATAAGACAAATGGAGAACGACGATGCATTTAGCACAGACTGCAGGTGTCTGGATTCTTATGTATAAACATATGCATGTAGACTTATCATGACGTGAATGTATGTGCACAGGGGAGGGTGTAGATGAAACCCAGACAGTTCCTTCTGTGATAATGTAGCAAAAATCCTAATGCAAATGGTTTTCAAGGATAAAGTCTAGATGAAGAGAACATTGTCTATTTATGTAGCAGCTCATGGAAGAACTCACTCTTTCTGGGTGGTGCATTGGGAGTGGTGAGGGGAGTTGCATTATAATATAACTGGTGTGGACTTTCAGCCTGGCCTGGGGACATCCCCTGAGGGGTCCCGGATTGCAAGAAGGTGCAGGCCAGGCTGAGTGACCCCACCCATGCATGATCTGGGCCAGGGAGGGACCATGGGAGGGCTCCAGGGCATGTCCCGATTGGCCGGACCCCAACAGCAAGCTAACCTACCAGTTGGAGGATCTGCCCCCTGGTAGTCAGTGCACATCATAGCAACCGGTCATTCCACTGGTTGTCCCACCATTCGGTCGATTTGCATATTAGGGTTTTATTATATAGGATAATATTAATGTTTGAAAGGGGCTATCTCCTCTTCTCATATAAAAGTTTTCAACTATGTCCATGCACATAAAGGTGGGGCTTTTTTGGGGGGAGGGGATCTAGCTTAACCAAAACCTTCCCTTAATTTGATAATGTTAGAGTAGCATAGCTAACATTTATTCATCTACTTAAATATTTATTGAACATCTGTTTGTATGTGCTAACACTGGCCTAGAGAGCTCAGCAATGAACAAGAAAAAGTTTCTGTGTTCATGGAGCAGACAGAATCAAAATTAAATAAATAAGAGTCTGTTTTCAGATTGACCAAGCCCCCCTGCGACCGAAGCTCCCAGCCTTTCCTTTATTTGTTTTTTTTTTTAAATTCGCTCCAGCTCCATGTCCATGGCAACTGGAAGCAGGTATCTGGGGTTTATTTACCTTCTATAATTGAAACTTTGTTGCGTTGAGAGGAGGCAGCAGCCAGCTGGAAAGCTTGGCTTCTTCCATCGCTGGGGCAACCAAGTCTCCTGCTCGTGGCCGGCTGGAAGCAGGTATCTGGGGTTTATTTATCTTCTATAATTGAAATTTTGTTGCTTTGAATGGAGCTCAGAGCCGGCCGCAACAAGCAGGAAGCTTGGCTTCCTCCATCATTGGGGCAACCAAACCTCCTGCTTGCTCCAGCTCCGTGGCTGCCGGCTGCCATCTTGGTCGGGTTATTTTGCATATAGTCGCTCTGATTGGCTGGTGGGCGTGACTTAAGGCATAGCGAAGGGATGGTCAATTTGCATGTTTGTCTTTTATTAGTGTAGGTAATAATTCTTAACTCTTCTGATTCCTATTTTTGTTATTGTCTGAAGTCTGAGGAAATGGGGCTGACAGAGGAGTTGAGCCCCACAGTAACACTTCAATTTTCCAATGACTAGAAGGTTTAGGGCCTGGAGCAGTGTCATCCACCCTTTTAGCAGCACACATTGCGTCACCATTTAACAGAGGCACTGAAGTCAGGGGGCCCCCGAGTCCCTTGAGTGCTGGCAGAGAAGGAAGGAGAGTTCCACAGGACATTGCACAGCCTTTCCTTTGACCTCTACGTCATGCCCTTACTCCTTCATGCCCACGTGCTCCGGTGGGTGGTCACCAGGTCATGTTGACCCAGGAACAGCGGCCCAGCTTTGCTACCACCAGCCCTGGCTCCCATTTGCTGAGGGCGGTCATGGCGGCCCTTGGGTCTAGGTGCTCCCCTGCTTAGTGCTTGCATCTGGCACTGTGGTTTCTCGGCTTTGGGGGCGAGTGGGCTTTGGGGGCAAGCTGAACTCTGTGATGTCATTGGCAGGTCAGCTCACAACCAACCTGTCGGCCATGAGACCCTCACCCAGGACCCTTCTGTGTTGACATGGCCCCTTCTGTCACCACAGGATGCTGCCTCTGATCCCGCACGTGTCCTGTGTGACTGTCACCGCGTGTGGAATCACAGGTCTGCCGTGGGCTCTGTGCCACCCTCACCGTGGGTTGTCTTGACCATTTCAGTGGTTGTCCGAGACAACCACCACCTCCCAGTTGTTATGGCTTCAATACATCATCGCAGGGGGATCATGGCTCACGCTGATGGTTTCACGTGAGGGCTGTGGCCCGGCCAGGTGGGAAGTGGCCTCGTGAGTGGCAGGCAGGCTGGCTCGGGGCAGGTTTTAGGTGATGCCAGGGGGTGATCTTGGCAGCATAGTCAGGAGGACGATGGGAAGGCCGATGGCGGTGCCCGTGCTCGGGTGGGACAGCCCTGCCTCTTTCTTCTCCGTCCCCGTCAGAATCCACGCGGCAGCCTGTCTGTTCCTTCCCACCAGCAAGGGCAGGACGAGTGAGCGGGCTCCATGGAAACGGCCCCTCGAAGTGTGCTCGCCTGAGCCTTTCTGCCTCCTGCCCGTGGCCATGCTGGGAACTAAGCATGGCTGCTTTTCCGTCCAGTTTAGCCACCCCCACCCCGTATTCCTGCTTCTGGTGCCAGCAGGCCCGGGCGGCGTGGGGTGCTTCCCATGTGTGGGGGCCCCACGGGCGTGAGGAGGAGAGAGATGAAGGGAAATTCAGTTCAGCAG
>NW_006299394.1:837865-851710 GCF_000327345.1 Myotis davidii | reverse complement strand
CCAGAGGGTGGGCTGCCCCGCGGGCCGGGGTCGGCCCCGCGGGCAGCAGGCGGGCGGCAAGGCCTGGTGCTGCCGAGATGTCCACCCGGCTCTGGGCTGCGGGCACCCGTGGAAATCCACCCACCACGAGGCTGTGATCCCTGTGCTTTTGCTTAATGTGTCCTGCTCTGCAAGGAAAATAAATGTAAAGGGCGGTGTCTGTGGTCACGCCACTCAGCAAGCGGGGGGTGGGTAGGGCAGCAACCGAGTGTGGGCCACGGATGATGAGATTACCCGCCTGACCCGCGTTCCAGCCCGCACCATGGTGGCGGGCACTGCGGGCCATCCAGCTCTGCCGCACGGGTGGCGTTCACACAGATCTGGGGCCGGGCCCCTCCTGCAGCCCCACCCACACCCGAGGCGCCCACATCTGTGCCTCCGATGGTGCGGGAGCCAGGCTGCTTCAGAGGCATCTGCTGGCTTCCATTTGAGCGTTTTCTTTTGTGAAGAGAGAAACATAAGGAAAACATTTGCTTTGACATTGAGTGCACCCCCACATGGAACAGTAATTGCAGGGCCTTCAGGAAAAAAGTATCGTTCCAATTTGGGGCCAACCAGCCCTGACAACATCGTTAAACCTTCCGCGGTGACGCCAGGCTGCCCGGCACAGGTGGGCAGGCGGGTGAGACCCGGAGCAGGGGGAGCTCCCGGGGCCAGAGACGAACAGCAGCCACGCTGCCCTTCTGGGCATCCTCCAGGGCCAGGGCCTCGGCCTGGCTGGTGAAGAGGCTGAGGCTGTCCGCTCGGGCTTTCGACGGGAGCTGGTCAGTGGCCAGTGGCTGAGACCCCGCCACTTGGAGCCTGACCAGACGCCCTAACAGCAACGGCCCGAAGTCCCAGCGCCCAGAGCTTCCTGCCCCGGCTCTGGCGTCAGTGGAGTTCAAATCCCCAGTGAAGTTACTGTTCCTACCCCTCTATTTAAGTGCAGTTTCACACTCCGTTATGTGCAGTGACATCTTAAATGGAGCCTGTCACCCCTCGAGTCTCTGCGAGGGGCTCGCGTGGCTCCCATGTCACACATTAGGCAGCCTGATTAGGGGTCAGAACAGCAGCTTCGCCCCCCCCCACACACACACACATAGGGCCCCTGTTTTCACACAGGAAGATTTACAACAATAGGGTCCTGCATCTAAAGTGAGAGGACTATGAGTGGGTGGAGTGAGGAAGCCTCTCTCTATTTCTCTCTCTCTCTCTCCTCCCTGTCACCCCTTTTTTCTTTAGCTGTTCTGAAAAAAATAAATAAATAAATTTAAAGGTCCCTCTTTATTCCCCAGAGCATGTTCAGTATGCATTCTCTCTCTCTCTCTCTCTCTCTCTCTCTCTCTCTCTTTCTCTCAGAATCGCATTTTGCATTTTGTTAGGTTAATTGAAGACCTCAAAACAACAACAAAAACACGACAAAACCAAACACCACATTCCCGTCCCCTCTGCCACCAGGAGCAGCCTGCAGCCATTTGAATATTTCATCCCGGCCGCGCTGCCTTGCAGACTGCACTGGCGTCTCCTTCTGGAACAGGTTCAATTATAGATGAAAGTAGGAGCTGCGATTCGCCGTCTTGTCTCTGCTGAGCTGAATAACACAGTGAAGGGTCAGGAATTTCTCCAGCTGCCACCTCCGCCTCGGTGGGTCCCGATCGGTCCCTCCGGCCGCGTGCTGTGCTCTGCGGGGTCAGGCGTGGGGTGTGGGGAACTTGGGGTGGGTCCTGTCCTCTCAGGGGCAGCATTCTGAAAGCTAAAGTGCCTGCCCCCCACCGAGCCTTTCCTTTTCTGTTTCTATTGTCGATTCCTGACTCTGGCTTCATGATTTTCGCCGGAACCTAGAGGGAAGCCACTTGCCTCCTCTGTCCGTCAGCACGCTGCTCCGGGACACGCTGGTGGCCAGGCCCACATTGAGACACGCAGACCTGCTGGGCTGAGCGGCTCGCACATGGAAACAGAGGACATGTGGACAGTGGATTATGCCAACTTGGGAATGAATCGCATATGCACACGTTTATTAGACATGAGTAGTGTTTGTGTGTGTGCGCGTGCCTGTGCATGTGTGTGCTTGGGTGCCTATATGTTTGTGTGTGCCGTAGGGGCTTCCTGATATGGCCACACTCGGTTCCACGAGAGCCTGGGGTGGAATGGTCTCTTAGCGCCGGGGCGGGCCCTGGAGGGCACCGTGCCCGGGGCTGGAACCAGAGTGAGCGCTAAGCCCCCACGCCCCCGAGCAGTGAGACAGCGGGTGACCGTTTCCCGGTCCAGCTCTGACTCGGGACGGGGCCGGGTCCACTGGACACCGCCTGCAGGAGACAGGCCCCAGGCCTTGTTAAGGAGCACCTGCTGGGTTGGTGCGAACATGTCTGCAGTGAGCGGTGCTTCCAGAGCCACCGAGACCCTGCGTCTGGCTCTGATCCAGCCGGTGACAACCCTGAGACAGGGGCCCTTCACCTCCGGTGCCAATCCTCCAGGCTCTGTGCGCGCTCCCAACAGAGTGTTTCTTTAATATGGAGCCACAGACCCACAGCCGCGCTGTCCCTTCCACTCGAGTCCTGAAGGACGGCTTCGGCTGTGGGATTATGGAGTGGCCTCCACAGCCCAGGGACCCAAAGGCCCCACGGCCCAGGAGGGGCTCCCCCTGCCACCTTCACTTCTGGGAAAACATCCAGGTTTCACATTCGAGGGCGGTACATTCTGCTGAGGAGCCAGATCCCACTCCCTTCAGTCGGAGCAGCTCCGGCGGGCGCTTCCCTCACTGCCCCGGGCCCGTCGCAGGCACTGACCGAGGCCGTGGGCTCTCCTGTGTTCATTGTTGTTAGGGAAGGAGAGGGGCGCCCTGTGTCCGTGACGGGAGGCATGGGGCATGTGTTTGTGTATCCCTGAGCAGTCGCCCATGGTGTAGGTCACGTTAGCCTCTGACTGAGTTTCCTCAGTTCACACGCCCATATGGAGTGTTTGATGGCTGCTCTCAGGCTGTTGTCGCCGTGACACGGGCTGACCGCGTCCATCAGAGGGCGCGCCGGTCTCTCCGGGACCCTAGGAGGAACTTTCTGGGGCCACCTGCTCAGCGCATATTTTATTGGGGCCCTAGGTGGTCTGAGCCATAACGCAGCCCTCTTACTCTGTTACATTTTCGGCTGTGTCTTCTTTCTTTCAGCTCACCCTTGTAATCCTATTGGAATTTGTCTTCCTAGCGCTAGTCCACTACCTGGAAAAAGACTTAGTTGTGGCAACTTTGGTCCTCAGGCCTCTGTGCGGTGCAGGCTGAAGTGCACGGACGGCGAGGTGGTGTCTGTGAAAGCTCACCCACGCTTCCGATGGAGAACGGGCACCTGTTCCCTGACCTGGCCTGGCGCTGCTCTAGCCTTTCTGTCTAAGGGCACTGTGCTCCTCACGGAAGGCTTCGGTGACATTTGTGTCCGTCGCCCACCACCATCACTGCTCTGTGAGCGGCCCCTCACTTGGAAAGGGCGCTGCATCAGAGGCGATGTCCATTGGGTGGAGGTGAGAATGCCTCCCTCCGTGCCCGCCTCCCCGCAGAGGGGCCAGTGGTGTGTGGGGCAGACGTAACCCCCGCTCAGGCACACGGGGAGGGCGCCTGGGACGGACATGGCCGCGTCGGGCGGCACGGTACCCAGAGCCCGCTCCTAATGCCCTCGAGTGAGTCTCTGCCCAGCAAGGTTAGATGTTAGTTTAAAACTCGTCTTGGGTGGTTATATGTGCATGTCTGTGTGTGTGCGTGTGCATGTGCCTGCGTGTACATGTGCATATATAAGTGTGTGTGTGTGTGTGTGCACGCACGTGTGCAGTGGAGTGGACATTGAAGTGTGTTTCCTGACTGGAGACATCAGGACACTGTTTGCTCTGAATTGTTTTGGGAACGTGGACCAGGAACAGGGAACTGGTTTGTCTATGAAGACTGGCTCCCTTCGGGGCCAGAGGGGCCCAGCTGCGCCCTGGGCCGGTGGAGAAAAGGTGGTGCGCTCCGCCCTCCTCCATGCCATGTGCCTGGCTCATGTTCATGCTTATGGGGCCCTGCTGGCCACCCTGCGAGACGATGGCCTCCGCCCAGTTTACTCCCCGGGCCCTTTCTGGAGGACGCTGCACTGGTTATAGGCCGGCCCATCCGGTCACTGTTCCCAAAACAGCTAATTTAATAAGGAAATACATTCTGAGGCGGGACGGACTCTGTAACGTGTGGGCTCAGAGCAAAATGAAAACGCCAGCCCCTGTTCAAAAATTCTAAATTCAACCTGTGGCGTCAGCACATTAAACCAAAGGCAGGGCCTAGGGAGACGGGGCCCAGGGGATAGCCCTGGCCGGTCGTCCATGGAGCGGGAGGTTTGGCTCGGAATACAGGGCAACCTTTAGCCCCGGACGCTTCCTCGGGGGGTCCTGGATGGTGTGGGGAGGCATTCGCATGGGGGGCTGGAGAGGGGCAGGGCGCGGGGTGCAGGTGGCCTCTCCATCTGCCCAACGGGGGTGAAGCAGGAGTGTGCTCACTCCCCACCACACGAGGAGAGAGCTCTGTATCACTCATTCTCGAAGAATTCTGGCTTGGAGCTGCGGCGAATGGACACGTGGGTGGCAGCACAGACACAGAAACTGGGCCTCTGTCCTCGCTGCCACCCCGGGTTTGGTTCCTTGTCGAGTTTGTGAGTTTATTCTTGTAAGTGTGGATAAGCCATCCTCACGACACGTTGCAATGCCTTCCACACATATTTGTGGTACCAAAGCAGGGAGGATGGAGGCCCACTGAGACCTCGGCTGCGGCTCTGGACGCCCTGCAAGCTGAGAGCGTCCTGCCACCATCACAGGCGTACACACTGAGCAGTCCCCAAGAAGGACTCGCTGTGGGACCAGAGCATATGGTTAGCTCTGTGTCTTCTGCAGAGGTCCTTTATCCATGTACATGGGCCTTTCTCCATATATATATGGGACTTTCTCTGTGTACACGGGCCTTTCTCCATGTATATGGGACTTTCTCCGTGTACACGGGCCTTTCTCCATGTACACGGGCCTTTCTCCATGTACACGGGCTGTTCTCCATGTATCTGGGCCTTTCTCCATGTATATGTACCCATCCATACTTCCCAGGACGTAGTTCTCCTCTGAACCATCTGTCAGGAGGGATATGAGAAGGGGAAATCGAACATGTATTTCCCACCAGCCGCCTGCGAGGCCCAGAGAACAGTTGAAGGAACAGCTCTGGGACGTCATCCGGGCCTCCCTCCCATGGGGGTGGCGAAGGCAGGGCTGCGAGGCTGAGCCCGTGCTCCCCACAGCAGGGCCTGTCGGTTCCAGTTCCGATTCCCCCAGCAGAGCGGTCCGGGGGAGAGGACCCGGCCCCGGGGCCTGCCGTTAGGATTCGCTGGGTCCTTAGGGGCTGAGGTGCCTTATAGCTTTGCTTGTGGGATAACCAAAAAATAAAAAAAAATAGCTTCGCTTGTGCCCCTCAAGTGTTTTGGAATGTGACTTGGATTTGTAGCTTCATCACCTCTCCTGGGGGGAAGCCCGTGGTCCCCGACCCTCTCCCCTGATGAGTCTCCGTGTCGTGTACTTTATGGCCCTCGTCCTCCTGCAAACCCGGCCCTCGTGGGGTCAGGAGCACGTCTGTGCTGCGTAGACACTGGTGACGGCATCGCAAGTGAGCGTGGGACCTGGCTCCCAGAGTGACCGCCCAGAGGCGGCCTTGAGCCGTGTTTAGTGCCGTGGCCCAATGGGGTAGCAGATGAATAGCTGTGTTCGTGATGAGGAGATGCTCTGTTACTGAAAGGGGTTTGGGCCCACTCCGCCATCATGCCCGTTCCCTCCCTCCATGCCTGTCACCTGCCCCTCCTCACGGCAGCCCTGCTCCACCCCTTTCCACTGCCTCCCCAGCTCACAGCAGGGTGACTGGCCTGGGACCAGGGGCCCTGCAAACGACAGGCAGTGGACGCATTTCTGGGGACCAGCACAGCAGCCCAGGCTGGTGCAAAGTGCCTGGCCTTGGACCGGACTCGAGTCATCTGCGGAGCCCTGGGCTGAGCTCAACACCTGTGAGCCAATTCATAAAAACAAAAGAATGTCCAAGATCTCCTTCTGAAGACCGATGTCAGGGTCCAAGGCGCTGATGGGGACGCGCTGGCAGAAAAGCCGGGCGGGGCGCGGAGGAGCCCTGGAGGAGCGCAGTCTGGATCTGCCACCGGCTGTCTGCCCGCCCTTCCGTCAGCAACGGCCTCCGGACCCCGAGCCCTCCTTCATCTGCCCGGGTCCCAGGCCCACCCGCAGACCAGGGCCTCGCCCTCCCGGGAACCCAAGCTTTTCCCACAGATGCCACAGGGGCCCGCTTCCCCGGGCTCAGGCGGGGGCGGTCCCTCCGCCAGCCTCCTCCTGCGTCCGCGGCTGTGCCCTCTCCTCGGGGCGTGGCCAGGCCGTTGTCCCAACTTCTGCTGTGACCGTGGAAGCCATCACCATCGCTCCCTGTTACCCTTGTGGCTCACACGCTGTCCGTGAGCAAGTGTGGTCTGAGCCGAGTCCCAGCACCCGAGTCTTTGACACCTGCAAACCCTTTTATGAGCTGGTGTTCATTCAGGGGTGTGGGAGTGTGCAGGGCGGGGATGAGGAGGGCGATGGCCTCCGAGAGAGAGGCATGAGCCAGCGCCAGCGGCCCCACACAACACTCATCACAAAGGTCCGTCCAGCAAGGCCGGCTTGGAAGTCGATGTGTCGTGTCGCCTGGAGTCCAGCTCACAGGAGCGCCCACCTCCAGCCCGGAGGCCTCTAGCCCCACCGCCATCCTCCTTCACCTGAAAACCTCGAGGAACTGAGAACTTCCTGCCATATCTTCAACTGAGGGACCCGGGGGCTCAGCATTCATTGCTTTCTGCTCTGAGGTGGAAACCGCTCCTGCAGCTACTGTTGGAAACATCTGAGTATTCTTTCTTATTATCCAAGGAGAAGGGAATCCTCTTGCAGCTAAATGAGAAATTGATATCTCTGTTGCCCTGATGGGTGTGTATGCCTGTGTGTGCGTGCATGTGCTTTGTGCGTATGTGTGCCTGTGTGCATGCATGTGTGTATGTGTGTGCTTGTGCATGCACATGAGTGCAAGTGTGTGTGAGTGTTGGTGTATGTGTGTGTATATTTGTGCCTGTGCATGAGTGTGTGTCTATGAACGCTTGCATGTGTGTGAGTGCAAGTGTGTGTAAATCTGTGTGCGCACGTGTCTGTATATGTTTGCATTAGTTTTAGTTTGTGCGTGTGTGTGCATGAATGAGTATGTGTGTGTGCATGAGTCTGTGTGGGTGCTTGTGTGTGTGTGAGTGCAAGTGTGTATGTGCACTGGCAGGAGTGGTGGTGCCCAGCCTTCGCTGCCTCCATTCCTGGCTCCCAGCAGCCACACTGAATGGCAGGAGGAGGGCCGGCTGCTTTTCCCCACAGACAGGCAGCTCCGTGATTGGCTCTCCTGCCTCAGGTCGTGTCCCTGCGCCCAGGCGCTCCCGCCTGTGTTGTCTGCACGGGCACTTGCTTGTCCCGAACACACAGCCCTCTGCACTTGACAACTGTACAGTCTTTCTGCCTTTTCTCTGAAACAGCTTTTTTAAAGCCCCAAGGGACCCTTAAAAAAAGAATGCAAATGGAAATTGTCCTGGAGCTGAGAGGAACGTTGCTGTGAGTCATGGGATGCTGGCCACATGGGGACAAACGATTTTTTATTTGGGTAGTATTTCCTTCTCGGCATTTATTACACCTCTGTTATACACGGCTCATGCAACTCAGAGGCAACCAGAGGAAAAGCTGGGAGTGGAGCCATCATGGGCAGGGCGAGGCATTGGTCACAGCGGCCATTGACCTGGACAGGCAGATCGCCCACCTGCCCCGGCCGCCCGTCTGCGAGGCCTGGCCTTGGGCTGGGCAGCGGGAAGCAGGTGGATTGCAGAAACTCGGGCTCAGAGCAAGGAACAGGGAGCTGAATTCAAGTTTGGGCCTCATCCCAAGAATAGAAACCTCATTGGTCTCCAGAACTCAGGCAGCATCTGTGTCTCTTCCTCCTTCCCATGACCGCTTTCACCCAAAGGCCAGCGCAGGTTCGCCTTAGGGACAGGACACTCCGCAGGGAGGTGGGCAGGCGTGGGCAGTGCCTTCCCGTTCTGCAGAGCTCCTGTGGGAGACAAGTGTCACAGGTTTGCCATACAGGCCAAGACTCTGCCATGTAGACCTTGGGGCTCAGCAATGCAATACTTTTATTTGTAAAAAGTGTATGTATGATTTTAAATCGGTTCATATGTTTTAAATCAGAGCCTGACATGCAACCTGCTTGCCCCAGTCTGACAGCCGCTCTCAAAGTGAGTGTGTTCATGGGGCGCCGTTGGCGGCGGGGGCCGTGTCTGCGGGGCCTGGGGAGTGCCTACATGGCTCACAGCAGGTTTGAAGAAGGCAGCGCCCCTTCTGCAGGTGGTACTGCTCACACAGGTGCGGGGACGGGCTGTGCACAGGATCCGTGTGGAATGGACGTTGGCTGGGAGTGTGGCCCTGCACAGCGCTGCCCAGCCCCCTCCTGCCACCCTACACTCAGCCTGTGCCTTTGGGTGTGGTATCGGAATGCAGTGAGATGCTGGGTGATTGGAGAAGTGGAGTGGCTGGCCCCGTGGCACCTCGGGCTATCTGTCTGTCTGTCTGAGGAGATCTGGCAGAACTTCCAATTGGGCAGCCCCTGAGCACCCTGGCCGGCTGAGGGCAGAGCTGTGGGCAGACCAGCCAGGGGCGCTCTCAGAGGTTGCCACGCCCGTTCTGGGCCCAGCACCCACTGCCTTGGCTACCGAACTGAGGGCCGTTCCAGCAGCGGCACTCACCACCGAGCGGGGGGAGCGTGGCCGCCTGCGTTTGCTGGCTTTGCCCCGAGAGCACGCTGTGTGTTGGGGCACAGGTGTAAACCTGCGCATTATTTTGGTTGCGCGCTGGAGGGAATTTAAGCCCCTCAGAGTGTCTTCAGCTCACGTCGCTCACGAATGGAACCGCTTCCTCCCCGACCAGCCCTTCCCATGTGACCCCATTGTCTTTCCTTCGCCTCTGGGCCGCCGGATTGGACCCTGATAGACAGAACTGGGTGGCCCGCTGGCTCCCAGTCACCTAGGGACATGGTGACCCCCCGTGTCCTGCGCGTGTCAGCAGCGACACTGGGGTCTGTTCACCTGTCAGTTTTTCCGAATCCTACAGTTCTGGTCTCAGGATCTCCTGTCAAGATGAGAGCCTCTGCTATAGGTTCCCACAGGCTGTGCTTGGTGTGGGGAGTGCTGAGGCGGGCGGGAGGGTGTTGTAAGGACTAAGAGTGAGGGTCGTCCGGGAGAGGGGGACAGGTGGTCCAGGCCCAGCTTCTCAGAGCCCTTCTACCCCCTCTCCCGCGGACCATGGCTCCTTTCTCACCCTGGCTTCCCTCCAGAGGGGCTCCCGATGTACCTGGAGCACCTGCTAATGCCGTGGCAGGCAGTCCAGGAGGAGTGCCTGGAGGGAGACTTATGGAAGAGCAGCGGTGGGGGAAGTGGGAAGTGGCAGTGGGGATGGGAGGGGGTGGGAGGGGGTGGAGTGGCGGACAGGCGGCGTGTCTGCGCAGGGCAGCGGCCTCCAGAGAGGCAGAGGCACACTTCCCGGGTCCGCCACGATGGAGGAACAGTTTCCTAAGGTGTCCTGTCCATTTGGAAACACGGGCAGGAGGAAGGGCAGAGGGTGCGGTGGGTGAGGAATGCCAAAGGGGCGCCATGGTTTCTCTTCTCTGGAGGAAGCGGGGCATCTTGGGCCACGTGGGGCTGTGACCGGGGGTTAGGTTCATCGCCACCCGAGGCAGAATAAGAATGGACCTGAAACAGTGTCCTCCTCAGGCAGGTGCAGGCTCTGGGAGGCCGTGCTGTGTCCTCCCCTGGGATTCTCGCGTCCTCCGCCAGGGCGCCAGGAAGGGCTGGTCGGCCGGTGACAGTCTCGGCGGGGAGAGCACAGCTCCTCTCCTGTGCGGGCGGGTTTGGTGACGCCAGGTGAGGGGGGATTCTTACGTTATTGACTGGGATTCCCAAGGCCGGGCCACAGGCCTCTGTGATCCATGTGGCAGTGGCCGTCACTGCGTCAGAGTTCGCAGGCTCTGTGCCCGGCGCCCTGCTGAGGCGCTGCCCTGGCCAGGGGAGGGTGTGCCTGGGCTGTGATCTGTGGATGCTGTGGATCTGTGGATGTTTGGGCTGCAGCTGGAAAATGTGCTCAAATGCAGCGACGTCCAGACTTTCCCAAGGATCAGGGGGAGTAAGTTTTTGTCCCATAAAAACCTGGGTTCACCCTTTCTCAACGGCCACCTTCCCGTGTGGTCGCCCGCACAGCCATTTCCTGTCCCTGGAGGTGCCCAAGTGGCCAAAGCCCACAGCCCAGCGGGACCCAGTGCGGCCCAGGAACACGTCACGTCCGTGTCATTCAGCAGCTCAGCCCCTCAGGGAGAGGCCTGCCCACGGATCAGCTGGCTGCTGTCAGGTTGTTGGGTATGCGCTTCGTGCAGCAGGACCGCTTCCGGGGGCTCCTTGCTGGTCGCTCCGAGTCGGGCCTGAGGGGCTCCAGCTCAGACCCAGGAGGGGAGTGAGGTCTTGATTTCAGCTGCTTGCCTCTCAGCCTCCGCACCAGCCGCTAAATGCTGCTTCTCCGGTGAAGGGAAGGAGCAGACCTCGTTCTGGGAGCCTGGGATCTCACCCCCAGCACTGTGCATGTCCTGCGTTGGGGGCTGAGGGAGGGAGGGCGGGGGGGAGTGTGTGGTGGACTCAGCAGCCACTCCCCAGGCCCGCCCACGGGGCAGGGTGGCGCAGGGACCCCGAAGGCGTTCTCAGGGCCCAGTGCTTCCCTCGAAGCCGCGAAGTCTGGAGCCACTGGGAGCCAGGACGCTCCCTCTGATGCAGTGACTCACCTCTGCAGGGTGAACGGTGCAGCCATGTGGCCGCAAGCCCATCCTTGTGTTCATGGCTTGAGCTTCTAGCCCCCACGGTGGACCCCAGGGCCTGTGTCCTGGGCTCTGTGTAAGAGGGTGGGTCGCGTGGAGGATGGAGGGGCCAGTAGGCAGGGAGCCTTCTCTCCACGCATGAACTGCGAGAGCCTGGATCTCGCAGGACCCACGTCTGGGAGAACCACCCTGAAGCCCCCTGTCATCTTTGAAATACCCTCAGATGAGAGAACTAGAGATGCCTCCCAGCCCGGACGGGGCGCTGACCTCGGCATCTTCTCCAAGGACGATAGACCCACGGCTGTGGGAGACTCCGGGTCCTCCAGGCACAGAGCCGCCCCAGCAGCCACCAGGCCGAGGGAAGCAAAGAAGACCTGGGCACTGGGGTTCATTTCGGCTGAGCCGTGAGGTTGTCACTCAGCAAAGCAGACCCGACCTGTCCGGCACGCCAGGCGGAGTGAGCTGCACAGCAAGTCGGCGCAGAGACAAAGCCGTGTTGGCATCTGTTCTCTGCTGGGTCTCTATGTCCCACCGCCTTTTCCCACAGCGGGGGCCTCTCCCCATCCCACAGGGGCCCTCTCCGTCCCTCGCGTCGTGTCCTCATCCCAGCAGACTCTGCATGGGCTGGAGGGCAGGCGGCCTGTGGGCTGAGAGATGTCGCCAACTCGAGGAGAACAAGACAGGTTTTCAGGCAAATAGAGTAAGAGCCCCAGTAGCTAAGGCCCGGCCTCGGGGGGCAGGTCTCTGAAGGGAAAGGGCGAGCCTGTTATTTAAATAACGGGAGTGGCGCGTTATTTCCACTGAGTTGCCATCATGTACGAGAAGCCGGCTCCTGCCCAGTGTCGCCTGGAAACCGGGCATGGCGTTCGGGGAGCCTGTTCAGGATGGAGCTTGACGATTAGAGAAACGGAAGCCCCTGGACCGCCAGGTGTTTCTGTCTTCGGGAGTTTGGCCCCTTGGATGGCGCCGGGGGAGAGGAGGGGCGCCGCGGAGGACACCCAGCTCAGCGCCCGTCTCAGCTCGAGGAAAGGCCCCAACCGGAGATGGAAAGACGGGGAGCAAGGGCTCCGCAGAGTCTTCCCCAAAGCGGAGACATCACCCCTCATGCCCCCCAGGCACCGCTCTGGGCCTCTCCTGTCCCAGGAGCTGGTTCTCTCAGATGTGGAAGCTGGAGAGCGAGGCCCGGGGCAGGTCTGCCATGGCGCCCTTAGCCCCCTGTGCCCTCCCTACTCCCCCCCACCAGCACCCCGGCGTGAGTCTAGCACACCTGCACGGGGTGCGTCTAACACCCACCTTCCCGCCCGTCACAGGTCACAGGCTTTGTGTCTCCAGGGCTGCTGGGACGTCCAGGCAGCAGCAGAGCCCTGTCTGCCCGGCCCCGCAGCCCTGCTGCCCCGTGCCACTGAGCCCACTGAGCCCACTGAGCCGCACGGGGCCTCACTGAGCCGCACGGGGGCAGGTGTGGCTGGGAGGGGCTTTTTCACCCTGTGACTTCTCCCAAGCCGCAGAGACAGACAAGCTACACCCCGGCCTCCAGCCCAGGGCAGCCCTCCTCGGCCTCCCGCAGGTCCGGCCGCACCCTCTCCTGGCTTTCAACCTGCAGCCTCCAGGCCCCTCAGCCTTCCCCGTCCAGGCTGCACTGACCACCCAGCACCCCTGTCACTCACCCAGATGTCCCACCTCCCAACTCAGCCACGTACCCGGCAGGACCTCAGAGAGTCCCCTCTAAGGACTGAGGCTCTTCTGTCCGCTGCAGGCCTCCTCTCTGCAGATCCTTCCCATAGCTGCTCGGACTTTTCTGTGACTCGCCTCTGATTACTAACCCGCCTCTTTCTAACTCCCCTGTGATGTAACCAACGTGAAATCACTCTGCCTTCTAGAGCTCTCTCTCCCTTCCTTCCTTTCTCTCTGCAGCTTATGTTTGCTTGGGTTGGTTAAGCTACCAAAAACAAACAACCCAACCCTCCCCAAACCCCAAAGAACGGGGCTAAATATAATTCAAGTTCTCTCCCCCTGTCCTATACAGTTTCCATCCAGTTTCTCTCCCTCAGGCGGCTTCCATTCCCCAGGCCAGCTCGTGGTCCAGAGTGGCTGCTGGAGCACCAGCCATTGCATTCACCGTCCAGCCGGCAGCAGAAGGGGGAGGGGAAGGAATGCCTTCCTGTGTTTGGACATTCCTAGGAGCTTTCTGTCCAACTTCCACTGACCAGAATTCTGTCACAAGAGACATGACCACATGATGGGGGGCAAGAAAGTTCCTCTCCTCCCGGGGGCCATGGGCTCCCCTGAAAATCAGGGCTCTGTTAGTCTACGGAGGGGGGTGTTGGAAGAAACCAACACATGAACCTTTCCCTTCATCTCTGTGCAGGTCCCAGGCAGGAGAGAGACACATTCTGCAGCTCCTATCCCGACATAAGTATTAGCGTTCAAGTGCACATTTGCGTGAAAGAACCGTGCTATGGTCAGCGGTGGCGGCCATGGGCAGGGTCAGTGTAGAGGTCAGCGCGCCCTTCCTGCCTGTTCACTGAGAAGCCTCCTTTCACGCCCACGTTCGACTTCCCATCCCTTCCTCAAACCTCGATCTGAATGGAGGCTCCCGACTCCTCTGGTTATAATTTATTTATTTTTTAATGGAGACTTGAGAGCAGCTATTAGAGATGGCTGGCAGGCCCGCTCGTCTGGCACAAGGTGAGGTTGCCTCCCAGCTAAGTGGTTCCCAGAAGGGTCTCAGCTTCCAGGACGCGTCTTCCGGGGGGAACTGTGCCAGGTCGGCCACCTGGACGCTCCCTGGCCTGGGAAGGCCAGCCAGGCTCTGCCCAGCAGGAGGCGTCCGGAGGGTGGAGGGCAGAGGGCGCACAGCTGCTCTTGGTCTGGGAGGA
>NW_006299394.1:805436-837840 GCF_000327345.1 Myotis davidii | reverse complement strand
AGGAGGAGAAAGAGGCGACCCAGGAGAGGACACTGCGCGCCCCGCTGGCCTTGGGTCCCCATCTGTGGTGGTGGGGGGGGGCACAGGCCCCCGCACACAGACAAAGCCTTAGCCCTGCCTCGCTCCGCGCTCTGTGCTCCCGCGGCCCTTCCTCAGGGGGCTGATTGAGATCCAACCAACAACTGCGAAGCTCCCGTCACCAGCACTGACATGTGCTTTTATAAAAACAGCGCGAGTGCATCCTTAAGAGAGCTACAGTGTGGTTGGTGTTGTCGACACTGAGTGGTAAGGGAACCCAGAGGAAGGGGCAAGGTCACGCGGAGGGCACCTGGGCCCGGCTCTGTCCCACGCGCTGCTGTGCGCCCCGCGCGCCATGCCGCGGGCTGGCAGGAGGGCCTGCGCCCTCTGTGCGTTCTGGAGGCACTAGAAGAAATCTGCCGTGGATTTGCTCCCCCGGGGCAGCGGGCAGTGTGCTGGTGCCGGGTCCTCTCAGCCACAGGGTAGGTTCATCTCGAGGCAAATGAATATGGAGGCTTCTCCTGCTTCCTCCCAGGCCACATCCTTTAGAAACTGCCATCATTGAGGTGTTCCCGTGTCCAGGGGACACAGGGCACACTAACAGGGTGACGCACTTCTCACGCTTTGTATGTACAACTTGGCAGGAAACCGTTTCCCGCCCGTGGCTCCTTCGCAGGAGGTCTAGGCCTCCCAGGGCTTCCTGTCCCTCCACCTCTGGGCCTGGAGGGCTGGCCCACGTGGGTGAAGTCCCACCTCCCACCGTCCTCCGAAGCTCCAATCAGGCAGAGGCCCGAGCAGCAGGCCTGGCCCGAGCCACCGAGGCAGAGGACACGTGCCCCATCCTACACGCGAGGCCAGGCCTCCCAGATCCTGCTGTGCTGTGAAGCCCTCGGGCCCGGCCTTCTACCTGCTGAGCCCGGAGGAGAAGGGAAGTGGAGGGGGCTGCAGGACGTCTGTCTGCGAATCTGACCCCTGGCTGCCTCTGCGGCCCCAGGCCTGTGGGTCGCACCGCGCCCCTGAGCTTGGAAGGCGGAGGGACAGACAGCACAGGTGCTCCGCCATGTTGGAAGGTCCCAGGGACTGGCCTTCTCATCCACAAGCTCCCTGGGCCGACCGCAGTGGGTGGGGCCTGAGTCGGGTCTGAGGCACCTTCTCTCGAGCCGGCATGTCAGCCGCAGGAGCTGACCTTGTGACTCGTTTCCACGGGATGGATGGACGGAGAAACTGAAGCCCACACAGAGGAGTTTCCCATCAGCCCCCGGGCCGAGGGTGGGGTGAGGAACAGGAGGACACGCTTTCAGCCCACCTTTGGTTCAGAAGCATCGAATGGTGTCACTGTCACTCCCAATGGAGGGAGCAGCCTCGGGTTGCGATGTCACTGCGCCTGGGAACTGAAACGAGGGAGGAGACCACAGTCGTTCGGGAATGGTGGGTTGCCGTCTCCACACCTCCTCCGGCAGCCGCCGGCGTCCACAGGGCAGCTGGTTGAGGTGTGAGGGTCCTGGGGGGTTGGAACCTGGGGGCGTCTTGAAGCCCATGCTGACTCCTGGTGGAAATCCCAGCACCCACACACTCCTGCATCCGCTGGTGCCGGTCAGTGATGAGTCCGTGAGCCGAGTGTTCCTCACGGGCGCCCTTGCATTTGCAGGAATTTCAAGAAATTCAGACATCAGCGAGGACTTCCTCCTTCCCTGCCTCATCCCAGGATCCGTCAGGACCTGGGCATCAAAGGACAGTGTGTGTGTGTGTGTGTGTGTGTGTGTGTCTGCACATGTGCATTCACACGCGGATCCTTTGTGGGAGAGGCCAGCCTCAGGCTTCCCGAGTCCAGGCTGGAGTCCAGGACCCAGGTTCCAGGCGGCCCTGCCCTTTGCTTGGCCCTTGTCTTCCGTTCTCTGCTCCGTGACTTTGGAGTTCACTTCACCTTTTATGAGGTGATTCCACTCCGTGGGTGCGAGCGCTCGTGAACAGATAAAAGGCGTAACTGGTATTTCAGGAGACCAGCACGTGGCTCTTTCTGTGGAAACACAAGGGCATCCTATCGCCATCCAACTCCTGTCCGAGTTCTGGCGGACGGGGTGGCAGAGCCGCCTGGGGCGAGGCAGAGAGCCCTGCCTCCCGCTCCTCCCCCCGGGGGTCGTGAAGCCCGGCCTGTGGACAGTGGGACTCCCTGCCTGGAGGGACGCCCTGTGCCTTCACATCAGGCAGAGAGAGTGGCCAGAGAGCGGGAGGGCACCCACCGGGGGAGGTCGCCTCACACCTGCTCCTGAACACCTGTCTGCTGTCTGTCTGTCTCTAAGCCCAGGTGTGGTCCCTGCACATCCAAGGACAATGTTCTCTGAGCTCCGGCCTCCTCCCCACCTGTGGGTGTGAATCCAGCCTGGGCAGCTAACCTGGGGCCTCCCAGCCCACCTGTCCTCGGTGAAGAAACAGTGCCCTCTAGTGGGCCCTGCTGGGAGCTGGTCCGGCCGGGTCATGGCTCAGGCCAGACAACCCGCTCCAGGGCTGAGCCTGGCATTGGTCTGTTTACAGGAGAGGAAAGGCGGAGTAAGAACAGGGGGGTCCTCCTATCTCGGGGGTTTCAGTAAAGGATTATCCCAGGGCCAGTGGGGGGAGGGTGGCTGTGACCTCAGACGCATGTAAAGGGGTGTGACAATTTCTGTAGAAATCACTTACCTGCTGGGACTGGCCTCTGACATGAGGGGGTAGATTTGTGAGAAGGAACTCTTCCTTTAAGAAATATGGCCAAGAATTCTGAGCCGCGGCCTGTTAAACCCCCTCATGCATGGGCAGCAAGGGGGATGGCCCTTTAAGGCCCGCTTCAGTGGCAGCTGCTGGGCTAGGAGCGCGGGAGGGCAGGGCAGCGGCGCCGTCAGGGCCGGAACCTGATCTCATGTGATGGCTGCGGATTAGGTAACAGCTCCGCCGTGGAATTGGATCTGGAGGGCTCATTTGAGTCCTGCAGGCGCCCGGAGATAAAGGGGACCTTTTAAATAATCATTTCGTCTCCTGCTCGCCCGCGTCGGAGCGTCGGTTCTGCTTAAGCCATCGCCTTCTCGTTTATTTCACGTTGGCGGGATCTGTTTAACTGGCTGCTTTGCCTAGCAGCCCCACACCCGTGTGTCGTGGGCCCAGATGTGCGTGCAGGGTGTGAGCTGGGCACGTGGCTCCCTCACGCCCCTGTGGCAGCCCCGGGCCGTCGGAGGCAGAACCTGCCCGGAACAGAGTGCAGGCGAAGGCCTGCTCTCATCCTTGCTGTCCCATAGGGACAATGTTTTTCTCTGAAGTTTATCGGATCCCCCAGCACTTATGGTGCCTCATGTTTTTATCATGCCAACTTCTCATTGGCCACATTTAGAAACCAATCAGGTTACGTTTCAGTGCATCCTCATTTCTTGCGGAAAGTATTTCCATAGGACGCAGAGAAGGGCAGACTCAGTGAAACGCTAACAGTTCGAATGGGATTTTTTAAATCTCCCTCAACTCAGTGGTCCTTCATGCTTGCGGGCGTCCACCCTGGTCCGCCTGGCCCTCCGCAGCGGGCACGGCTGCTCCCGGGGTCCCTTCCAGCCAGACATTTCCTTCCTTGTTTGATTGAAAACCAGGCCGTTGTCCAGGCCAAGAAAAATAGTAACTAGGTCGGCACGCGGGCCTGTGCGTCACTGTGCTACCTGTTGGTTGTTTAAGAGAGGAAGCGAGGCCTGGCCGCCCGCTCAGTGGTTGGAGCGCCGTCCCACGCCCCGGGAGGTTCCATTCCGGCCGGGGCATATTCCTAGGTTGCGGGTTCGATCCCTGGTTGGGGCATGTCTGGGAGGCAACTGACTGCTGTTTCTCTGTCACGCCTTCTACCCTCCACCTTGAGGGCCACCGCGGGTCCGCACGGCCCATTGCACAGGCACGTGCCTCAGGGATGTGATGCAGGAGTGGGTTTCCCGGTGAACCACTCTTCTGGTTGGTTCTCATTGCCTTTCAGACACAGCCCTTCACTGGCACACCCCCGGGCTCACGAGGTGCACCCTTCCCTGAACCAGCTCTTGCCCCGCTGATCCAGTGGCACGTCTCCATGGGTCACAGGACCCTGCCAGCCCACCCCCAGCGTGTGGACAAGCTCGGGACTGCTGCTCCCGGGCCTCAGTCACTCCCCTCCTTTCCTGCCCCTCCCAGTGCTTTCCCATGTTTCTTCATTGGACATTCTTCCCAGGCTCCCTCTGGGCAAAGACCTGGCTGCTGGCACCCTCACTGGGTGTGCTGAGCTGTGCCGGGTGCAGGGTGTGCCAGGGTGAAGGAACCACCCGCTGCCCTGCTGACCAACTAGATCACTCCCTCCCTTAGTCCCCCCTCTCCCCACCCTTTGCCTGCCTGGGCACCACACTGCAGGCACCTGCAGGCCTATCCAGTGGCACGTCTCCATGGGTCACAGGACCCTGCCAGCCCACCCCCAGCGTGTGGACAAGCTCGGGACTGCTGCTCCCGGGCCTCAGTCACTCCCCTCCTTTCCTGCCCCTCCCAGTGCTTTCCCATGTTTCTTCATTGGACATTCTTCCCAGGCTCCCTCTGGGCAAAGACCTGGCTGCTGGCACCCTCACTGGGTGTGCTGAGCTGTGCCGGGTGCAGGGTGTGCCAGGGTGAAGGAACCACCCGCTGCCCTGCTGACCAACTAGATCACTCCCTCCCTTAGTCCCCCCTCTCCCCACCCTTTGCCTGCCCGGGCACCACACTACAGGCACCTGCAGCCGTGCCCTTCACTGCCCGGACACCACACTGCAGGCACCTGCAGCCCCGCCCTTCACCGCCTGGGCACCACACTGCAGGCACCTGCAGGCCCGTTCTTCGCCGCCCCAGGCACTGTGAGTGCTTTCAGTTCTGGTTTTCCCCTTCTGGTGCCCACTAACGCCCCTCTCTGTCTCCCTGCAGTTCTGAGTATCCGGGGTGCCCAGGAAGAGGAGCCCACAGACCCCCAGCTGATGCGACTGGACAACATGCTGCTGGCGGAGGGGGTGGCAGGTCCCGAGAAGGGGGGCGGCTCGGCGGCGGCAGCAGCGGCCGCAGCGGCCTCTGGAGGGGCCGGTTCTGACAACTCGGTGGAGCACTCGGACTACAGAGCCAAGCTGTCGCAAATCAGACAGATCTACCACACGGAGCTGGAGAAGTATGAGCAGGTAATGCCCGCCGGCCTCGCTCCACCCCGACTCCGTCACCTGCAGTCCAGCACGCCTTCCTTTCACATAGTGCAGGGCATGCCCGGGTGCCCTCCGCCCCCATGAACAGAGCAGGGTCTCTGGGGCCCTAGAGTCAGACAGACATAGGTTCCAGTCCTGCCCCCTGCAATGGTGTGGGGCCTGTGGGGCCTGTGAGTGTGTGTGGGAGTGAGTGTGTCCCCTGCAGTGGTGTGGGGCCTGTGTGACCGTGTCTGTGGAAGTGTGTTCCCTGCAGTGGTATGAGGCCTGTAGGACCTATGAGTGCATGTGGGAGTGCATGTGTCCCCTGCAATGGTGTGGGGCCTGTGTGACCGTGTCTGTGAGTGCGCGTGGGAGTGAGTGTGTCCCCTGCAATGGTCTGCAGGACCCAGTGTTCCACAAGCTTCCCCAGGGTGGTGGTTCCTGGCAAAGAGCTGAGCTCTTGGAGTTGAGGCTGTTACAGGAAAGGGTGGGAGCGGCTGCGAAGGGCAGAGCCATCTGTGAGGGTGAGGATTCTCATTGAGGGGTTCCTCCAGCTGAGACCTCCCCTCTATACCCGCACGCTCACTCACACACGTGCACTCACACACACATACGCTCACTCTCACACTCACACTCACTCACACACACACAACCTCACAATCTCACACACATACTCTCACACACTGACCCTCAGCCACACACACAATCTCACACATGCATTCACACTCACAATGTCAGAGTCTCACACACTCATACAATCACTCTCACACACTCAGTCACATACACAATCACAATCTCACACACATGCACTCACTCACACTCAGTCTCTCACACTCACAGACACAGTCACACATGCTCACACACACATGCACTCACACACACTTATGCATTCACTTACACACACTCATAGACTCAGTTACTCATACACACTCACACTGACAGAGTGACACACACTCATACACATTCACACTGGCTGACAGTGACACACTCACACATCAAGCTGTCTCCATGGCCGGCATGAGCAGTCCCATGTCCAGGAGCCCCTACACCAGCCTTCCCTCATTGATTGGCAGGTGTCTGTTTTCCCCGCCTTGATGGCAACCTTGTCCTGACTCCACAGCTGACTTCCTACCTTGACTGTCAAGCGCCTGGCTTTCTCTCCTTCCTTGGGTCCCAAAAGAAGAGGGAGGAAGAGCAAAAGGGGAAGGCCCTGCCCTCCAATCCACTTACGACTGCCTAGGTAGAAGGCAGATGCAAACTTAATAGACAATCTAATTTTTAAAGTAGAAGTAGGCATTTAAGAAGTTAAAGTGAAGAAGGTTTCATTGTTGTACTCAGATCTACCTACCGTCGAAGTGCATTTCTGCCAAGGCCCTTGGTTAATGAGATAAACTGGCGCTTGGGCCAGGCCTGGGGAAGCCAGCTGTGCCACCCCTGCCTTCTGGGGACAGAACCACGGCCCTGCCGCAGATTGGCTTGTGTGGACATTCCCGGGCCCAGGGGTGTGTGTGGAGAGCTGGCTGACTCAGGAGCCAGAGGGCAGTCGCCCTGAGGGATGGGGCACCCTGGGAAGATATTTCCTACAGGGACATTTCCTATGAAGGTTCCCAGCCTCTGGCTTCTTCCTCCTTCCCTCCACCAGTCAGCCTGTCTCTGGCATAACTGCCTGGCCTGGCATCCAGGGAGCTCACGCCCAACTCCCGGGCACAGGAGAGCCCGGCTTGCGGCCTCCCCGCTACACCCAGCCCTGGAGTGGACGTTAGGTGGGAAGGTATTGGGAACTGGCTTTGTTCTCAGCATAGAACTGACTGTCTTCCTGATTTAACCCCAACACTCCTCTGTCACCCCAAATGAGGAAGCCACGACTACTGCATTTTCCTCCAGGGTATCCTGTGCTTGGGTGCCCGGGACAGGTACTGTCATCATCTCCGATTGGTACAGGTGAGGAAACGGAGGTCCAAGGTCAGGTGATGTGCCTGGGGCTCAGCCAGTGTAGGCAGGTTGCCCTGGGGCCCGGCTGTGGCCACAAAGGGCCGAGCCCACCCTCCGTGGCTCTGTGGACTGCTTGCTGGCCCCAGGAGCCTGGGGTCATGTTCACCCTCAGCAGGTACCTGTGCCCCTGACAAAGGTGCTGGGTCCTGGGTGCTCCGGGGAGCCCACCGTCACAGAGCCCTGCTCACGTGTGGTGGGGATGGTCCCTGGCCATCCCTCTGAAGAAGGACTAAGAAATCACCGCCTCACCCACGCGGGCATTTCCGGCTGAGAGCCGAATCCACTCAGCACATCTGGTGCTTAATCTCATGTCCATATTAGTTGTGCTGCTTATTATAGTGAAGAGCAGGCTGTAGGGGCCTGTGCCTATGCCGTTAGCCTCCCAGCTGGTCCGCTGGGACCGATCTTACTCACTTTTCTGTGACCATCCCTCTGGCAGCTTTTGGAAAAGTAGGAAAGCTCAGTAGAGGAAGTGGTGTTCGTACCTAGATGCAATGATCAAGTTGACTCTTGGATAGTTTTGTGTGTGTGTTGTTTTAATTTTAGTTTGTTGCTGGTAGAGAGCCAGGTGTAAGGAGCCCTGTCACAGCTGCCTGCACCGCACTGCCCACCGGGTTACTGGTCCGCAGCTGCTGGAGATTCTCAATAGAAAGAAGGGGAGGAATTATTTTGTTCTTTAGACGGGATTGGAACACGTCTTCAGCAGCCACCCTGAGGCGGAGGCCTGGGGAGCTGGCTGCTCTAACAAAGACGCCATGGCAGGAACCTGGGAGCTGGCCCACCTGCTTTCTTCAGAAAACGGGGCTCCCGCGGCTTTGCAGGCTCCCAGCTCCTGTAAGCAGTGCTGCGGGACGTGGATGGGCCAGTCTCCAGGGCTGACCTGGGCAGGTCGCTCGCACCCCCAATGAGACTGGCCTCCCCTCCTGGGGGAAGGGTTAAGGGAAGAAGGCGGATGTAAGGGCGATCCAGGGCCCGGAGCCAGACTTGCTCAGAGGCGTTTCCTCCGTTTGCTCTCCCAGGAACAGCCTTTCAGAAACCGCCGCCCCTGGGGGCTGCAGCTCTGGCTCCGGGAAGGGACCGTCCCAGAAACCGCCCGCTGTGTGGGTTGCACTGACTGGCAGTTGTAACCGGCCATGGTTCTGAGAGGGCAGCCCAGCACAGGGCCGAGCCCGGGGGACGGAGAAGGGAAGCAGGCAGTCGAGGTCTGGAGAGACCTGGGTCGGGATGTTCTGTCCATCTTCCCGGACTTGGAATGTCGTAAGCTGCCGCCACACATCTGAGCAGCTGGCCAGCAGCTGTCTGGCTGCCGCTGGCCAATGGGTGGGGGACTCCACTGTCTGCCTGTGGCTGAGCAGAAGGCCCCAGGGAAAAAGCCCTAACAGCAGGCAGTGTGAGTACTTTTATTCTCAGCAGCGAAGCACATGAATTGTGGACCCGCCCGTAGCTTTGCAGTGGGAACCAGTGCCCTTGGCAATGCCTCCTCATTGGTCCCCGAGGTGAAGCTGCTGCCCCGAACCCGCACCCCACCCCGAGCCTCCTGGAGTCCCACAGCTCACTGCTGGGTTTACCCTCTTTTCTGTCCACAAAGTTGGGTGCTTCAGGGCAGAAGAAACTTACAATACAGAGCCTGTTTCCATGGTAGCATCTTATTGGAGAGCAGAGGCCACCTGGACCGATTGTCCATGGATTGGTCCTCATCAGGTGTCTGCAGAGTAGAGGGAAGGTACCTGGGAGCCCTTTTGTTTTTACCAGGACGGAGTCTGAGGCCTGAGAGTTCACCAGTTGTGATAATACCTTGGGCTCCTAAGTTATCGGACTTTGAAGAGACAGTGGCACACGTTTAGATGGCCCAGCATGTACACAGTAACTCAGTTCCTGCTCGCCGCACCTCCGCAGTGGCTGTTGTCACCCACGTCACTAATGAGGAAGATGAGGCAGAGACGCGATGTTAGGTGACTCCCGAAGGCCCTCAGCCAAGGGAGTCCCAGAGGGGACTCCTCCTCGGCCTCTGCTGTGTCCCAGTGACGGGCCCCACCCGCAGGGCACGGCTCAGGAGTGTGGGCACTGCCAGGCTCGCTAGAGGGTCAGGAATGGCCGCGTCCACCCAGACGAACAGAGGGAGCTCTGGGTGGTGAAAGCGTTCACCCAAATCCGCGAGGAGGCAGGTCAAGGCCAGCCTCCCAGTCCCAGAGGGTGCATCTCTGTGTACCTTTGGGCAGAACCTCAGAGGAGGCTCGGGGAGGGGCTGTGGCTGGTACTGTCGCTGTGTCATTGACCAACAGGAGGGCTTCGTGCTGCTGAAACGTGGCAACGCCTGTTGTCGATGACGAACGCATTTCGTGGTTAAGGCTGGGCTGGACCCTCTGAGTCTTGGGTTCTCACAGCAGCCTTTTCCTTTACAATACACTCTGACGACATTGCGTGAGTTCACCTGGGAACAGGTGCTTTACTGAGTGCCGAGCGGGGAAGCCTGGCTACGGGTGATAAGGACAGACACTAAAGGAAAGGGCAGCGGGTCAGAGGGGAGGCCAGGATGCCTGGGCCCGAGGGCACCGCGGTTACACCCTGCGAGGCTCCTGTCTGCAGGGCGAGCCCCTGAACCCTCTAAGCCCCGCGTGAGGCTGTGCCTGCGGGCCCCTCACGTTGTGGGCACGGGGCCTGCCAGAGGCCAGCGAGGAGGGACTCCTTGTTACAAAAGCAGGAGTGGAAATGAGTTGGTGGGAAGCTTAGAATCCCAGGATTCCACTCTTCCGTGGACGAGGCAGGACGTACTTTTGTGGCCCCACACTCTCTGTGGCTGTGAACACGGTGAGGGGGAGTGTTGTGACCTGTATTTTACACTGAAATTATCTTCTTGTCCTTTACAGTAGTAAAATCATGGGAAAAAAGATCGAAACATGATTAAAAATTTTCTTTTCTCTTAAAATCTATAGATGGCCCAAGGTTAGCGTCAGGCCATTACTTGGTCTGTGCCTCCGACTTGACAGAATGCCACCCACACCCTGTGGGTCCCTGCCCCCACATCCCGGGCGCCGCACGCCCGCCGGCCCTCACCTGCGTGTCCTGTCCCCGCAGGCCTGCAATGCCCTGTGGGTCCCCGCACCCACACCCCGGGGCGCCGCACGCCCGCCGGCCCTCACCTGTGTGTCCTGTCCCCGCAGGCCTGCAATGAGTTCACCACCCACGTGATGAACCTGCTGCGTGAGCAGAGCCGGACCAGGCCCATCTCCCCGAAGGAGATCGAGCGGATGGTGAGCATCATCCACCGCAAGTTCAGCTCCATCCAGATGCAGCTCAAGCAGAGCACGTGCGAGGCCGTCATGATCCTGCGCTCCCGGTTCCTGGACGCGCGGTAAGTCGCCCTCGGCCGGGCCTCTGGGAGCATCCAGGGGGCTGGGGCTGCGGCCCCGCTCCAGACCCCGGTTTCCCCAGGGAGCCAAGGAAGCGCGTGGGCCAGGGAGGCCACTGTGGCCAGAGCTGCAGGAAGCGTGGGGCTGGAGGGTCGCGTCCATTCTGGAGCAAGGATGACGTGGCTACAGGGACAGCAAAGGCAGGACTTTTTCCTACTACTGGGGACCTCCTTTTTTAAATTTATTGATTTGAGAGAGAGAGAGAGAGAGAGAACAGAGAACACTGGCTTGTTGTTCCACCCATCTTTGCATTCATACTCGATTCATTAGTTGACTCTGTATAGGAGAAGAAGAGGGAGGGGGAGGGGGAGGGGGAGAAAGAAAAAAACATTGACTTGCTGTTCCACTTATTCATGCATTCATTGGTTGGATCTTGTATGTGCCCTGACCGGGGATGGAACCCACAACCTTGATGTATGGGGGACGACACTCTAACCCACTGAGCGCCCGGCCGGGGCGGGGACCTCCTCTATGGGCCTGTCTTTATAGGGTCTCACTAGCACCCGGCCCGACACGTTCCCTGGAAAGGCAGTTCCATTTGAGAGCTGAGACCCCCTCCGGGCCGTGTGCAGGCCAATCGCCACTGCCACGATCCAGGCTGAGGTTAGGAGAACAGACGGTGAGACCCGGTCCCGGGGCCACAGGGAGCAAGGGCTGGTGCACAGGGGCCGAATCTGGCTCAGGTTCCATGTTTTCTTTGGGATTGCTGCTCAGGGCCTCGTGTGAGTTCAAAGAATTCAGTTGAAACCATGGATACAAAGGCCTTTAAGACCGAACCTGAGAACAGATGACAAGCCATGGCTCTCAGCCCCTCCTCCCCAGACCAGAGGGCTCGGGCAGTGCTGGACTTCTCCGGCGCCGGTTCCCAGCCGGGTGGCGTGGGGATCGCACCTGCTGTCGGGGAAGCAGCATGTGATCTTGCAGACGCCCCTCGGAGAGGCTGCCTCTCTGGCTGCACCTCCTCCCCAGGGGCATCTCCCACGAAGGCGGAGTCACCTTCCTTGTGCCATTTTCTGAAGACAATCCCACTCTCCGATTTTTATCATTGAACAGTTAGATGTGTCAGGGGTGCACCGTTTCACAGCCGTAGCTTCTTCAGACAGGCTGGCTGCTCTCTTTGCATTTATCTCTCCTGGAATCGTGTGTTTCTCTCTGCTCCATAGTGGCCTTTGCCGCCCACAGGCCCGGCATCCCCTCACTCCCTGCTGTTCGGTGTGTTGTGGGCCCCCTGGAGCGTAGAGTGAGAACGCCAGCCAGCAGCCTGCCTCTGGGCCGGCGGAATAGCCAAGAGAAAGTAAAACTGAAGATGGCTTTTCCTGGCTGGGCGTGCCCATGAGTGAGGAGGGGGTCCCCGAGGCAGGACCCTGCGTCCCCCTCCTCCAAGGCCGCCAGCCTGGCTTCTCTCACGCAGGGCGGCCTGCAAGTGACAGGCGGCCGCCACTCTGCCATCCCCATGGCAACACCCCTTGTTAAAATGCTGGAGTTGGTATTTATGTTGGCAGATACTGAAAAAAAGAAAAGTTGGACCCAGACTGAGTTCTTTTCAAGAAAGGAGGCGGGGAGAAGGGGGCAGGCCGGCGCCCAGACTGTCCTTGCTGCAATCCTGGTGCATCCGGGCCGCGGTCGGACGCAAAGCCAGGGCCTCAGCTCCCATGGCCTCCACGCCGACCATTTCCTTTGGCCCGAGACCATCCCTTCCAGGGACCTTCGTTCCTGCGTGGGGTGCGACCTCTGAATCGTGGCCTCTGAGCCACGGTCCCAGTGAGCACAGCTGACCCTGTCGTTCTTGGCGCTGATTCTCAGGGTATATTTGGTGTCAGTGAAAGAATATAACCCAACGCCATCCAGGGCTGAGCCAATGGCTTTCTGAGCACAAATACAGTGTGCGGCGCCTGCCGGGCAGTCATGGCCCCTCCCCGCTGCCGCGGGCCAGGCTGCGGGGGCTCAGCAGAGAGCGAGGGGTAACAGGGAGGGGCAACACGCAAAGGGGATGCATGTGTGCTAGGTCACCACACATGTAGACGCACATGTTCCTGCTGTGCTGTGTACACCCCTGTGTTCGCTCCCAGTTGTCTCCTAACACAGCCACAGACTTAGCCACTAACACAGTGCCTCACCGTCCCTGCTGCCTGGGGTCACAAAGCTATGACCCAGGTGCCGGCCGAAGCCGGACTCACCTGAGGCGCGGGGCCTCTTCCAAACTCTCTCCACGGGCGGAGTTCAGTTCCCACAACTTTGGGGCAGGTCCAGGCTCTGGGAGCCGCCCCTCCAACAGGCGGCCCGCACGGCCGGCAGGGGGGGTCCCGCCAGGCAAGCGTTAGCCCAGTGCCCCCTCTCCGTGGACTTCCACCCGAGGACCAGAGCCTGCGCTGCTCTCAGTGTCCCAGGAGCTCTGAGCGTGGGTCCCCACGGGCTCCGTAGAATCCGCCTCCCCCTCTTCCCCTGAGCTCTGCCCAGGTTTCGTCCATGCAAGTCATTTCCTTTTTCTCTGCCTTACGTTGGCTTAACTGAGCCAGAAAATGGCGGCTTAAAAATTCCACGCATTCATTAATTCACCCATTCATTCAATGTTCATCATCTCATGCCATGCACCAAGCCTCGTGCTGCGCAAGTGTGGAGATTAAAGCGGTTTACGGGCAAGGTGCAAGCACGGAGACCTAGCAGGCTCGCGCTCAGAATCCGAACTCTACTCCTTTTCTTTGCAGTTAAAAGAGAGAGGACTTATAAACCCCCTTAATCAGCAGTCGCCAACCAGCGGTATTTACGTTGGACTGGTGGTCCGTGAGGTCCGAAAGGTTGGCGACCGCTGCTCTTAATGATGTCTGGCAACAATTTGCCTTTTTCGATAACATTTTGCTGGCGAGAACAGCAAGAAGGTAACCATGATGAGAAGTGCCATGTGCGCCTCGCCCGATAGAGGGGCTGCAGAAAGGGAACAGCGACGGGGCCGTGGAAGAGGAAGGACCCGGGAGGCGCTCAGAAGGGCTCTGTAGAGATGGATTTGTTCACCGAATAGAGTCCAGATGCTGAGCCAGCACTGGAACAACAAAGATGAAAAAGGCGTGCATGGGCCCAGCCTTCAGGGAGCTCATCTCACGGCACAGAGGCTCTTAGACGCCTCACAAAACCGCACGTGAACTCCTGGGACACAACTGCCAACCCCGAGTGGCCAGGAGGGAGTCAGGGTGGGCACAGACCTGAGTCTCAGAGAAGCGTGGGGTCAGCGTGGCAGGAGCCGTAGACAGCACCCTCCAGCAGCCACGCAGCGTGGCCTGAGTGCTCACTGTGGGCCGGCACTCGGGTTTCAGATGAGCACGGAACAGCCCCTCCCGTGGGGACCGCCCGGCAGTTGGGAGACAGACACACCTGTGCACATGCTGCTGAGAAAGGCACGGTGGGTGGGAAGGCAGAGTGTGGAAGCCAGGAGTGTCTTTGGGGGACGGGGTGCATGGGTGAGGCTGGGGAAGTTGTGTAAGCATGGGTAGGATGGTAGGATTGGGGGGAATGGGCACCAGGGACAGGATGGACCCCCGAAAAGCCAGAGCTGTGTCCTGTATCCAGGACCAGGGCACAGCAGGGCTCAGACTCGGGTCAGGGTTAGGGGTAGAGTCAGGGGTAGTGTTAGGGGTAGGGGTAGGGCTGGGGTTAGAATTGTGGTTGGGTTAGGGTTAGGGTTAGGGTTGGGTTAGGGTTAGGGTTGGGTTAGGGTTAGAGTTAGGAGTAGAGTCAGGGGTAGTGTTAGGGGTAGGGCTAGGGTTAGGGTTGGGTTATGGTTTGGGGTTAGGTTAGGGTTTGGGTAGGGTTAGGGTTTGGGGTTAGGTTAGGGCAGGGGACAGCATGTATGGTGCTTAGCAACGTAAGTCCACAATGCCTACGTGTCCCACTCTAAAATCTGCCAGATTCAAGGAGTTTGTTCTCTAATATGCTGCATTTATCCGGGAATAATTCATCCACGTCCATATTTCTTAAAATCAAAGTCTAAAGACCAACTCTCGGAGGTTGAACGGCCTGGTTCGCGAGCTGATAACACTTAAAGCCGAAGCGAGTAGCCGGTGTCTGCGTCCCTGCCCCTGTCCTGGGATGTGTCACTTCCGCTCAGTTTCTTAAATCCTGACAGATCCTGGCCCTGGGGTTTCACCAGCCTAGGCTGTGTGGCCCAGGCTGACAGCCGGGAAGGAGTGGGGAGCAGGCCCACCGGGAGGTGAGGCCTCCCGGGAGACTGCCCCCACGTGAACGAGGCTCTCCCCATCAGGGCAGCGTTCGGGGCACAGGGCCCCAGGCCCCGAACAACTCTCTCCAGGCCCAGAGGAAGCCAGAGGTGATGTGAGGACAAGCTTGGTACCGAGGCAGCTCGGGCTCCCCCCGAGACCCCATCACGCGGGAGCTTCAGACACTTGCCTACTTTTCAGTTGGGTTTTTAACTCAACTGCCCAGTTCTGATGCTGGTGACCCAGAAACCCAGCGTGATTGGGGAGAGCAACTCGTCTTGCAGTGTCTGGACAGATGTGGCTCATACCTGTGGACAGATGGTGCTCACCCGGTAAAATCAGGCACTTCATCGTGTTAATTAATCCACGCGGGACTGGAAAACACAATATTAGCTGAATTTCCTGTCTAGCACGGTGGTCCATGCTTTTTGTTGGCTAAATTGGGAAACTCTATCCTGGCACAACCAGGGACGTTCTGAGCATCTTGTCCATAAGGAAAAGCTTTTGATAGAAGCAAGAAAGGCAAGTGAGCTAATTTTATTTTAAAGAAGGAGGCCCCTGCTCGGGGTTGGGGGGACGACCAGAGTCTGCAGTGAGCCGTGTCCCCACACAAGGCCTTCTGGGAGGAGGCAGTGAAGGAATTCTCACTTTAAATTAGTTCAATTAGCACTTTTTTTTAAAGGCAGAAAAACGCTTTTATTCAAAAAGTGGTCTTGGGCTCAGCCACCTGTGTGAGCATGAAAGCAGGCAGCGGGCGTCTGATCTGCCAGGTGGGGCTGTTCTTACCTGGAGATGCCCCTTCGCTCCGGGGCTGGGAGGCCAAGCCCTCGGTCCTTCTGCCGCGCCAGGCCCTCTTCCGGGCCCAGTGGGTGTCTCGCAGGTGGGTATGTGATGGCTGTGGCAGCCAGCCCCTTGGCACAGTTCTGTCCTCTCCCGGTGGACCCCTTCTCTCCCTGTTGGTGTGAATTTGGTGTGAACTCGTTTTTTGTGTCTCATTTGCTCCCTTTCTCCCGTGCAGGCGGAAGAGACGGAATTTCAACAAGCAGGCGACGGAAATCCTGAATGAATATTTCTATTCCCATCTCAGCAACCCTTACCCCAGTGAGGAAGCCAAAGAGGAGCTGGCCAAGAAGTGCGGCATCACCGTGTCCCAGGTGAGGCCCGGCTCAGCCTGCCCTGGGGGCGGCCCCGGGGCCTGCAGGCTCTAGCAGCTGACGCCTAAGACAGCAGGGTCAGCCTGCGCTGTGTGAGCAGGGAGCTTCGGGCCAGGGCCTGGGGAACTGGCCAGGGACCAGCGGGAACCAAAGACCCAGTGGAGGGCTGCGGAACCCGGGCTGCGGTTCCTCCCACCGACAGCCCGCTGCCTCCAACACGGAGGAGCTTTCAAGGAAAGTTCTCCTGTAGTTTCTCAGACACAGTCCATGCCTTGGCCCACTTTCTGCCGCACCCCACTCCGCAGCCAGGGGACGAACTGTCACGTGGAAGGGACAGACGCGCCTTCTCTCTGCGCTCACTGACGAGGGTGTGGGGAACTAACGGCCCGTGGGCACTGGAGTGTCGCACACGTCTCCGAGTCCCCTCCCCCAGAGAGCGATGAGTGACAGGTGTCCGTTGTCAGGGCAGGATGCAGGATGTTCACAGACCCGAGTCTTCGGCATTCGTGTGAGAAGGAGAGGAGGCAACATTCATACATAAGAGGGTCCGTGTGAACCTCTCGCCCAGTCGGAACCTCGGATTCCACCCTGATCTCTAGCTGGGACCAGGAGGGAGAGTCTGAAATCTACCACAGAAAGCCTTCCTCAGCATTACCTCATGTGCAAGAGACCCAAATGGGTCTCCATGGTGGGTGGGGCTGGGGTGGGGGTCCGGATGGGTGGGGGGACTGATGTAGTGCGGAGTTCGCTGGACAGCTGCCCGTCCTCTTGAACAACCTATGCAGCTGTACTTTGTTGAACCGAGCCCGGGCTCCTGGTACTCCCTGCAGGGCGCACTCCCATCAGCCTGCGGTGAGCCAAGCAGAATTAGGCCTGGCCAGGGGACCCTGATGGCCAGCTTTCCAGGGGCTCCCCAACAAGCTGTGTGATTTTGCAGCAGCGTTAGCAACACCTTCCAGGAAGATAAGGTGGGAAAATCAACTCCTTTTCAGCTCCACCTTCCTTAGGCGCTGACCCAGCGGAAGGTCATTTCCAGTCCCGACAACCCAGGAAGCACCGCCTGGGACAGCTTGTCAGACCTCAGGCCATGATGCTGAGCAGTGAGGTCATTAATGAGACACGGATTCTATGTGTCACCCAGGGCATGCGACAGCCCCTGGTGGGCCACCAGGCATTCCGGACAGAGCTGGCACCTTCCCTCCCATTCAGCTGTTCTCGCCTAGAAGGGAACTATCCCCAACATGTCCCCTGCACCTCTTCCTTCTCCTGTTTTCTCGCTTGTAGCTGATTTCACCATCCCTCAGGCGTGTCCTTTCTTTCTCAAAAGTCCCCCAAACTACCATCCCCCGTTTCTCAGCTCATCCAGGCCCTCCAAGAAGCCCTCTCCTTCCGCTCCCTGTCCCACCAGCAGTCAAAACGCAGCACAGCTACGTTGATGCACATGGGGTGGGGCATTGTCCAGGAAGAATAGGGATTGGGGTGGACTGCAGAGCATTGGTGAACGACCCAGCCGTGCCCTCCTCTGAGTTTGATTTTTAAGCAGAGCCTTGGCGTTTCTGCTGTATCACCCGCTGCGCAGAGCGACCGGGGTCAGCGTGTGAGACTGTGACTCTCGCTCACGTATTCTAAAGCTGGTGTCGTTTGCAAGAATTCCCTTTGTCCGCCTTCGGCACAGAGGCTGTGTGAGCCGAGGTGCAGGAGCACCGCCCGCCCCCGCCAGGCTCAGAGTCCTCTTTGTGTTACGTAAGCCCCGGCATTTTAGTGCTAAGTCACATCTGGAATCTGGAGCATACACGCGCCTTCCTAGGCCGGGATCGGGGAGGGAGGCTCGCGGGCGCTGCCCCAATTGTGTCTGGCAGAGGCCGGGACAGCTGCGGTGAGCATCGCCAAGGGACTGAATTCACAGCGAATGGAACCAGGCTTATTCCGAGTGTTGACTTGCACGCGGGAGCCTGGAGCCCCAGTTTCTCCCCAGGTCAAGCGGGTGGGCCTTGCACACACAGCGAAGCCTGTGGGCCTGACCCCACGGATGCTGACACGGTCTTAGCACCATGGCTAAGCATCTAGTCCACATGAAAGTTACCTAACCCCAAAGAGTCTGCATTGAACCCATCAATGTTGACCTAGATTTACATGGATATTTAAAGGTCAGTGTATGTTTATTGCCCAAAGTCAACGTTAGCATTGCTATGACAACTGCTCTCATTGTTCTTTATTTTATTTCAATTTTTAAAAAATATGTTTTTATTTTATTTTAGAGAGAGAGAGGGAGAAACATTGATGAGAGGATCATTGATCAGTTGCCCCCTACCGGAGATGGAGCCCCAAACCCAGGCATGTACCCTAACCAGGAATCCAACCGGCGACCTCTCAGTGCCCAAGACACGCTCAACCAACTGAGCCACACCAGCTAGGGACAAAACTACACTTATTTTTTAAAAGCAGCTTGTTTTAGTGTCATACTTAACAGGTCAGCAAGTTCCCGACGCTTGCCCGGCCTGAGAGGGTCCTGGTTTAAAGAGTGGCTCCTCCTGGGGAGTTGTATCGCTGTGGTTGTGTGAATTGTGTTGTTCAGCGAGCGAGTCTCCTGTTATACCGTTGCTGCTCTCGACTCTAACTTCAGGCCTTTTCCTCAAAGTTGTGAAATCTTAGCTGGACAATCCCCCCACCCACCTCTTCGGCTTCCCCTCCCCCTCACCATGGCCCTGTGTGGAGGAGGAAATGCTAACCTTCTCGTCTTCTCTCACATGCTCTAGGTATCAAACTGGTTTGGAAATAAGCGAATCCGGTACAAGAAGAACATAGGTAAATTTCAAGAGGAAGCCAATATTTATGCTGCCAAAACGGCTGTCACTGCCACCAATGTGTCAGCCCACGGAAGCCAGGCTAACTCACCCTCAACTCCCAACTCGGCTGGTTAGTTTCCTCTTTGATTTGGGGGGACTGGGCTCCGTGTTTATACTTGCTTTTTCTGCATCGGGGTTCCCTTCAAACCTTCAGGTTTCTCGGTTTATGAATCTGCGTGTCCTTTGGTGTCAGCGCCCCTGAGGGGTTTCCCTTTCATTTCCAAAGAGTGGTGTGTTCCGCTGTTTTCACCAAGGGCTTGCCCGGAGGTGAGCACAGGTGTGTCTGTTTAAGGTAAATCGGTTGGTTTTGGGGAGGTGACGCCACGTTCCCCCTTCAGAGATGCCGGGAGGAAGCTCGATGGCCACGTGGGTACGTGGACGTGGTCCTGTGTCCTAGCCCTTGGTCTGTTTCATGGAACTTGACACTTGTCCCTTTGCTGCATCACATACTGGCTGGGTCACCTATGAACACGGCTCCACGTGTGAATATTCACTCTTCCAGCCAACATCTCAGTGGGTGTTCGGTTCTGCAAAGTCAGACTGTAACATCTCTGTACTTCTGATGGTTGTTATTCTTTGCCATTTTATTTTGTTGGGTTTCTATACATAAACTACAAAAGGAAATTGCCAGTCATTGATTCAGATGATTCAGATTTCAGTCTTTACGTTATGCTCAGTCCTGTGCTGTGTTCCTGGTTTTATGCACCAGAGTTTAGGCTCACAACTTATATTTTGGGGTGTGCTGTCTCTCATCCAGTCTGCACTTCCCCCTGCGGAGAAAACATAGTCAGAATGCATAAACTGTAACCTTGGTGCTTGTGTGCTGTAGAGGATATGTTGGTGCTTTTTTCCTAAGGGAAAAACCAGAAATTTCCTAATGAAATGAGTTTGACCTTAGATTATGGCAGTTTACCCCATGGCTGGGGTGCACAGGTGAGAAAATCGATGCCTCCAATTTTAAAGAGTCGCACATTTAAGTATGTGAGCTCTTAATATTGAAAATCTAACGCCCAGCCTTTCGGGGGCACATCGTATCTCTGACCCCAAAGCTTGCTTGTCCACTAAGGTCTCCTCCCAGCTGTGGCGATTGTTCTTAGAGACACGAGGCCCCTGGACGCACAGATCCATTGCTGTAAGGTTCTCCACATCTCGGGGCCGTGCCCTTTCTTTAAACGGAACCCACTGTGGAGGGGCCTGGGCTCTGCAGACTGGGGTGGGGAGGCGCAGCACCTGCCCAGCTGTTTCTCCCAGCACCCCAGGGCGGGGCGCGGAGCGTGCGTGCCTGGAGGTTCTGTGGGTTTCCTTCTCCCCGTGGTGTAAGACTGAGGATCGAGGCCAACAGGTTAAGAACCAGAGCTTCCTCCTGCCCCATGGGCCGGTGATGGAGCGTGTCAGACCCAGCGACCCGGCGGGCGTGCACCGTGAGCAGGCGGTTCGCGGCCTCTGGGGGAGAAGGACGGTTTGTCAGCAAAGCGCACTCCGCGCTCCACAAAGGTCATCGTAACGCAAAGCAGCGGTGGAAACGGCGTTCCTCTCCCGTAGATCTGCCCCGCAGATGGCGGCATGATTCATGGTGCGTCCTCGGACTGACGGGCCCTGCGGACTCCCCTCATCACTACTCTGTGACTTCCCGCCCCCCAGGGGGAGGGAGGAGAGAGCAGGCAGCATGCACCCCTGCCTGGGCGGGAGAAGCCTGCGGCCTGTGGGAATGTCACTGATTACAGTTTCCTGAGAAGTGATTCTGGTGGCTCCCACCTCACGTGACTATTCTGAGCACAAAGTGAATGATTTCGGGACACCTGAGCCAAGCCCCCCAGTGGTTCTGAAGTCGTTGAAAATAACGTGGAGAGGAGCCCTGCGTGCGCTTTCTCTAAAGCAGAGAGAAGGGAATGTGCAGTGTGAGCAGCGGGACTCCTAAAGGACACGCGTCAACAGGAGACACGGGCAGCTTGTCTGCACTCTGGGGTTCTCCGCGCAGCCCACGTCGCCACAGGGCAAGGCAGAACGCGGATGTGACCCAGCCCGTCACAGGCTGTTCCTAATGCTGTGTCAGCTCTGCGATGAGTCTAAAGCATAAGTAACCGTGAAAGCAGACGGCAAGTTTAAACAAAAGGGAATCTGGAACTGTGTTTGGCTGAGTTGGAGCCCCCTGCTCCGGAACCCTGGAGCGTTCTGGTCCCTGTTGAGGTGGGAGCGGTGTCGGAGGTTTGCTCGCTGTAAATCCGCGTTCCTCCTGCAAGGAGGCCACCGGGCCAGCACACCCCCCGAGGCTCCCTCCAGAGCTGCTCTTCCTCCCGCTATGTAGCCGCTTCTGAGTATCCCTGTTGGCTGACAGATGCACGTCTGTTTCCTTAAGCATATTTCATAAAAATCACTTAAAACTGGAACCTGGTGCGGATTAGTGAGCATCTAGAGATTAGTGAGCATGCTTGGCCAATGTCATATTTTGTACCAACACAGTTGGCAACATGGATGCAGCAAAGAGGAAGAATAGAAGGAAGAAAGAAAATGTAAAACAAAAACAGAATGCAAAAATGGGGGCCCATTGAAGTAGTAATTACAGCCCTGGGTCCAAAATTCTTCTGGGAAGACCTTGAGGGACAGTCCCCACGACTCATGGTTGATGAGATCACAGGAAGCGTTGATCTCTGGATAAAGGGGGCCCTTTGGGGAGGTAGCTTGTCTTCTGGGAAGCTTGGAGGACGTTTTCGTATCCAGGAGAGAAGAAATGGGCTGTGGTTTGCCAGTGTCCACGGTGGCAGCACCGACATTAGCATGGGATCGGATCTGTGACCAGCGAAGCACACCCAGGTGTCAGCCTTTCTGCCCAGCGGCAGGGATGTGCCGAGGGCAGCAGCAGGCCCCATGGGGCAGGCCGCCCTCCGGCCCCGTGTACTTAGTAGGAGCCCTGGTTCACGTTCGAATTCCACCCGGAAATAGGAGGCTGGTGCTTTGGGGGTTGGTGGAGGATTGTCACACCAAAGCCTGGACCCTGGCTTCCTGAGAGAAGGCCACGAACCCAGGGAGGGTGACTGGCAGGCCCAGGAACCCCAGAACCCTTGTCATTTGTGTTCCAAGACCTAGTGGAAGACTCTGCCCCATTGGTGGTTCTGTTGTGTCCTCGCTTCCTGTGTTCCGCCCCTTCACGTCTCAGTGGAGAACAGCACAGCCTCTCGAGATTGGGGCTCAGAACCTCCACCTACACCTGCCGTGGGGTTCCCAGCAGCCAACCTTTCCCCTGAGCAGGAAGTAGCAGGGAGCTCGAATTGGGAGGAGGAGGAGACATGGAGAACAGAACGGCCAGCGGAGACACTCAGCCTTCCTCGAGCCGCCCCTGGTGGGGGTCTGACAGGCGGCCCCTCCTCTGTCTGCAAACAGAGGCCGACCTCCCTGCCGCTACTTCACACAGACACAGTGGAGGGAACACACAGGGCTCCTCCCCACGCTGAGCTCCTCGGGAGGACAGCACGTCTATCCTGTCACCGCGCTCAGCAGGGATCTTGCGTCCCGGGGACACGCGGGACTGTCTGCAGGCTCTTGGCGCTGCCCCTGTTTGGGAAGGTGGAGAGGCCAGGCACGTGGGTGATCATTCCGCCGTACAAGTCCGTAACACATCCCACCGGAAGACTGGGGCCAAGAGGGCAGCGGTGCCGGGGCGGAAACCCCGTGCAGCATGGCGATTTCATCATTAGCATTCTCTTTTTTGGGTGATGAAGTCGATTGGTTTTCTTTTTCCTGCATAAATGTACGTGTCCTGAAGACTCCAGGCGTGCAGTCCGGGATCCCCGCACTCACATGTCTGCCTGCGCCAACGCGTGGCGTGGCGCCCACGGGGACCCAGGCTCCCTCTCGGTCTCCTTCAGCCAGTGTAGCTCCATATGAGCCCCGAATGTCGGGGTGGCAGCTGGAACCCCGCCCTTTCCCAAGTCCAGTCTGAGCCTGTGGGCTGGCCAGCACGCGGTGCAGCTGCTAGACTAATTGGTGGTGGTGATACCGCCGCCCACAGGTAAGGTCCCTGTGACTGACCAGCAGATGCTTCGGTGGAATGGGAAGGCCACAGCACCGCGGAACCGGCCCCCGCCTCCCGCTCCCTCGGGGCTCCCATGCAGGAGGAAGGACCTGTCTTCGGTTGCTTAGATGGGGCTGTGACCTTCTGTCCCTGAGTGCAGTCGCCGCCTCCAGATACACATCAGGGTCAGGAGCCCTGGTTGTGTTACCCGCGTGCAGAAGGCAGCCCCGCACTCGGGAGCCGGCAGTTACTGCTCTGAGCCCTTGCCCTGCGCCCGTCCTTTCTGTGTCCGTGAGGCCCGGGCACAGTTACCATTACTCTGTGCTCGTATATTTCTGGCATCATGTGTGTTGATGGCAGCGTAACATTGTAACTGGCACATCCCGGGCCTTCGTGGTCAGGGATGCCACATGCCCTGGCGTCTGGTACCCCTTGGGGTTCTCCCGGTTCTCGGTGTGTGTGCCACCAGCCAGCATCTGGAGGGTAGTGTTCCTGCTATTTGACTGGGAAGGGTCACGCCCCCGCGCTCAGACTGTGCGCTCCCAGGAAAGCTGAGAGCCTGTGAGCGACTCCAGTTGGTTCTCAGAGGGGCCGGTCCTCGGTGCTGATGGCATTGGCGTGGGAGTGCATGTTGTCACACTTATGGCAAAGTGGCTTTTATTATTTTGCTCCTATTTCTGAGATTAAAAGGAAGATTCAAGAGGGAAATAATGAGGGCATGGAGGCCTGGGAGTGACAGGTCACCGGGAGGCTGACTGGGGCCTTGGGGATCACCCCAGTTGGGAGCCAGAGCCGGAACCGCACAGACCTTGGGCCTGTGTTGCCTATTTTGCCTAAGACCCATCTTTTCTCATTTCTTTGGGACGAGCTACACAGAGCAATGTGCCAGATGACACAGGGTGTGTGCAGAGCTGTGGCAAGGCCATCGTTCTCCAGGCAGTGTCGGGGCGCCCACCCCCAAAGAAGGAACTCCCTGTTTCCCACCAGAAGGGAGCGAGCGCGAGCTCAGTTCATGCAGCAAAATAGCTGGGTCCTTGCGTGTCGAGGAGCGTCCATCTCGAGGCTGTCCTAGGCCAGTCGTGCTCAGCTCACCTTGCTTCCTCTTATGGCTCTTGAAGCGTGAGGCGAGGACGGCTAGTTAGTAGGAGGCACTGCTGGAAGGCCTCCTCAGGAAGAGGGCCGGAGCCCCGCCCACGTGGCGGGCCCTCCTGCAGGAGGCAGGTCGCTCCTGCAGAGCCAGGGAGGAGCCCGAGCTCAGGCAGGAATCCTTGTTGGGCGACTCCAGAGCGTCTGGCTGGAAAGGACAGAGTGGAAGGACCTGGCCCCTGCGTCTCCTCTTCCAGGCTAACGTCATGACTTAACCACACCTTGCACGTCGGGCTTCCTTTCCTAATGCGCTGAGCTGCACGCTGCCTTCAGAGTAATCCTAAGCCTCCCACACCTTGTATTTAGGTTGTGAGGGTAGCTTTTCCCAGGGGAGCTGGGGTGGGGCCAGGATGGACCTCCAGGCAAACTCCGGGGAAAGGCTCCATCTCTGGGGAGACGCTTACTGCGCCCCGGCGGGCCCTGTGCTACTATTACTATTGTTGTCAGCACTCCATACTCACGCATGCTCGCCCGTTCCCGGCCCATTAACCCTGCTTCCTCTTCCTCCATAGCGGCAGGTAGCAGGGGAGGGTAGCTCATTCTCACACGTTTTCCCCACCCCAGAGGCTTCTTGGGCTGTTTGCCACCCAGCAAGGAGCTTCACCTGCTTTCTAGAAATCAGCAATGTCAGTGGAGTCATACCTGGGTCCAGCCTGCGAGGGCACTGCTTCACGCACCCCTCCTCGCGCTGCCCAGTGCAGGCAGGTGGGCTGACAGCCGCGTATTCAGACACAGCTGCCCAGCTCGTGCGCTCCAGGCGGGGGCGAACGTGGTGTGGACCAGCCCATGTTTTCCCCCGTGCGGTCCCCTGGATAACCCTGGACCCCAGAGGTGGAGAGAGAGGCCTTAGGCCTGGAGACTGCCCCAGACCCACTAGATGAGCGGACAAGAATGTGCGGCCCCTCCCCCAGCTGGGAGCTGCTATGGGGCCCGGCCTGGGGCACCTGCCCACTGTGACTCCGCTGCACGAGGGCCCCTGCACCTCTGTCTGCTCTGTTCTCCATGCTACTAACCAGACGTGGGAGGGGTCTGGGTGCAGTTTCGTTTGGGGGTTGCTTTGCATGTTGCTCTTCCTCTCGCTGTCAGTTGCGGGCGGAGCCTTTTCCTTTCTGTGATTCAGGTGCCTCATCCTTTCCTTTCCAGGTTCTTCCAGCTCTTTTAACATGTCAAACTCTGGAGATTTGTTCATGAGCGTGCAGTCACTCAATGGGGATTCTTACCAAGGGGCCCAGGTTGGAGCCAACGTGCAGTCACAGGTAGGGACCAGCCACTGTGCCGGCAGGGGGCACCTGGAGCCCAGAGCCCTCGGTCGTGTGGGCACTTCCTGGACGTGTTGGCACTTCCCGCTTCTGTCCAGAAAGAGGGACACGTAGAAACAAACCTTAGCAACAACCAAACCAAACCGAAACAGACAACCATTGTCGGGTGGAATCTCGTCCACACTTGGTGAATGCATTTGGCTCTGGCTTGTCAGTCACACTGGGAAGGCGGGGCAGGAGCGAGGGGACTCAGCGCTCTGTGCTCACTGCCCGGGACGGAGGGGCTGCTCGGGCATCGGCTCGCTCTCCGGGCTCCCTCTCACTCCGGGTTTCCACTCGGTATCTGCCCGACACGGAGGTGAGTCCTGGGAGGCAGGCGCTGCGCGTCTCCTGCTTCCACGTGAAGCTCGGGAGACCCCGCCGGCTGACCGAGCCCGTCGCCCAGCCTTCCTGCGGGTCCAGGGACCCGTTCTGGTGCCGAGTCCAAGTCCATGCTGGGAAGCGAAAGTGAAGCGTGTGGTGTAGCCCAGGGTCCTGGGCAGCTCACCCTCCCACCACTGATGGGCGATGGGCGGTGGGAGGCTCTGGGTCAGAACTGCCCAGACTTTACCAGCCATGCCCACCATGTCATCGGCACGTGGCCAGGAAGCACGATGTGCCCAGAATAGACCGCGGGCCGGCGCTTCAGCCCTCACTCAGGAAGTGCCTGGGTCATGTGTGAGGAGATACGGTCACACTTTGGCCAGGTCGCAGTGCTGGCCATCATGTGTCCCCAGACAGATGCGTGCCAGCCACACCTGCTCTCGGGCGGTGGCTGGCCGGGTGCCCTCTATGGGACACCAGCCGGGAAGAAGCTGCACGGAAATGTGGGGGGCAGTTCTCCCTCTCCCATGGTGCCCCCCGTCACCGCCTCATGCAGCTTCCTGGAAGCTCAGTGGGGCCCCCTTTCTGTTACCGTGTTCCTGCCACCGCATGGAGCTCGTGAGGAGACTGGGTTGGCTTAGAGAGGAGCCAGCCTCCTCCTCCTGGACCCCCAGAGGAGCGTCTCTGAGCGATGGCGCGGGCCTGGCGTGCCGAGCGGTAGTGCCCTGACTAACCTCCTCTCTCGTTCCTCCCGCAGGTGGATACCCTTCGCCATGTTATCAGCCAGACAGGAGGATACAGTGATGGACTGGCGGCCAGTCAGATGTACAGTCCCCAGGGCATCAGTGTAAGGACACAAGCCCCTCCGTTCTCTCCCTGCCAATTATTTCACAGCCACCGGGCTCACCGTGACACTTAGTGGGACTCAGCTGAGCTTAGTTTCTCGTGTCTGTATCGGTGACGCCGTCGGCAGCATTCTGCCCCCAAAACCAAGGCGCTGGGGTGGGGTCACGCAGGCCCCTGGCGTCCGGGGCTGCCAGACACAATCAGCATTGGCAGGCACCTGCGGCCACATGCCTCCTCTGCGGGGAGAGCTGAACAGGTGACCGACGACAGGGGTGGGAAGGGTGCCGAGGCCGGCCTGGGCACGGGAGCAGAGCTGGTAGCCGGTGTCCATCGCATCAGGTGTGTGGTCTGAAAGAGAACCCTGTCTCCGACCCGTTGGAGGCCGATTAAAAAGCCACCAACAGAGAGGCGGGGCTGGCGAGGCACGGGCAGTGCTGAGCCTCGTCCACTGGCCCTTGGGTCCCCACGGCTCCCGACCAGCATGAAAATCCGTAGCGACAAGCTGTGTCGCACAGAGTGAAATCGATCAGACAGACACAGGGAGAGCCGAGTGTAGATTTGGGACAGCAATCCAACTCGATTCCTCAGATCAGCCGTCCGCTCCCTCACAGCGGTGACAGCAAGCTGGGACAGCTGAGGGTCCTGGGCCTGGAGCGGGGGCCCTGCTGGTTGGGTGGGGATGGTCTCTGTTGTTTCATTGGGATGATTAGACTCAACTGGGGAGGGAAGGAAGGAAGGAAGGGAGGGAAAGAAGCATGACAGGTCATCCTTGCTGTACTGACTGGGGTGTCCCGTCTGCCACGGAGGTGACGGGCCCTCCGCTCCGTGGTGGCCAGTGGCGTGGACTGCGGACTAGGGAACCCCAGCTGCTCCGTCAGAGGAGGCCTGGGTGCGAGGGCGAGGAGTCAGCCCGGACAAGAGGAGAGCGGGAGCACGTGCTGGCTGGGACGTTCTGTCCTGAGAGTCTGGGCTCTCCACGAATGATCCACTAGAGCAGGGGTTCTCAACCTTCTTAATGCCGCAACCCTTTAATACAGTTCCTCACATTGGGGTGACCTCCAACCATAAAATTATTTTCGTTGCTACTTCATAACTGTAATGTTGCTACTGTTATGAATCGTAATGTAAATATCTGATATGCAGGATGTATTTTCATTGTGACAAATTGAACATAATTAAAGCATAGTGATTAATCACAAAAACAATATGTAATTATATATGTGTTTTCCGATGGTCTTAGGCGATCCCTGTGAAAGGGTCGTTCGACCCCCAAAGGGATTGTGACCCACAGGTTGAGAGCCGCTGCACTAGAGGGTCGGGGCCGCTGGGGGCAGCCCAGAGGCAGCAGCCACGCCAACAGGGGATGGGCCATCTCGGTCAGAGTTCAAAGCGGGCAGGGAGTCAGAGCTGACCCCTGTGGGCTCTGGGCAATCGAAGACCCTCGTCCTCTGGTGCTCACGCGAGTTGCTGTACGAACTGGTGAGTCGCCAATGCCCCCCTAGAAACCACCCATCCGTGGGGAGAAGTGTGGGCTCGGAAATGGGTTCCAGATGACCTAAGTACTGGGGTGTGGGAGGGGGGGCGCTCCAGGCCATATGCATTCACCCACTTCCTGACACAGAGTTTTCCAGAAAGAGCTTTGCTCTGTGTGATGGGGAGGAGAGTGTGGCGCCCTCACAAAGGAGCCGAGGCGTCTGCGTGCCGGGGCAGGAAACGGCGGGCAGCCGCGTTGGCATCTTTCCTAAGCGGGGAGCACGGGCTCGGACGTCACCCGGTGGGCTGGGCACCGTGTCTGGAGTGTCGTAACCGAACATGTGCAGACAATCACGTCTGATTGCACAAGCCGCGCAGACACGGCTTCAAAACGCAGCTTGAAGGAGCCTCGCGCTCGCTCCCTGTGACCTTGTTGATGTTGTTCCTGTTTAATGTGCGGCGGACGAATCAAAGGCTGGCCCGACAGGGCGCTCCCTCCGTGTCAGTTTTAAATTGTGCCACCTGCCGAGACCAAGCTTGTGAGGGTGAGATGACTTTTAGTGGTGGTATGAGCTGGGATGTGTACGTGTCCATGTGTGTGAGTGTGTCCTTGTGTGTGTGTGCATGTATTGTGTATGTGTGAGTGTGTCCCTGTGTGTGTGCCCTTTGTGTGTGTGTCCTTGTGTGTGTGTCCTTTGTGTGTGAGTATGTCCTCGTTTGTGTGCCCATTGTGTGTGTGTCCTTGTGTGCCTGTGTTGTGTGTGTATTGTGTGTGTATTGTGTGTGTCTGTGGTGTGTGTGTATACGTGTTGGGTGTGTCCTTGTGTGTGCGCATGCGTTGTGCATGTGTCCTTGTGTGTGTTCTTGTGTATGTGTCCTCATGTGTGTGTTTTGTGTGTTGTGTGAGTACCTGTGTTGTGTGTGTTGTGTGTCCTTGTGTGTGAGTGTGTGTCTTTGTGTGTGTTGTGTGTGTGAGTGTGTACACTGTGTGTGTGCACATGTTGTGTGTGTTCATGTGGTGGGTATGTGTGTGTGCACGCAGCATGGGGCTGTGGCTGCCAGGAGAAGGAAGGGAGACAGAGGGAGGGAGACCAGAAGAGACAGGACAGGAATGAAAGGTTCCAGCCAAGAAATGAAATAAACGCCCGCAGCCCAGCGGCGCTGGAGCCCAGCTGGGCCCTGGCCGTGTTTCATCCGAGCAGGACGTTTTCTGGGCAGCCTCCTCGCTCCCCTGGCGCTTCCGCAGCTCCCATGTGTTACAGCCAGCGTCCGTGTAAATCCGTGGAGCCACACCACCTGCCCTTAGTGAGGCTGAGGAGCAAGGGGGCCCAGGGCGGCTGGAGACCTCCGTCCGGAGTCAGGGGTCGGCCCGCATGTGTGTCCAGGGAGGCGTGGAGCCTCCTCTAGAAGATGGGTGGTGGTTCCACCCTGATGCCTCCAGGGCTGCCAGAGGGAAGAGACTGCGGGTGGGAGAGGCCCTGGCCGGGCATCCGGTTGCCTGGGGTGCCGTCGGCAGCGTTACAGGATAACGTGCTCACTGGCCTCTCTCCTCGTGGGCAAGGGTGTTCACAGCGGTGTTCCCCGCAAGGTGGTGATGGTGTCACTGGCTGTCCTGAGGGGGAGCTGTGCTTCCAGGGATAGAGCTACCCCAGGCCCCTCGTTAGCACGTGACGGGACCTGGCAGCTGGCCTGCTTTGTGCCCACGACAAGGCGCCCGAGCTGGGTGGGCATGGCGGGGAGTCACGGGCGAGCCTCCAGGCGCCTGCCGCTCACACCGCCCTCTCCATCCCGTCACCGCGAGGTTAGAAATGGAGCATTAGCCGGACGGCTGTGTATTTCCTAGTCCCTGTCCCGGCCTCTCGCTTCTTTCTCCTGCGGGTCCCTGACGCTGGCCTTCCCTGCCCGGGGCCCTGCGCCTCTCCATTGCCGCCTCCGTGCGTTCAGCCTGAGAGCCACCGCGGCCCCACCGGGCCCAGTGGCCTTGGGTGCCGGTCAGTGTGGCCAGCTCACCACGCAGGATTTCACGACCGGCGGCTCTTCACTCAGCTGTGAAGTATCTAGTAATGATTTTTATTTAAAATGTTTGCTAATCCACAATACTCTTTTTAATTTTAAAAGGTTCTTCAGTCTTGTTTTTTGTAAAAGGTTTCTAAGCTTTTTGGCCAATGCATGCTCTCGGGGAATCAGATTCAAATCTGCATTAACCGTGGGAAGGGGGTGGTGACGCTGTGAGGGCCTCCCTGAGCCTCCGGCTCCTCCTGTCCCAGAGCGCCGCCTGTGGGCTCCCACCGGTAGCCACTCGGCGGAGTTTCTGACGGGGTGGTCGCCGTCCTCTGCCAAGCCGGGGACTAGAACTGCCCCTGTGACAGGATCGCGTCAGTTGTGCCGCTCAAGTCGGTCCTGCCTTCTGCTCTATAAAGAAAACGTTCGCAACCACCAAAGGGCAGCTCGTTCCCGGGGTCGCTCCGTTCCTCTACACTCAGGAAACAGTAAGCGAATAGACTAGATTTAATGCGGGACCGTCAGCACTGATTTCCAAAGAGGCCTCTCGCCTCCTCAGAAGGAGGGCCTGGTTCTCCCGCCAGCTCAACTTTGGATGAAATAATGGGCCTCTTTCTTAGGAAAAGTCAAGCATAGTTTTTAAACTCTACTTATCTCTGGCTTTATTTGAACTGGGGGCGATTCTTTTCCACCTTCCTAAATATTAATATTTAGGTCTCTGCACACTGTCCATCTGAGAGGATAAGCAGAAGGCAGGACCGACCTGCATCTGGGACGAGTACCAGAGGAGGAAGGAAGTGAAGAGACACCTGCTCCCCTCCATGCTCCCTGAGCGCCTGGCTGCAGCACCTGGAACGTGGAGGCCTCAGCCCCACAAGCCCGAGGCAGCAGCCGGCAGGTGGGAGGTGCCTAGTGCAGGCCCTGCGCCTCCCCCAGGGAAGGACCACATCGCCCAGGAGTCAAGGTCATATTATTTTAAAAGCACCTGGGGAGTGGCCCTTGTACGAGGACTTATATCTGATCCTTGTCAACTGAAAATGCATGTGTTCACTACAAGCAGGCGCTGGCACTGCCTTTCCTCATAGACTTTGCAAATGGCGGCACCACAAGCCCCTTTCCCTGGCATGTGGGGTCTGAAGGTCCTGCCACAGGTGGGAACTGTGGTCACTGCTGTCCCACACGCGCCGTTCGCCACACGGGGCTGGTGGGCACCTGAGACGTGGCGAGTGTGGCCGAGACAATGAATTTTCATTTGTACCTAAAGTGAATGAGTTGACATACAAATTAGCTTCGTGGGGCTGGTGGCTGCTGTGTTGGGCAGAGCTGTTCCAGTGCCCTGACAGTCCTTTAGTGGCCACCAAAGGCAGAGCGATGGTGTCAGGGAGCTGGCCACCGTGTGGGAACAACGCCATCCTCACACAGAACACAGAAAACCGCTTTCTGCTTAAGTACGTGTTTCCTCATAGAAACCTAACTCTGTTAAAAATTAACTGTGTACAAGAGGTTAGCTCGGATTAGCATACAATGTGCTCTAAACACTGAAATAATATGGAGGGAGGATTTACGATATCTATAATAATAAAAGCATAATATGCTAATTAGACCGGATGTCCTTCCGGATTAAGTCGCAGCGGGAGAGGGCTGAGGCAGAGGTGGCCACCGCGGTGGCAGGGGCCAAACCCCTGGCATGAATTCGTGCATTGGTCCTCCAGGAAATATATTAATGCCTACATCTATTACTAGCAATGGTCAGCTCAGTCAGCCCCTAATTCATCGAACCCAATAACTTCTCAAGCCTAAGCTGGGCCCAGTGGTCAGGTGCAGCAGGGCAGACCTTATGTCCAGTGTCTCCATGAGAGACTTGGCAGGTCATTACCACAGGTGGCAAGACTGTTCCAGGAATCTAGCTGCCAAATAGCAACACAGGTTACCTATTCTAAAACTCTGGGACCGCCCTGGCCGGCATTGCTCATGGTTAGAGCATTGACTGTGCATTGTGGGGTTGCAGATTCAACTCATGGTCAAGGGCATATACCTGGGTTGCAGCCTCCATCCCTGGCCCCACTTGGGGTGCATGCAGGAGGCAACCAATCGATGTGTCTCGCTCACATGATGTTTCCCTCTCTCTCTCTTCCCCCTTTTCCTCTCTCCCCCTCTCTCCCTTCCACTCTCTCTAAAAAATCAATGGATTCGGGTGAGGATTAACCAAGTACAACAACAAAAATTCGGGGGATGGCCAAGTGGGAGAAGAGCCCAGTTTTGCCTGTTTAATAGACTAGACCCGTGGTTGGCAAACCACGTCTTGCGAGCCACATGCAGCTTTTTGGCCCCTTCAGTGTGGCTCTTCCACAAAATACCACGTGCAGGCGCACACATACAGTGCGATTGAAACGTCGTGGCCCATGCGCAGAAGTTGGTATTTTGTGGAAGAGCCGGTATTTTGTGGAAGAGCCACACTGAAGGGGCCAAAGAGCTGCATATGGCTCGTGAGCCACGGGTTGCCGAGCCTCTTTGTCGACC
>NW_006299394.1:771781-805413 GCF_000327345.1 Myotis davidii | reverse complement strand
TGGTTTGCCGAGCCTCAGTTTGCCGACCACTGGACTAGACAGTATTGGAGAGACTCTGGAGGCAGCAGGCGCTCTGAGCCTCCAGGAGGCTGAGTAGGGCCAGTCGCAGCTGGGCCAGGACTGCCATCCTGCCGCCCCCTTGTCAGCACTCTTCACTGAGGGAAAGCGTTACTGCTGCAGACTGCAGAGATAATACATGTGAACCAGAGTAGACAAAGAAATAGAAAATAGAAAAGGAACGGCAAGTGAAATTTAAAGGAGCTAGGCAATAAGAAAAATAGAGAAGTAGGAAGAAATAATATACGATTAAACTACAAGCTGGTGGAGGATGAAGATGGCAGGAGAACGATGGAGCGCCCGGACATGGCGAGAGGAAGTGCACAAATACTGTGGAGAACAATACAAACAGAAAAGCAGTGCGGGCGCGTGGGTGAACCCCAGCCTCGGAGACCGGACTGGCAGAGATCATACAACAGACCGAGCAGCAATAAACAGCAAGTGCCGTAAAGCAGGAAATTAAAGAACAATTAAAAACAATATGGATAGAAAATTAACAGGCTCAAACGACGTTTAATAATTGCATTAATAACTAACACTTACTGGCTTGGTCCCCTGTGCTAGGCAGTTTATACGCATTAACTTCTGTAATTCAAGTTTAATAACACAATTAGGTTGGTTTTAAAATGTAAACAAGAAAGTTAGGAGGCATCAGAACGATAACAACAACAAGATGGAAGCTAGTGAGACAGACCTGCAGGCGTGGTCTCCCGCCCCCATGTGCTGTGGGCAGCCCCGAGGACCCGCCGGACCTTCCTGTCTGGACAGTGTGCAGAAGCGCCTGGCGGTTCTTCCGCCTGTTGGGAGAGCTCCGTTCCTGGAGGCCATTCCCAGCAGTTACAGTGTTCCAGCCAGAGAATTCCTGCCCAGTGCCTTGGGCAGGGGCAGTCACGCCACAGCCCTGCTCACTCAGCACCTCCCAGGTCCTGCAGACCACGCCTGCGTAGGGTTCTCGGATTTTTGCTTTTACTTCCTCCCCACGCCCTAGTTCTGATGACAAGCATCCTGGTTTTGTAACCAGGCATGATACATAGTAGGTGCTTAATGCATACTTTTTGAAAGGAGCCTACTCTAACCTTTATCAAGAGGTCTTCCTTCTCCTCCCTTCTCTCCTCCCTCCCTCCCTCCTTCCCTCCCTCCCTCCCTCCCTCCCCTCTCCCTTCCTTCCTAACCAGCAGCAGGCTGTGGCTGACTTGTGGCTGAATTGTCTGCTTGTCCCCAAAGACTTTTGCATTTTTGTTATTCGGGGAGTCTTTCCCACAAAAGAATGACTTTTTTCTTCCCTTTTTTTTTTTCATTTTTCACAGACTAATACTCACATTTGAACCCCACCTATCTAAACCTTGTACCCTCTAACCCTAGCCAACTCCCACCAGAAACCTGTAGGTGTGTATTCAGGGACCGGAGCAGTGGTGTCTTCTTCCTTCTCTTACTCACTCTTTTTTTCTGGGACAGGTGCTGTCACAGTGGCCTTGAGCTTGGTCCACAGTCATTCCTTCACTCACTCATTTGTTCAGTGGGAATTTGCTTGGACTTGTAGCAACCATTGGACGTGAGGGTAGGGACATAAAAGATCTACTGCCTATCCCCAGGCAACTCCCATCTCCTCTAAGCTAAGGGCTATGTTGAGGGGTTTCCTTTACATTTTAAAGGGACAACAACCATTTAACTCTTAAGGCCCCTGTATTCTGGAGAGAGCTGGGAATCCCTTGCTGACTCCCATGCTGGGCGGGTCCGGCAGCTGCTCTCCCCGGACCTGAGGCAGCAGGGACTGGTCCTCGCCCGCAGCTCTGGGGTTGCCAGGGCGTCTCAGACACACCGAGACCTACATTCGCTGCGAGCTTTCCTTCACATGCCTTGTTTAAGTGTTACAGGCTAACCTGTGATGTGGAACATCTGGGGTGTGCAGGAATCACACGTAAGGAAAGGACTGCTAACTCTTTTCTCAGCAGCCTCCGTGTGTGTGGTGCATGTGGAAACGTGGTGATCATATAAAAAATGTCATTTTGTAACCTACTTATTTTACTAAAAATACATTATGAGTGTTTTTCATATCATTAAACATGTCAAACATAACTTTAGTAACTACCTAAGGAACCTGTTATAGGGAGTGCCCCTAGTTTATTTAATCAGTCTCTACTGCAGACACTGAAGCTGCTTTCGTTTTTATAATTTTAATAATTCTGTGGCAAACATCATAGTTCAGGGGATCAGGTGCATGCTTTCTGTTACTCCTTGGATACATTTCTGAAAATGGAGTCGACAGAGCAAAGGGCAGAAGATATCTAACCCTTTTCTCCTGGAAACATCTATGCATTTGTTCTTCCCACCAGCAGCTCATGGTCGTCCCTAGTTTGCCACAAGCTCAATGACAATGACTTAGCCGTGTTTCAGATTTGTCAATTATCTAGCTATATAAAAGGCTAATATGCTAAGTGTCCATCCAAGTAATGATGTCACATAGCAACGCCAGGCTTCCTCTCCCTAGCGACTAGCCTACTTGCAGTTTCTTCAGCCAGGAACAGGACTTGCTTTATAGCCGGGTGGAAACATTTTACACTTCAACCTAATGTCTGTGAAGCGTTTTCCTGTGCCTCATCTCATTTAATACTCACAGAAGTCCTGGAGTAGGTAGATAGGAGACTCAGTGGAATCCTATTTTCTTTTCATTAGCTGGAAAACAGAGATTTAGAAAGCTTAGAAACTTGACCCGACTGAAAAGAAGTAAGAAATGGTGGACCTTGACAATGACTTCAGGTTTTCTCACTGCATAGAATATAGTCAAACATGGCTGCCATTAAATATTTTACCCTTTGTTCTCCCCGCATGATCTACAGTAATAATCTGTTTCATGTTGATATTTATATAATCTGCTGTGTTGCTGACAATTACCTGAAAGAGAAGTTGGGGTGCTTCACTGGGCTGGGAAAAGTTTAGCTACATCAGAAAGCAGGTCTAATTAAGCAAGTTTACCCTATATCTACAAAAGGCTATGTTGACTCGTGCATGCATGATACATATAAAGCTCTCGCTGGTGCCAATCGCATACGTGTGTTTTGATCTGTCATTGTCGATTGTGAATTTGGTTGACACTTCTATTATAGAGTAAGGGCAAATAGCAATACTAAAATATTTCTTCTAATTAATTTCCTTTCAATGTGCACGAATTCGTGCACCAAGCCACTAGTTAAATTATAAAAGGGTGTCTCACTTTCACTTGACTTTAATTTGTTTCTTTTTGATTACTCATGAATTTCTTCATGTTTATTAGCCTTGTAAATGTATTCTTGAAATGTCCACCTTTTTCTCAGTGACTTCCCAAACTCTTCTGCAGTATGATGTCCCACCACTGCACTGAGGGTGTGTGGAAAGTGAAGAAAACTCTGCTTCTAGATGGCGGGACACCCGTGGAGGAGGCCTCCCCGCCCCATGTGCCGTTCTGTTTATTTCAGTGGAAAGTTCTTCGGCAGGAAAGCCGTTATCCTAGGAAAACTAAAGGCAGATCTATTAGTGGTACTGTTATTGATCTTAAAAAGATAAGAAGCAAGCTACAGTGGGAATATAGATTACCTTCTCTCTCCGTCTAGTCATTGCCCTGGCTTCTCCGGAGCCGCCACAGCCACATGGCTGGGGTATTTCTGGGACAATATAAAAGGGAAAAAGCTAAAATTTAAAAAGTCAGTCCACGTTCCATCTGGACAAGAATCCCAGCCTAACGAGGGTCCCGCATCAAGGATGTGCGTGGGAGGGCCAGGTGCCTTCACAGTCTGGATGCGGCGGTCTTCAAGCCTTTCTCTCGCATCACCTGTAAACAGTTCTGAGCGAGACGCCTCCCTGAATGAAGAAGGCAGCAGGGAGGCTGTGCCCCCTGCACCCCCCTCCTTACCCCCTACGCTTTGCCGGCCGCAACCCTGCAAGCTCTCAGCACCATTTGAGCGCATTAAGCAGCCAGCTCTCTGGTGACATAGCAATTAGGGGTCTGAAATAGATTTGGTGCGTCACGGAGGATAAGGGCTTTGAAAGTTTCTGTTGTGATTACAGCTTGTACCTCCCACAAATAATAGGCTTCAAAATAAGTGGCTGCCAGCGCGGCCTTTGTGGCTTTGTCTCAGTGATGGCATGTAAGTTGCTATTACTGTCCTCGCTGTACTTGAATATGCCAGTCTCTGGGCGTGGAGTTGGCTCTCTGTCTCTCCGCGGCATGTCACTGGGTCTGGTTATCTGGGGTGATGGCTGTGTGGATGGCAGACAAGTGAGAGGGGCTTCAGCTGCCGTGTGATGGTCAGTGGCCTTGAGGTGTCCACCCCGAGTGATGTGTGTGCTCCGTGGAGACCCCATCACGTGGAAGTATGTGTGTAGCCTCCATGTGCACCGTGAGTAAAGGATATCTTTCAACAAAGCAAAGCAAAATCAGAGGTTATAAGAATAAAACGAAGAACTTAGGGCTGTAGAAAGTCAGCCCATCAGATCACTTATACTGAGAGTAAAACAATTGCCCTTTGCTTGAATTACCCAGATTTGGCTATGAGTAAACATAATAGTCTCTTACAGCTTTCTTCCCGCAGCGTGTGTGTGTGTCTGCACGCGCACGCTCATTCCTGGGGTGCTGTATGTTCTGAATGTGTGCTCAGTCTATGAGAATACATGCATGTGTGTTCTGCACACTGTGCCGATGTGTGTAAGGGGACATGTTTGGGATTTTGCAGGTCTGAGTGCGGAGGGTGTCTATTCAGATAGAAATAGTTTTCTGTCCTAAGACACCTCTATTTAGCCCAGAAAAACTGAGCTTTTTTTTTCTCTCTCTCTCTCTCTGAAAAGTTAAATTAAACAATTCGTAAGTTTTAACTTCCTGTGTATACATCAAACCTATGGAGTCTGCAGGATGTGGAAACATTCTGCGTAACAGTCACATTTGCACTTTTAATAGAAATAAGAAAACACCTGACCCTAAAACTGGGAACTGTACCCACGTGAGGGGACAGCCTCGACCAGCCCCTCCCGTGTCCCATGTTCCTGACATGGCGGCATGAATGCTGGGTGTTCGCCACAGGTGAAATAGAAAAGAATGACACTAAGAAGGTGCCAGGGTAGATCTTGATCCCAGAGCCCACTGAGAGGTGCCCTCCAGTTGGATGGCGCTAGGTGCTGGCAGGATGGTGCTGGTGGGCCCATTGGCAGGTAGGGTTGTGTCTGTATTGTGACAGGGAACCCATAGATGGCAGTTAGAGTGCGTGGCACAGAAGGTTGAAGAAGTGACTTGTAACAAGAGAGTTCACATGTTACCAATGGAAATGGGGCAGGTTGACCGTCTTACTGTACAGTCTCGGCCAGGACCCCACAGTGTGGTGTAAGAGAAGCCGAGCTGACCAGCAGTGTGGTCCTGCACAGGATGGCATGTCAGGAAGTAAACCTGGGTGTATATGTCTCAGTACAGGCTGTCAAGGCCCTCGCAGGTATTTCCTGGGTGTACACGGCTAAGTACAGGCCGCCAGGCTCTCCCAGCTGTTTTCTGGGCTTACGTGGCCAAGTACAGGCCGCCAGGCTCTCTTAGCTGTTTCCTGGGCGTACATGGCCAAGTACAGGCCGCCAGGCGCTCTCAGCTGTTTCCTGAGCGTACATGGCCAAGTACAGGCCGCCAGGCTCTCTCAGCTGTTTCCTGAGCGTACATGGCCAAGTACAGGCCGCCAGGCTCGCTCAGCTGTTTCCTGGGCGTACATGGCCAAGTACAGGCCGCCAGGCTCGCTCAGCTGTTTCCTGAGCGTACATGGCCAAGTACAGGCCGCCAGGCTCGCTCAGCTGTTTCCTGGACCTACATGGCCAAGTAGCGGCCGCCAGGCTCTCTTAGCTGTTTCCTGGGCGTGCATGGCCAAGTACAGGCCGCCAGGCTCTCCCAGCTGTTTCCTGGGCTTACATGGCCAAGTACAGGCAGCCAGGCTCTCTCAGCTGTTTCCTGGACCTACATGGCCAAGTACAGGCGGCCAGGCTCTCTCAGCTGTTTCCTGGGTGTACATGGCCAAGTACAGGCAGCCACACTCTCTCAGTTCTTTCCTGGGCCTACATGGCTTGGTATAAATGCTCATGGAGGTCACCCACCTGAGACCATATATCTCTCCACAGCCAGTGCCAGTACATGTTCCCTCATGTCTTCGCTTGTCCCTCTCGGACATTGTCTAACATCTGTGAGGTGCAGGCACTGGGAGGCAGCGTGGAATCGGCCAGGAGCCCCACAGTGGTGCTCATGGTCTGGCAGGCGAGGACATGCCATGGCAGCACCAGTGCCTTGTGATGTGACAGAGGACAGGGCTGCCCCCAGGAGACCATGCTAGGGGCACATGGGACACGTGCGCACCCTCAAGGTGGAGACAGCAGGTGTGGGTGGTGGGGACTGGGTGAGCGGTCCTCTGCTATGGGAACTCCTGAGTGGCGGGAGGGGGTATTGAAGCATGAACCACGAGCATTGAGCAGGGCAGGAAGCACAGGCCTGAAGGGGACATGGACCCTCAGCTCGAAGCCACTGAAGGTGGAAGAGGGGTGGGGAGGAGGTCAGAGCTGCATTTTTAAAGGTCGCAGCTCTTTAAAAGAGGTGGGTCTGCAGTGGCCAGGCTGAGATTTCCCAGGGAGCATCCTGGCAACTCCGGGCAGCTCTCGGAAAGCTCCCTGTAAAATGTTGGGGAAACTGCCTGCCGGAACCTGGTTGCTCCAGCTACTTCAGTGGGAAATGGTGGCTCTGGCCGTGCCTGCCCTTGTGAGCGTGTGGGTGCCTGTGCGGGTCACAGGGGTGGGGCCTCTGTGTCTGTGTTTCCCTCCCTGGCCGCCCACCAGCGCCGGGGACAGCCCTGAGCTCTCCCCCGGCCTGCCATGCCCGAGTCTGGGCTGCTGGCATCTGCCTGTGTGCAGGCCGAGCTCCTCACAGTGCTGACATCAGCCGCTTTGTGGCACCTCAGCGAGTTCTGGGCTGCAAATGAGAGTTTCTCAGTGCCAGGCTCACTTGGCTGTCACATCCGGTGATGAATTCTCTGCATCAACCCTGTGCTACTAAGGGGAGTTCAGAGGAAGGAGGGGAGGAAGGGCGGGCCTCAGCCCAGCGTCACTGCTCTGGGTCACAGTCAGCTGCATGGATGCTCAGGACCCAGGCAGGTGGCCCCTGAGCCAGCTCAGGGCAGGTGCAGGGAGAGGAGATCAGGGCAGGTGCAGGGAGGGGATGAGGGCAAGTTCAGGGAGAGAGGGGATCAGGGCAGGTGCAGGGAGAGAGGGGATCAGGGCAGGTGCAGGGAGATCAGGGCAGGTGCAGGGAGGGGATCAGGGCAAGTGCAGGGAGAGAGGGGGTCAGGGCAGGTGCAGGGAGAGGGGATCAGGGCAGGTGCAGGGAGAGGGGATCAGGGCAGGTGCAGGGAGGAGCTGCCTCCCCAATGCCATAGTCACCCCTGCCCCGTGACCCCAGATATTCCAGGAGCGTCAGGCCTGGTCGGGGCCTCCATCGTGTGTTCGGAGCCGAGGGCTGTTATCTGGGAGGGAAGAAGATTAGTGCCTTTCGCACACACCGTCCATGGGAGATCGAGGGCGGGGTCACGAAGTCACCGCCGCAGCACGTCTGGCCGGGCTATCCGAGTGCCGGGTCCTTGTAGGGGTGCTCACTGACGCAGGTCCTGTGGGAACCGTGTTGCTATTTGGATGCTCGGACTGAGTGTTAGGAAAAGAAGGTACAAATGGAGACCAAGCATCAGCGCCCGGCTCACCCCCTCGAGACATCTTCCCACCGGCCAGGCCGGGGCGCTGGCTGAGCCCTCTTCTCCCGGGTCGCCCTCTGTACTTTTAGAGGTGCCTCCTCAAGACGGGGTTCACCTCCCTGGAACCCTCTTCCCAGGGCTGTGCATTGCTGGGTCCTGCCTTGAGTCCTAGTTCCCCCAGGTGTGGCCAGTGCCCGCTGAGAACAGGAACGGCCCCCAGCCATTGACATGTGCCAGAGGCGCCTGGGACCCGGGGCTTGGAAGGGCCCTTCGGAGGCAGTTGGCAGCCTTTTTGTTTTTCTCACGGGGGACTCGGAGCCAAAGGGGTGGGAGTGCCGGCCAGTGTCAGGACCGGGACTCGGGCCCCTGGACCTGCAGGGCAGGTGGTCTCACCTGACGGAGGTGCAGGACTTGGTATCACAGGCACAGGGGAGGCTCCAGCCACTGACGGGACGGGGGAGCGACCACAGGGACAGCCTGCTGACCAGTGCCCCCTGGCAGGCCCTGAGCCGCCTTCTCAAGGCTCCACCTTGTCATCGTCATCATGTGCTCCCACCGCCCCTCACAGCCTGACTTCTCTCCTTCTTCCCTTCTAGGCTAATGGAGGTTGGCAGGATGCGACTACCCCCTCATCAGTGACGTCCCCTACAGAAGGCCCTGGCAGCGTTCACTCCGACACCTCCAACTGACCTCCCTGCACGCGCATCCCGGCTGACCCTGCGCCCGGCAGGCGGGGCCGGAGGGAGGGTCTCCCACGCTGAAGCGGTCAGACCGGAGGCGCAGCCATCAGCAGCCACCATGAGCTCCTCCCTCTCCTCCCGGGAGGCCCTCCGGCCAATCTGGACACTTCTTTATACTCTGTCCCTTTTTCTGGGTAGAAGCCAGCCTTCCCTGCCAGCAGCATCAGCCTGGTGCCCTCCGCCCCTGCCCCTGCCTTCCACTCCCTGGGCCCCTGCCCGCTACATGTCACTGAAGGATATTTTCAACAATTAGAGGAATTTAAAGAGGGAGAAAATGCAAAGAAAACAATAAAAGCATTTGTATGTTTTCACGCTGGTGGTATGAGGAGCCACGTTACCTCATCGAGCCCCGTGCCAGGCAGCCCTGTCTCTCGTCACTCACTACCTCTCACAGGAACCACCCCGCTGCCCTGCTCCTCGGCCTCCCCCACCCGCTGCCTCCCAGCCCGGCTTCCCTGGGTCCTGCCATAGCCGGGCTCCCGAAGGCGCTATGTCCTGGGTTCGGCTCTGCCAGGTAGATGCCAGGCAGGAAGTCAGCGACAGGAGAGGGCGCGGCTTCGGAGGCAGCGTCCCAGCTTCTCGTCCTCGGACAGCTCCTGGTTTCAGAGGCGGACTTGGGGGACCAGATGCTGCAGAGCCAGGTGTGGGTCAGCGTGGTGCCAGGTGCATCACAGAGTGGGAGGTTCTCTCCTGAACCCTCCCCTCACATGCACGTGCACACATACCTGTAGGCACATGCACAGGCTCTCACATGCACCACCCCACGATCAGCCACATGCCTCATACATATGCCTACATTAGTAACCATGCCACCTGCCTTGTGAGCCCATGAGAGGGACTCTGTGAAGGACACAGACAAGCAGCCTGCAGGGTCCAGGACCGGCGGCCCCAGCACGAACACACACACACGCACACACACACACACACACACCAGAACCACCCAACAGGGCAGGCCAGCTCCCAGGGTCCCTCCCTGCTGGCTCTGCCTGAGCCTCAGGCGCGGGCACGCGTGTGGTAGAGTGCTCTGTTCTGTTTTTGTCTGGGCGCTAGGGACCTGCCATGAACTGTTCAGTTCTGTGCGCCGTGTCTGGGTCTGGAGGACACGGTGGCGTGAGAGCTCGGCGCGGTACCTGTTCGCTGGCTTGTCTGAGGACCTGTGAGTGGCGGAGGCGGGAGGTCCCGGTCTCAGCGAACTCCTCAGGTGACAGTCACGCTGTGGGCCTGTCCAGGGAGACACGCAGGGAAGCTGTTCTCTGATGTCGCCTGTCGAGTGGGCGGTGCTCAGCTCTCTCAGGGCCTCCTCCCGGAACTGTGACATGCGGTCCTGGCCGGGCTTGCGAGACAGGACGCGGGGGCCCTTCTCCCCGAGCTGCAGGGTGAGGGCGGGAGCAGCGTCTCCGAGAGAAACTGGCTGAGGTCAGGCGGCCGCGGCTTTCCTGGTCTAACGTCTGGTCACATCGGCTCTGTCACCGCGGTGGCAAAGGCGGGTCATGGCTGGTGCTTGTTTGGTTGCTTTGGTCTGTTTGGCTCCTTAGAAGAGAGATAACCTCCCACATGGAAACGTCGGCCCTGGTTCTCTCAGTTTGTGCTTGAGTCTAATGTTGGCCTTGCCAGTGCTCAGGCCCGGCTGCTGCAGGGCTTCCAGGGCGTGGCCCTGAGGGCGGCTCCGAGTGGTGCACCTAATGGGCAGAAACCGCTCCCGCACGTGTTGGAGGGCGTGCGTGTTGGACGGGAGAACAGGGAGATGTTGGGATCATGCTGATGAGGAGCGTGAGGAAGCCACGTCGGGCCGCTGTGTACCCTGAGCCGTCACCGGGTCGGGCTCCACGCAGGGTGCCGAGGGCACCGCGTCTCCATCCAGCCGAGGAGACCCGTCTCGGGCAGGGACGCGCGGACGCAGGCACAGGGATACCTCGCGGACGCCTGACCTTGGGTGCAGGGTTCTCCTGGAGCCGCAGGAAAGCCCGGTTTGGGCTGAAGGATTTCCATTTCGGGTCAGTGGGAAGATGGGAGCAGAGCGCGGTGCCCGCCCTGCGGCAGCTGCACCCACACGCAGCCCTCTTTGCACCTTTCCTTTTCTCCCTCCACGGCCACTCTCACATCCACGTGGCGCCAGGGGGTCTCTCCAGTTAAGTAAACCCTGAGAGCACAGTCAGCCAGCAGGCGGGGTGGACAGAGGGCCTGTGGCGGGCAGCGCCCTGGAGCTCCTGCCCCTCAGGCGCCCCCACCCATGTGCCCAGGACTTCCCTTCCCAGGGACAGGGCAGCACGCAGCGTCCTGGCCACAGTGTTCCCTGGGGTCTGCCCACCTGTAACTGCTCATCGCCCCCTTTCCCATCCCTCGCTCCTGGGTGGGGTGCACCCCGCACACGCTTCTGCCCGGGGGCACCATCGTGACATGGTTTTATTTGGCTGCTGGCTGCCTTTTCTCTCACTTGCCCTCCCCCCTTCCCTTCTGAGTTTTATTTTTCTGCCCAGAAAAAACCTGACTTCGATACCAAAAAAAGATAAAACTACAGAAACTCAAATTTAAAGAAAACTTTTTAAAAAAATACTCAACAATCCTCTCAGCTTTATTAACATTTTCCATTGTTTCTTGCGACTCGTGTCTTGTTCTTTGTAGTACTGATGACGAACATTTGATAATGAATGTTCTTGTATATTCAGATAAAGGGAAAAAAACCAAAAAAGCGGTCTGGATTTAATAGTGTTTATAATAAAAATTTTACAAATGACCCTCACAGCACGAAAAGCAGGACGGGGTCGCCTCCGTGCCCACGCCCTCATCTCCACGTCTGTTTTCACACGGAACGACCCGCATTGGCCATGCTCCCCATTTCTCTTTTATTTTCTTGCATTTGTGAATTAGTTCAAGAATGCTAGACAAGTGTCGAGTTGTGCACACCCATTTCCTGTTCCACGATGTTTGAAAGTGACCGTAATTCATTTTGTAAACTAAAAAAAGAAAAAAAGAAAAAAAAAGTTGGGATAGTGAGCATCATAGAGGTACAACCTAACATGTTATTATGTTTCTTAACTTTGAGACCCAGAAATGAATTCTTTTTTTCCCCTTTATTCCTGCTCTTGAAAATGTAACAAAAAGAATGATGTTTTGTTTTGTGTTATTTTTGGTTTGTTCATAGGGGTGCTTTTTTTTTAATTGTCAGGAGTATGATCTTGCTGTTTTTTTCCTTACACATGTACCAAGGCGATGTGAAAAGAGGGCAGCCAGACAGCGGCTGTTTCTTGCTGCCTCAGTTTTGTCCCAAACTGAGCTGATGTCGCAGAGATCAGGCCCCTGTGGACATCACGTTGCTCACCTGCACCTGGAGTGAGTGCGCACCTGCAGGCGAGGCTGGGCAGCCAGGGTGCCTCCCCCGGCCCAGGGGACTTTTCTTGCAGAGTCCCCGGGCGGTGGGGTGGCACCGGGATGGGCTGGGGGTCCTGGCTTTGAACAGGGTCCCGGATGTTATTCTCACGCAGCCTTTTGGCCGCCGTGCAGCACACGGTGAGACTGGCTGGACTCGGACGCTTTTTTAGTTCCAGGAGAAAAGAAGGCGGTATTATCAGGAAGGAACTCTCTTTGAAACTCTGTCATTTAACAAATGACTGCGAGTTCCGAAAGCAGCCAGCACCCAGGTGAGGAAAGTGGAGAGTCAGAGCCAGGCAGCAGCACTTCCTGGCAGTTTCTACCGGAACCGCCGTCTGCTGGTTCTGTCACAGCCGAACGGCCGCTGGTTCTGTCACAGCCGAACGGCCGCGCGCTTTTCACATCGCCTTGATGGTTCACTCCCTTGTGCAAAGCTTTCTGGAACCTTATTTTTTGTAACCTTTTTTTTTTGCCTTTTGTTAAAATAAATGAAACATTCAATGTGTTCCCCCTTTTCTCGCCTCCTCCTTCCCTTCCCTTTGGCGCTTCCAGTTATTTTGAAGTGTTTCCCTCGGCTGTTGGTTTTATCTCTGCTTCCTACCCTGCTCTTATATCAGAGTGTAACCCTGCGAAGCTCTGCCCTGTTTGGTTTGAAAGTTGAGCTTTTCTGCTTCTGTGAGCACTGGCTTCGTTCCTTTGATCCGACGGAAGCTCTGTGTTCTCGATGATGATACTAACACGGTGTAGATTTTACAGTCTCCTAATTTGTACTGGTAATGCATATTCCAAATAAATAGTTTCTTTTGTTGCAAAAAAAAATACACTTGTGTGTGGTGTAAGCGTTCTCTTTCACATGCTGTCTCTTTTCTTCCCCCAGCGGAGGGCCGGGACTGTTCGGACTGTGGTCTGTCACCCTAATCATCTTACAGTCTAGTTACAGCCGTGGGCAAACTACGGCCCGCGGGCCTGTTTGAAATCAATAAAACTATTGAAAAAAAAGACCGTACCCTATGTAATGATGTTTACTTTGAATTTATATTAGTTCACACAAACACTCCATCCATGCTTTTGTTCCGGCCCTCTGGTCCAGTTTAAGAACCCATTGTGGCCCTCGAGTCAAAAAGTTTGCCCACCCCTGTACGTGGCCCTGGGGCCGCTGACTCGGCCACGGACCTCACGCAGGAAGGAAGGATTTTTTATCCTCACCTGAGGATGATCTTTATTGATTGGAGAGAGAGAGAAAGGGAAGCATGAAACATCGATCAGCTGCCTCCTGCACGCCCCCTACTGGGGATCGAGCCCAAAACCTAGGCATGTGCCCTGACTGGGAATTGAACTGGCAACCTTTCAGTGCATGGGAGGATGCCCAACCCACTGAGCCACCCCGGCCAGGGCGGAAGAAAGGACCTTGTATTGGAAAAAGTAGCCGTGCTGCAGGAGGGCAGAGCACCCCCTCTTGCCTGCTTGTCTGTCTGTGGCTGGTGTCCCCGCCCCCCCAAGCACCAGCTACAAGTCTAGGCAGGTGCTCATACAAATTTTAAGTCTGTGAGTCCGCTCTTTGCCAGCGACTCCAATTCCCTTCTCTTTGTGATTTGGTCCCAGGAAAATCATGGGACCTAAGAGATGTCCCCAGAGAAGGGACCAAGGTTGGAAGGGCTCTGCTCTCAGAAGCAGGGGGAGCCGCACAGGTCCACACACCCCCCTGAGTTGTGTCTGCTCCCGACGGACGCGCCTCTCCCCCGTTGTCGCACTCCCTGCGCCCCGACCTTTGGGGTCAGGGTCTGTTAGAAGTGGCGTCCGGTGTCCTGGCTGGGACAGCGCCCAGCCCGCAGTGCCAGGCAGTGGTGGGACTTGTATTCTGGCGGCCCACTGTGCCCCTGGGGCACCACCTGCACTGTTTCCAGGGCCAAGGGGACCGGTATATACCCAGTGTCCCCATCACCCTCTCACCTCATCACCGTTTGATTCTAATCAACAGAAAACAGCAAAGGAATGGAGAGTCAATGGGTTCAAATTATCGTTTTTATGAAGGGCCAGCCTGAGGGCTCCATGGCCTCAAAAGTATAAGTTCAGCTGCCAATGTTAGTGTTGAGAACATGGCCAGAGGACAGAGGCCTCGGGTCCCCTCTTCCAATCAGAACATTGGGACACAGGGTCCGGTGTGCAGGGTGGCTTCAGGCCACTTCCCTCCTCAGCTGCCCGGACTCCGTGGACCTACTCACCCCAACTCACCAACCAGAGTGATTACTGAACTGTCACAGCAACGTGACCAAAGGATACAATGTGTCCACAGCAGCACCCAGCCTGTTTCACCCGAGAGCCGGAGACATGCCCCAGTGGGTGCTGGCCTCGAGTCCAGGCGGTGCCTCCGGGATCCGGCTCCTCCCGGGCTGTGCCCCGCCCCCCAGGAATGTGCCCTTCCCCCCCCTCCAGTCCCAGAGGGGACAGGTGTGAGGGCTCACTTCTCCTTTCGCTCACGTTCCTAAACACCCTGGCCCCTGGCACTCAGCACACATGGGCGTTTGAGCAGCTGGCCACCTGCCACACTAGCGGCCAAGAGGAATAGGCCAGAGCAAAGCAGGCCCACGCTGCTCCCTGCACGGGACCCACCAGGAAAGCGGGTCATCCCTTCCCAGGCAGCTTCTGCTCTTCAGTGAGGAAGTTCCAGAAAGGGTGTGGCCCAGTCCTGTGCGCCCAACACTCCCTCCCCGCAACATGCTCCATGGGGGTGCTGTCTAAACTCGGGGCTCAGCACCAGCCTGCGGTCCTGGAGGCAGCCGTCCACCTTGGGCGGTCACTCCACTGGTTAATCGCTGCCTGGAGGGGTCCCCTGGGAGAGCCGAGTTCCAAGGCTTAAATGCACTAAATCTGAGGTGTTCCCCCATCGTGACTCCTGCCCGCGGTCCTCGCAGTTCTCCTCGCCTGCCCGGCTGAAGCCGGGTGACCAGAGCAGGAAACAGTGTGTGACCACCATGCGTCATCCAGAACGTAGCCTCCTCTGCAACGGCCCCGTGGGCAGGCAGGAGCGCGGGTCTTCTGAGCCCTCTCGGTGCGGGAGCCCAGGAGGGTGTTTCTTTAACCTGATGACTGGACTGGCGCTGGAGTGGGAGTGGGCGCCCCACTCTCCTGACTCCCAGAGAATCTCACGGTACAGTAGAGGGCGGCAGGGCCGCCAGCCCTGGGCCACTGAGGTTCAGCCCACTGTGGCAAACTCCCAGGCCCCTCTGGGCCATGTGGGTGGGAAGGTAAGTATAAAGGGCTGTGGCAGTGACCACACCCAGGCCACACACCTTGGACACTGTGGTCCTGGCGGACCTCCTGGGCCCGTGCAAAAGGCAGGTCGCCTGGAGCTCTGGACGCCTGGTCAGATCAGTAGGTCCACTTGTTAACACCCAGGTCACACTGCGCCCGGAGCTGAAGTCACTCTCTGCCCGGACGCTCAGCGCACGTCCAGGGCAGCTCAAGGCTCCTTGCCGTGCCACCTGATGGCACAGGCCCAGAGCTGGAGTGCCCTTGGTAGAGTCTCCACTACTGAGTGCCCAGAGAGAAACTGGAGTTCAAAATAAAACGCTTCTCTCCTTCTAAGTTCAAGCTCCAGGCAATGCCAGTCCACAGCTGTCCCTTCCCTGACACCGCCCCCCGCCCCCCGCTATGTATTCCCAACCAGACGTCCTGCTCTGTCCCCAGAAGCAGGGACGCCCCTTCCATCGAATGGGGTGGCCACGCCAGCCCTCCTCGTCCAGTTACTCCAGGCTTGCATCTCGCCAGTGCCCACGTTTTCCAAAAGGAATTTGGAAAGCACCGCACGCCGGGCTCCTAGAGGCTCCTCTACCCCAGATCACAGCCCTGTGACCGGCACCACCGAAGGGCCTTGGGGAGACGGCGTCTGGGGAGGAAGAGAGAACTAGGAGAGCCAGTGAGGAAGCGGAAGGAAACCTCAACCCTCGCGCGGGTGATGGGTGAGGGTCACCCCCTGGAACTGAGGACAGACCTCTGAGTCCAGCAGGGACAGCAGCCTCTGCTCTGCCTTCTCACTCCAAAAACCAGCTCTGAAAGAGGCAGCACTTCCTGCAGAGGCCCCTCCCCGCCGTTGCCCCTGGGTGCTCACTTACAGATTCAAGGCGTATCTGCAGACCCACTTCCCCATCAGCCCTGCCTTCCTACTCCCAGGCCTGCCTGCCGCGAGGTGGCCCTACCATTGTCTGTGCCGAGCTCCTGTCTCAACTGGCATGACTTCCCCCGCCGCCCGCAGGTGGCACTGGTGCCTGAGGAGCCGTCTGCCCACAGAGTCCTGCACCCCTTAACCTGGGGATCCCAGTTCTTAGGAAGCAGCAGAAACTTCCCTCCCGCCATCTCTTTGGGGCTTGCCTGAGGCTTCTCTCCTGTTGTCCCCCAACTCCTGTTAAGCCGAGGCAGCCAAGTCTAAACGGCCCATCGGCCGCCTGGTTCCATCCTCTGGGCTTGTAAAGAGCTCTCTCTCTGCAAGTCCTGGCTCCTGTCCGGGGTGGCGTGCTCGGCACAGACGGTCCTGGACTGAGAGGTCTGAGCAGGGGGCAGCCTTCAGGACCCTCACCTCCAGCAGGGCCCGCACGGCAAGACTTTTTCCATAAGACAAACAATTAAACACAGAAACAACCCTAACCTCTAGGCCAGGGGTCCTCAAACTTTTTAAACAGGGGCCAGTTCACTGTCCCTCAGACCGTTGGAGGGCCGGACTATAGTTTTAAAAAAAACTATGAACAAATTCCTATGCACACTGCACATATCTTATTTTGAAGTAAAAAAACAAAACGGAACAAATACAATATTTGTATTTGCATGTGGCCCGCGGGCTGTAGTCTGAGGACCCCTGCTAGGCCTTTGTTGATGACTACAAATGCATTCCTCAATTTACAAGCGTGGGCAAGAACTTACAATCATGATGTCCACGAACAAAGCCCTCAGCTGGGGAGCAGAGTGAGCTGGGCTCGTGGGACAGATGTGGATTGACTGGAAGCAGCTGATCCCCTGAGAGCAGAGCAAGAGGAAGCTCTAGAAGCTCTAGAGGGCGGCTTCCTCTTGCCGGGATGTGGGACCGATTATTTAGGGCAGCGGTTCTCAACCTGTGGGTCGCGACCCGTTTGGGGGTCGAACGACCCTTTCACAGGGATTGCCTAAGACCATCGGAAAAACATATATAATTACATATTGTTTTTGTGATTCATCACTATGCTTTAATTATGTTCAATTTGTCACAAGGAAAATACATCCTGCATATCAGATATCTATATTATGATTCATAACAGTAGCAATATTACAGTTATGAATTAGCAACGAAAATAATGTTATGGTTGGGGGTCACCACAACATGAACTGTATTAAAGGGTCGCAGCATCAGGAAGGTTGAGAACCACTGATTTAAAACATTGGGCTTCGCGCAGGGGGGCGGAAGTGGGTGGGAACCCCTGACCCGGGAGCAGGACGGTGTCGCCTCCCCAAGCCTGGACGACGGTTTCTCCACCTGCCCAGTCCCATCCCACCCAACCCAAACCTCCTGGCCGCTGAGTGCTGGGCTACGCAGGAAACAGGATCACTAAGATCAGTCAGCAATTGCTTTATGTATGTGTGTGTGTGTGTATTTTATTGATTTCAGAGATGAAGGGAGAGAGAGATAGAATCATCAATGATAAGAGGGGATCACTGATTGGCTGCATCCTGCACATTTCCTACTGAGGATTGAGCCTGCAACCCAGGCATGTGCCCTTTACCAGAATTGAGCCAGGGGCTCTTCAGTCTGCAGGCCGATGCTCTACCCACTGAGCGAACCGCTAGGGCTAGCAATTGCTTTCTTACTGTGTGCATGTAAATGTGGTTGCTCTGTTGAGGTAAAGAAACAATGTTAGAAGGATAGAAAATAAATATTCTGAATTTGGGTGGACCCTCCTGAATCTGCCGTCCTTTTCCCACAGGCTGAAATAGCACTGCTGGTGGCCCACCACCTCCTAGCACCCCGAAATTCCTTTCCTCTTCCTGCCTGCAAACCTCACGCGGTGCCAGGAGCATGGCCCCGTCCGCAGGCCCTCCCACACTCATTCTTGAAGCAGGCGTGTGTCTCTCTATGAGCCCACCTGTCCCTCCAGCTCCTCAGTGTGTCTTGGCCCAGCCTCCACTTGTGGCTGTGTCTCGTCTCCCCGTGTAAATTGTTTGGCTAAGGGGCTAGAGCTGTCCCGGAAGGAAGGACCGTGTTACCTACACGGATAGGTGCCCAGGCCACAGGGAGGGAGGGAGACAGGCAAGGAGAGAGGGGGAAACTGAAGCTCAGAGGAGGGACAGGAGGAGGGGAATGGAAGGAGGAAAGCGAGGAGGAGTGCAGAGGAGGAAGGGAGAGCTAGAGGGGGAACGAGGCCATTCAGGTAAGGCCTCGGGGTCACGTCACATCCTTCTCCCTAAAGTGAGTCCCTAGCATGGGGGTAGGAAGAAGCCAGAAAAGGGGAGGGGGGGTGGGAGAGAGAAAAAGGTCCCCAATACAGCACCCAGCAGGTGTGAGGACAGCCTTCCATGGTGACCTCACGGTGTCGCTGCAGAGCCGCTCTGCTGACTCCATTTCTGAACAACAAGTCTGTGGTTTATTTCCAGAACCTAATAATTTAGGGTAAGAGCCTGGGTGTGTAGCAGGCCTGTCCCGGCCGGCGTTTGGTTTGCATGCATGGTTTTTGCAACTACCCGTACATTTATTCTCTCATCCAGCAAATGCTGAAGGCACTTGTGTCAGTGCCAGTCTGGCAACGAGGGCCCCAACATGGCCCCAAAGCTCTGTGGCCAGGGAGCTGAGATCCAGGGGATGGGGAAAGGAAACAGGCAGCAAACAAAATGCAGGAGTAGATGAGGGGTGGGGGCGTGCTGTGCAGGAGAAAGGGGGACCGGGTCCTCCTCAGGGCCTGTCTTTGCCCAGCACCTCCTGTGCCTGCCACGACTCTCCCGCTCGAATGCTTCCCGTGCCAGGACTCAGTGCCCACGTCGTGCATTCTGTTTATGCCCCAATTGCATCCCAATTACTCGCTTCCTTCTGCTTCTGGTCTAAAGTGTGGTTTCAGCTGGGGTCACTCAATGGGGCTGAAAGGTGCATAACTGTCGCCCGATGGCAATCAAATGGCAATCAAGTCCGCAGCAGACCCGGCAAGGACTCCCACACTCCGCACGCCGTGTGGCGCTGGCTGCCACGTGGTAAGTGGACAAAGAAATCTACCAGGAGCCACACCGCCACGGCTGGAGGGGGTCCTGCCTGCAGGGTGTCTCAGGAGCCCCCTCCCGGTGCCCATCCAGCTGGGATGGCAGCCCACAGGGGCCGCGCTGAGGGTCCCGCCATGAGCGAGGGAGACGGCAGGTTCCGGAGTGGGGCGGGGGCAGGTGATTGCCGGCCTCTGTGGACGCGTCTACCGCTGAGTCCTGCTCGCTGATGCAGACCTGTCTCCCTGGAGTCTCTTGGTGACATTTGTTACTTGGCATTTCAGTCCTTAAGCAGAAATTCTCTGCTTTTCACTGAATTGCTCTCCTTTGCTAATGTCTGTCTCCCAAGTCCCAGGCAGGGCGTTTGACGTTTGTTATTGTACAACAGCATCATTTGCTGAGTGTGGGAAAAGGGTTCCCAAGGGGGGATGACTGATGATCTCGATCGCCTCCCGCTTCCCTCTTCCTCCAGCCGCCACAGCTGCCGCCGCAGCCGCCACAGCCGCCCGATCGCTGTGCGTTCTGGCTGTGGACCTGTGGCTGTGATCGCCGTGCTCTGGCTTTGGAGGGCCAACAGGTATGGGCTGTGGGTAATAGCATGTGGTGAGGTCACGACCTTGCCTCATGGGGTGACGAGAGCCCTAAGTCAGGCTCTGGTCCTCCAGTCAGATGTCCCCTGGAGCTCCGGAACGCTGGGCCCTGCTCTCAGTGCCTGAGTCACCGGCCAAAGAAAACTGCTAGTCCCCGCTCTCAGGTGCTTCCTGTCCCGCGGGGGAGCCTGGCCTCCTCACACAGACCTGTGTCTGCAGCGAATAGAAGACGGGGCGCGGGGCGGGTCTCAGGAAGAGAAGGGGCATCAGGGCTCTGCGCTGCCTCCCAAGGAAGTGCCTCTCCCGCCGGCTGCAGGATTCGCTCAGATGCAGGAGGGCGGCAGGTCTAGGCAGGGGGCCGTCGGTACAAAGATGTGCTGCAGGAGGGGGAACCGAGCAGGGACCAGCCCCTGAACACAGGCCAGAGAGCACCCAGACGGTCCAAGGAGACGGGGCTGAGGGGAGGCCGTGCCACAGCCACCATCTCCTCACCCATGTTCCAGAGAGGCCACTCGGAAGCTGCTGGGTGTGGAGCGCGGCTGTGACAGAGGAATGGCTCGGCCGTCCATCCCCAGCATGTGCCTGTGAGCAGCAACTCTTTGCCTGGAAGTGGGAATAATGTGGTGAGTAGTTCACACTGGTCCCCGTGAAATCCCAGGTCGGGCGGTGCGAGCAGCCCGGGCCCACGCTGTAGTGTGCCCACGCTGCGGCTAACTGCTGTGCGGTCAAGTTGACTCGAGATTGGTGAGTGTAGAGGGGCCAGGGGAGGGGAAGGTCGCGGCCGCTGCGTTGAGTGGGCTCAGCTGGCCTCCACTCCACCTGAGCGCCAGAGCCTGTGAGTCCCCACCTCTCTCCCTCCCGGGCCCTGGCCCTTCAGCCCGCGTGCGGCGTGGGGTGTAAATCTTTCCGGGAGAACTGCTTCTCCTGTGGGCGCAGGAACAGGCCGCCCAACCTGCCTGTGGGTGAGATACGAGCTGGTCCCCGGAGCCCAGCCTTGTGCCACGGCATGAATTGTGGGGCTCCCGGCTGCCGGCACCTCACTTATTTATTTGTTTGCTTTCGCATATATTAATCTGATCGTTAAAGCGCAATCTGCCACCCATCTCCAGCCCCGGCCGTCTTCCCACGGAACAGATTTTTCACAGGTAATGATACCTATAAACTTCAGGATGGCAGCTGCCGCAGCGGCCTGGGTGGGAGCAGGGGCAGGAAGACAGGGCACCTGGCGGGCCTTGGCCATCCCCGACTCCGCCTGACCAACCCCGGCAGCTCGAGTGGCCGGCTTCTCCTGGCAGCCCCTGTGGCCTCTCTAGGCTGAGGAGCGTGTGCTGGGAAGGCAGCATAGCCCTACCCTGGCTCTCAAAGTGTGCCCGCGGTAAAGGCTCCCAGCCTCTGAGTCCACCCAGAACAGCGTGGATGCAACTGCCAGTTGAACTTGGGTCAATTGAAAAAATACCCGCGTATAAGTGGACCCGCACAGTTCAAACCTGTGTTGTTCAAGTGCCAACTGAAATCTAATTTAAAAATAAACCACTTGCATGGCACCTGAGATTCAAAAGGGACTCAGAAAGCCCAGCCTGGCCCGTCCCTCCTCCTCGGCGCTGACACAGCCGAGCCATTCAGTGTGTGGGCTCCGCCCACTGACAGTGGTGACTGGTGGTTTTCAGCAAGAGAGAGGCTTTCACTGAAAACCTGGTTTCTGAGCACCCCGGGGGTGACTGGACTAAAGGGGAGGAGGACGGCACCAGGAAGCCCACCGTGATATTAGGAGTTCAAAGGGCTTGCTCGCGGCCCCGGGAGCGCTGGGTCGGGAAGACGGTTCCACCGCTCGGGCCAGACCATCTTGAGAAAGTGACCCAGCCTCTCGGAGCCGCAGGGCCTGCTCCTCATCTGCGAAGGGGTTGGCAGGATGAGGGAGGCCCTGCATTCCAAGGGTGGGGGCACTGATGCCTGTGCATTCCCGACCTTACACGCTGGGCGTCCCACTCAGGACAGGCGGTGTGGATGGGCTACGCAGTGTATCCCAGCGCCCACCCCAAGGGGGCAAAGGTGCCAAGGAGAAAGCCACCATTTGCAATTTGAAAATTCCTGCTCAGGAGGCGGCCGGGCGGGTGGCCAGGAGCTGGTGGGTGGGTAAGACCACCTCCCATCAGGCCGCCTGAGTGCCGCCTGGCCCTGCCCACGCACCCTCTCCACCAGCTCTGAGGGTTTGGGATACATTTTGCAGGAAGAACAGAGGCAGCCAGATGCCCAGGCAGGAGGGGAAGGGGAGCTGGGTTCAGGCTGGGTTTCAGTCACTGCTCACCAACCGCCTGGTCTCCCCATGGGTTTCTCGCCATTGATTATTCAATCTCAGGCCTGACCTTTCTATTCTAAATAACACAGCAATATCAGCGCGGCCCAGCCCACAGCTTCTACAGGAAATTAACTGTATCTCGCTCTCACAGGGACCCCAGAAATCCCCTCAGTAGCTAAGCCCAGGCTGGTTATAGAAAAGCCGCATTATCTCACACGCCGCCTAATCCCGTCTAAATATCACGGAGCTCCCAGCTGTTTCAGTCTAATAAACACTCATCTATTCGCAAAACAGACAAATGTTAGGTCTCGGTGGGCCCAGCACTTGGGCGGGCGGAGAGGCAGCGGAGGACGGATGGACGCTGGCCGCTGGCTCCGGGTGCCCTTAGGCATGGCAGCTCCCAGGCGGCCGAGGGCTCAAGGTCAGCCTTGGAAGAGAGACCGCTGTCACGATGTGCGTCCGCCCTGAGCTGTCCTTTCTTCCGTTCGTGCAGCCTCGGGTCCCAGAGTGGCCCATGCAGGGAGGGCTCTGTGGCCTGTGACCACACGGGGCCCAGGGCAGCGTGGCCCCGAAGTGAAGGGCTCTGGCTGCCACTGGGAAAGCTTCCCGCTCTGAGGCGGTGTGTGACCTGAGTCCCGTGAGCCCCACAGGAAGCTGCGCACTGTGAGAACGGGAGGGGCTCCGTGAGCCCACAAACCCAGTGTATTTGCAAATAACATGGTCCAAGGGGTGGGGGGGGAAAGGGGAGAGTCGCATGACCTTCCGCCTGGAAAATACTCAGCGGTGGATGGGGAGCATGAAGACACTCTGTCCTGGTTTCTAAAAGCCTTTGCTGGGAGATGACAGGGGCTCTGAGCCCACAGGGGGCCCCGCAGAGTCTGGGGCCTGGCCCTCCCGGATGCGCAGCCGGGATCCCCATGTGGATATGACTCGGTTCCCTCGGTCCTTCTAGGGGCCACTTACAGCCTGGGCCCCGGAGGCCTGGGTGGGAGGCCTTTGGCACAAGGACAGCTGCTGAGTCCATCCCAACACTGCCTCACCCACATCAGCAGTTCTCTCAGCAGGGACCCTGGCGGGGGGCCCTTGAAGAGGTCTTAGGGGGACCCTGGCTAGGGGTACCCTGGGGGAGCCCTGGGGGACTCTGGTGGGGAGGGCCCTGGCTGGGGGTATCCTGGCTGGGGGGCCTTGGGGGTACCCTGGGGCCCTGGCTGGAGGACCTTGGTGGGAGGCTCGTTGCGGGGACCCTGGCTGGTGGATGAGTGGGTGCTCTGGGCGGTGGGTGCTCCTGGCGTGGCAACCAGGCCTCTGGCAGTGTGAATTTTGGCTCTTGTCTCTGGCATGAATTAATAATGAACTTTTAATTTAGTAAAAGCTAAACATCCCCTCAAACAGCCCGAGACAGTCTGTCCGTTGGCTGAAGTCTGGTGAGAGCGCTGTGGCAGCTGACAGGGCTGTCCAGGGGCCTCCACTGCGCTGCGAACGTGGCCTCCCCAGCAGATCCTTCCAAGTCTGAACCCACCTGCCTCCTCGGCTCTTCTGGCCGGGAGCCTGAAGGCCACAGGAGGAGGGAACTCCCAGATTTGACTCCACGTGGCTCGGACGGTTCCCGGAAGAACTCAAGGACGGCGTGCAGCTGCTGGTCTGGCCTTGGCGTCCGTGCTCCTGAATGTCCCCACGGCGCCCCGGACTCTGGCTTCTGTCCCGCCATCGCCGCCGTCACTCGCTGAACAAGACTTACAGACGCCTGCTGCGCACCAGGCCCGGTTCAAGCACCGGGAGGGACCCTGAGAACACAGCTCACCACGCAGCGCAGAGAACACAGCGAGGGACTAGTTAGAATGCCAGTCGCTGGAGCCGAGGAGAGCCTTAGCACCAGGCGATGAGTGTCAGCCTGGCAGGTGGGAGGCACGTGTCATGGTGGTGGGTTGGCCGGGGGAGGGGTCTCTAAGCAGGTGACACTTGAACGAGATCTAAAGGAGGCGAGGCAGCAGGGCCCCTGGACATCGGGGTGCAGCAGTCCCGGCAGGTACGGCTGTTCCAAGGCCGGGGGCCGCAGCGTGCCGGACATTGAAGGAGCAGCCTGGAGGCCGGCGTGCCTGGAGCAGAGAGGCAGTGGGTGTGGTGACTCGGGGCCTGCACTTACTTGAACTCGGGCCGTCTAGGTCCTCGTCTCGGTGCTGCTACTTGCAAGCTCCATGGCCACGTAGTGTTAATTACTCTCATCTTAAAACAACTTTATTTGTATTGACCTCGGCTCCATCACCTTTAAATGAGGAGTGTGCCCTTTGAATCCACCCTCTTCCCAGCTCTAACATCCTGTGACTTTAGCCAAACAGACAGGTTTGCAGTAAATCAAGGAAGGGAGCGTGTGTTGGCATCTGAAGGGCCCCCTCCTCATCCTTCCTCGCCCGGGGCCTCGCACGGGTCACAAGGACAGACCGGGGCCTCAGTCCTCATTGTTTAGTTCAGAATGTGGGGTCCGCGGGGGGTGGAGAACTCACCTGTGTCTCTATGGGGTCTCAGGTCCACTCCCCATTCACAGGCACTTGTCTGCCAGGCCGGGCTCATTGCCGGAGACGCTCCAGTGTTCTCACCAGGATGCCCTCCTGGGCCGGGAGCTGTGACGCACCCGAGAGGGAGAGCTCCCGGGGCCCAGACGGGCTCCCTCCCGGCAGCCGATGGTCTTATCAGGCAGAGCTTGTCTGTCTGAACCAAGGCAAAATGTGCTCCAGGGTCCCGGACAGAGTGGGACCCGGTAGGTGCCTGAGGAGAGGTGCCCACGGGCTGCTTCGGGCTCAGGGGACAGAGTGCTCTCAGCAGGCAGAGGCCGGGGAACTGGGAGGGACGGCGGTGAGAGCCCGGCCTGGCAGCAGGCGGGGTCCCGAGGGGCGGGTTTGCCGCCCATAACTATGGGCCCACTAACGCAGGCAGTTTGACATCTGTGTCCACAGACATGGGCAGTCGGGGATTTGGAAATGTAGCCTTGCAAAGTTCATGCTCCACGTTTTAGGACATGGTCCTGGGCCTGCCTCGGCACCGGCGATGGGCTAGATCTGGGGGAGCTCAGGCCCCCAGGCCAGTGATCCCCAGACTGTGCTGGGTTCTCAGGAGTCTACTGTTTTGCCAAATCTCCATGTCCCTGGGGTCTGTGGTGAGTCTGTGACATAACCTCCCTCCAGAGCGGCGAAGGGGGCAATGGGCCTATTGCCCCCACCTGTCATAGTTTCCCCAAATTCCAAGTGGGGAGGCACCCCCTCCCAGGAGACCAGGACCCCTCTTCTCCCTGCTCCGCCCTCACCCCTGCCTGTTGCACGTGCTCGCGTGAAGAACACAAACTCGAAGCTTCGCTCCACAAGAACAGCGAAGCATTTTACGCCTCCCCCTGCCCCAGCACCCGGCACCCAGCGGGTGCTCAGTGAGGTGTGAGCCGCCACCTGCCAGCCAACTCTCTTGCTCCTTCGGGGGTGGCTTCAGGCTCCCGAAAGGACCTGAAGGAGGCCCTGAACCCTCTCCCCGGAGAACAAGCCCTGTGGACACATGGGGTTTGGCGAATGCATTCTGGGGGCCCCGTGCTGCAGGCTGAGCCCGGCCCCAGGGGGCGCTCTCACATGGGGATCATGTCCCATAGTCACTCCGGCTGCCTCAGCCTGGACACGTGCAGCTCCCTCCTGGGGAGGCGGATTAACGCTCAGTGGGACCTTCCTGAGTCCCCACCATCTGGTTCTCCCCTCGTACCGCCCGCAAGGAAGGGGCTGGGCCTGCCCCCCGGGGCTCAGACTCATCACACACACGACCTTCACTCGGAGTGTACCTGCGTGGCCCAGCCTCCCGGGCCTCCCTTCCCCCGCTGCTCTGTGCTCTGACGGCGCTGCTGTCCCCTCAGCATCCTGACCCTGTGCCATCCGTGCCCTGTGCAAGTGCTGTCCGCAGGGGGCCATGGAGACGGGCGTCCTGCTCCCTTGTTCAGCCCATGGGGTTGCCTTCCCGGCCCTGAGCTCACCCCACAGAGCAGGGCCATGCAGCCCCCGTGTCTCCTCCGTGCACCAGCGAGACGCCCACTGGCAGCACGCGGTGGCTGCCCAGACCTAACGCAGTCCTTCCCAGGCGTCCTTGTTCAACGCTGTCCTTTCAGATCTGGTCCGTCAGGCCAGCCCGGGGAGCCCTCTGGCCCGTGAGTCTGTGAGCATAACCTCCCTCCAGAGGGAGCTTTGCATCACATACCTCCCTTGTATGTCAGTTCCATGAGAGCACATGACTCAGACGGTTTCATGCAGGACAGAGAGCTAGTGTTTGCAGTCTTTCTTCGACAGCACTGCGCCTCTCATCTGACACAACGAAGCACTCTCCCCATCCTAGAGTCTACCCGGGACTCAGAAAGGTTCAGGGACGGGTCCAAGGATGCACAGTCCGTCTCAGCAGAGCCAGGATGGGAGCCCGGCTCTGCCCGAGTGAAGGCCACGCCGGCAGCACCCAATGCGCTGCGTCCAGCCGAGGCGCTAATGTGGCGGACAGGCTGGCAGGGCCTGGCGAAGGCTGAGCTCTGAGGGCTGAGGGCTGACTTCTCCCTTTTGGTTCCTTCCCCTCTGTTGGCATGTCATAGCCACAGCGCGCACCCTGTCCGGGGAACAAGAAGACTTTGCTCAGGGCTGCTGTGAAGAGCCGTGGCTGTGGTAATGTAGTGCGGCCCAGGAGCCCCACCAATCGGAGATGCCGAGAGTGTGGTGTGGCTGGTTTTGGTAAATTCACCCTGGCCTCTGACTGCCAGGCCTCTTCCCACGCGCTCTGCAGAGACGAGTTTAAACAACTGAGTTCTGACTCCTGCCGTCAAACAGCGAGGCAGACCTGGAGCGGCCTCCACGACCTGGGGGTCATCCTTCCACCAGCTCCACGTGGGGCAGAGGACCCTTGAACTCAGACACGGTCTGAGGGGTACCCTGAGGAGTGACAGCCGGGAATGGAGCTGGCAGGGACCCTCCTGTCCCCGACTGTCACGCAGCTGGAATGGACTCACGGAAGTTCTGTATCAGTTCTAGAAAGACAAGATTTCAGTGACTTACAGCACAGCAATGCTTGTTCATTCATTGTGAAGCACGAGTGTTGTTGCAACAGATACACTGCAAATGCAAAAAGGAATGTGTCCATACACACGCCAAATCGTTTTTCATTAAATATCTTGCAGCAGGCACTTGGCCAGCGGTTGGAAGTGGCCTAAGGTGTCTCCAGAGGGGAGGTCAGTGAACTCGGCCGAGCCCTGACTTTTCCATTAGTGAGCAGTGAGACGAAGTAATAAATAAGTTATGATTAAGCACTTTGCAAATAGTGTATGTAAATGCTAAATAATCATAATAATATAGTAGTTTGCTGATCTTGATAAACGGGGCGGCTTCCATGTCATTTAAAATGGCTGGCGCAGCACCGGCAGGGAGGATGAATGAGGTCCGCATCCCAGCTCAATAGCGCGGGGCTGTGCTGCCAGCCGGCTCCTGGGGCCACGGCTTTCTCCAGTCTCTGTGGGACAATTAGCGCAGAGAGGGATCCTGGCCAGCTGCAAGGGGCCCTCAAGGCTCCCAGTAGGGATGTTTGACCTGGGCTCAGGTTAGACCGCGTGCATTTGCATTTCTGAGAAGTCAGGTCTGGTCTCTAAGGGGCGGGGCAGGGAATTGACATTCGCCAGAGCCTCCTGTGACCCAGGATGGGAGCTACTTGCTGTAGGAAAGCAGGAAGACTGACCCCGCAGCAAGGAGTGACTTCCTCCTTCGGGGCAACACCCAGAACAGCCTCCTCCTTGTCCCCTGCTGCGCCCCTGGCTCCGGACTGCAGAGCCCGGCGCGGCCTCCTTCGGACCCTGCACCTGTGCCTCTGGGAAGCTCCCCTTTAGAGAGGGGGACAGAGCATGGGAGGCCTAAGGAAATGAACCTGGGAGTAAGAAAGGCCTTGGTGCAGGATTATTGCAGGGAAACCCACAGGCCTAGTGTCCACCTAGAGGTGGGCACGAAGGAAAGGCGGGGTCTGGCTTTGGAAACAGAACCACCCCAAAGATACACAGATTTTGTAAACGAGGCACTTTCCGTATCCTCTCTGCGAAGAGCCGGTTCTTCCCAGCACCCCACCTGGGCCCCCGCCTTTGCAATTTCCTGGCCGTCTATTTTATCTTCCCGCTGACAGGTTTGGCAGCCCTGGGGAACACTAGCTGGAGCTAATGCGCTTTGGTCAAGTGCTACCTCCCACAGGTGCAGGACTTAGTGGGAGGGCCCGTTCGTCCCACAGCGCCCCCACACCCGCTGGTCTGGAGGGAAACCCGCTTATCAGTTCCGTGCAGACCAGGGAGCAGCTGCAAAACCAAATGAGCACCCCTGGCTGGCGCTCAGGTCAGCTAATTAAATGCGCTATTGTTGCATTACTGATAAGGGCCATTTGGAAAGGGAAGACAGCCACTCATCGCGGCAGCCAGGAGGCCAAAGCCAAGAAAATGTGCTAATGGGAGCACTGGAAGGAAAGCCGCTAGGGCAGCAGCACCCAGGGGTCTCTGCGGACTGCTTCCGGGCCATCTGCTCCAGCTCGGTGCTCCCGCCCTCCCTGGCGCTGCTTCTACGAGTGTGGGTGCTGCTGCTCTGCGGCTCCCTGGGACCCAGCTGAGCCAGGGCAACCCTTCCCTGCCCCTCCCACCAGTTGCCCATCCTGCCGGAGTCAGGAGAGAAGCAGGGCTCTTCCTGGGAGAGGACAGCTCACTCTTGTGGGCTGACATGTGGTCTTTGCATCACATAAAAGCCAGATGGCATTTATTTGCAAGAGCTGCCTAGAAATAACATCCAGGCCTCCCTTGTATGTCAGCTCCAGGCCCAGAAAAGCAGCAAAACCAGACAAGCAACCCCAAGGCTGCCCCCGGGACCAGCTGCCTTGGACAATGACCCCTAACCTGGCTCGCACAACCCGGGAGACCACAGCCTGAAAGGACACCCCTGGGCAGCTGCTGGGTATTCCCTCGAGCTCCTCCGGGACCTCCCCCATGCCTCCATCCTCAACCCTCAGGGGCCAGGTCTTTGCCCTCCTCCCTTCTGAGCTCCCAGGGCCCTTCCTTTGCCTTTGTCACTTGTTCCCTGGGCCACTTCTTCTATGAGCTACTCCTCCCCCTCTGGGATTTTCTACGTCAATGTTCTCTAACAGTTTGAGTCCTGGCTCTGAATTCTTTCCCAGCCAGAACCCAAGTACCGAGGTCACGGAACCCAGGTCCACTCTGAGCCCCCTGGTCTCACGCCTGGTGCTTCCACCACCCACATGGGCTCACCTGAAGGTCAGGGAGCTGCCTGTCCATCCTGGGTTCGTAATTAACAACTATGTCACCTGAATGAGTTCCTATTCCTTGGACCAGTTGCGTTATCAGTAAGCCTGGGTGATAATCACTGCTTCTAGGGTGGGTGCTGAGGATCGGACAAGCTGATGTCAGAGACACCGCTTCAGAAGGGTCCCTAGATTAATTAAAAAATAAATTATCAACAGGTTACTTCATTGAACTGCTCCTAATATTGATCGTGGAGAATTCCCCCATTATCGGGATGAGAAAGTCACTTCCATTCCTTGATAGCTGATGAGTCCTCTCCTGAGTCCGCTGGGTCCAGCTGGCCGGCTGCCGTCGGAGACCCTGCGGCCTCGACGCTGAGCCGTTCTGATGGGAGCTTCCTGCGTTAAACTGGAGTGTTGCCTTCTTACCAGGAAATTGCAAGAACCTGCTGACCTATCGATGGTGGGTGCCCTGGTGGCAGCGGCTGCTCATCTCCTGTCGCACAGAACAACCACACTGACTTTTTGGAGGAGGAAGAGACCAACCCTATTGACGTAACAGCCCTGGGGAGAGGGGCTGGCAGGTGGCATAAGCAGGTGACTTTTGCATCCACAGAGGCCAGATCAGACAATCGCCCGCGAGCATTCACCAGGCACCGCCTTGTACTGCTACGTGAGCGCGTGCCTTGATGCAGGAGACCACTTCACAGCCCCCAGTGTGATAAAACGTCAAGAAAGCAAGAGCTGGGCAAGTATCCCAAATCTCAGTTAAGCTCTTTCCACCATAACCAGGGGCCCCTAAATGGTAGTCTGAGCCTCCTGCTGGTGGCCGGTGTGTTGTCATTCATCTGTGACAATATATGCCAGTGGAAGCTTGCCAGCTTCCCTTTCGGACAAGCCTGTTTTTCACGATGAGATGTTGTTCCTACATTTTGGTATTTTACGTTTTCTCCTGTATGAAAGTGATGACAAGTGGGGAGGTTCATATGTTTGCTTGACAATATTGGCAATTACATAACAGTCAGTGTTTTTAAAAGTTAAAAATCCCAGAGGCTGAGCAGGCAGTGCCCTCTGATTCCACTTACATTGTTGCCAGCCAGGTGGGCAGGGGGCCTGGGAGTCATGGTCTCGCCACGTAGCCAGCATCACCCTGCCTGGTTCGGCTGACAGCCCACCTTGCTCCATCTGAGGCCCTGGGGAGGGGGCTCTGGGCCGTCTGTGGGGAGGGGACCCCTTCACCACAGGAGCTGGGGCTTAGGCAGTGGATGGACTGAAGTGACGGTGGCATTGAGCAGACCTTCCCATCTCTGGGTGCCAGGCCAAGACAGAGGATGGGGGCCTCCCTGACGAGCTATGCTTGGCCAGCAGGAGGCGCACGTGGAAGGACGGGTGTGGAGGATGCCAGGCTGGGTCCAGGCCTTACCTTGTGGCGTGTGGTCATCAGCAGGTCCCTTTTGGAGCCTTGCAGTGCTGCGATGACGGTGACGAGAAGTCAGAGAGCTTAGACCAAGTCCCTGACTCCGGGCTGGGGCCTGGCCGGGGCCTCCCTTCACTCACCGTCTCTCCCTGTGTTGCCTCCAGGGCAGATGCAGACAAAACTGGGAATTGCCTTGTCTTTGCTGCCCCCATGTCTACACCCTGGCTGCTTCCAGCCGAAAAGCGCTCCTTGATATGCAAGTCCGCACGGACCGACTCAGCCTTTGTGAGGAGAGGTCAGCGCCTCAGCACAGGGCATATCCTGGTGGGGCATCCGGCCCCGCCGCCTCGGCCGAGGGCTTTGCAGCACAGCCCCCCACCCAGGCAGGGCCCGTCCAGATGCGGGGCCTGAGCTGTCACTGCCCATCTTTCTCCTGCTCTGTGCGTTTGGTGTCACAGCTGATGCCTGGGATGTCACAGTCTGACACGTGAGGCTACGGGGTCAAGTGGGTCAGGGGAGCGGGCGAGCACGTGCTTTCACTGCCAGGCACATGTCAAATCAAATCCCACTCGTGACTGGCAGTCAAACTTCGCTCAGAGCGCTGTCTGAGGCTCGGTGACAGTACTGGTCTGGCTGAGGCCCAGCCGACAGGCCCAGCCCCCTGGCAGGCCCCAGGCCAGGGAGGAGGCTGCGGGGACAGGTGGTGGGAGGCAGGTAGGCACGCCTTGCCCTCCTTGGCTGTCTTCCAATTGGTCGCTAGCTGTGTTCGCGGACATTTCAGCAGACCGTGCTAGGCAAATGGGCTGTTTCACTTTATTTCGAGTCTCCTTCATGCACGAAAACCACGGACTGCCACCGAGGTTTCTTTCCACGGTGGCGACTAACAGCGAGGACGCTCACCGGGCAGCGAGGGAGAGGCCTGGCGGCACGAAGTGTTTCAGACAGATGTGCAGCCTGAACGCGCGAGTGTTTGTGAGACAGAGTTAGATGGTCCAACGGCACAGGCTTGGGGCCCAGACCGGCCTGCGGCAGGCCCTGCGCTAGACCACTGCCGGGTCCTCAGCTTCCACATCTGCCAAATGGGGGTGAAACGGCCCACACGGCCGGGGAGTGGCCTGCGGATTCGATAGAAATGCGTGCAGCAGGCCGGGCACTGTTCGGTCTCAGAGTTAAGTACGGACGGTCTCGGTCTACTGCCATTTGAGTTTTACTGCTTTATTATGAATCTTTGCTCTGCCCTCTGTAAAATTAGGATGAGTGTTTTCTCACACAGTGAAAAGCAACGCTGGCTCCGCCTGAGGGTGAGGGCGGCTGGTCTCACTCCGGTTGAGATACGCCCGGCTGGGCATTGCTGTGTGCGGCGCCGGCAGCGGGGAAGGGAGGCGCGGGCATAGCCCAGTCCACACCAACCTCGTCCTGAGGGCGTGTGGGCACCAGGAACGCCGCAACCTTCGCTCCCCTCGCGGCTCCTCGGAAGAAGTTTCCTTACTGCCCAACTCAAAAGGCCCCTCCCTTTGGAAAGCGTCTGAATGAGCAGGACAAAGTGGGGACAGTTGTCACCAGGGTAACAGGCGTCTGCGACATCCAGGTCCAGCTGTAACCGGCATCTGCGACATCCAGGTCCAGCTGAGCGTCACCAGGTGGGCTCCGCAGCAGAATGCCCTGGTGTGTGTGCCCATCGGCAGAGCCTGCACGTGAGGCTTTCATGCCAAGGGCTTTCGAGAAACAGAGAATTGTGCCCGCAGCCCTGCTCCGGGCAGCGACCGGTCACTGTGGGGCCATAAGTGACAATGCAGAGGCCCCCCAGCCGCACCCAGGCCATGGGTGCAGGTGACTTTTTGCAGTCTGTCTGTAGCCTCTCGGGGTAAGTGCTGGCGGAATTTGTATTTACTGGTCCTCATCCGGTCTCAGGAGTGACCTTGCTCCTCAGGTGTTAATAACCGTGGGCCCCGCCCTGGGCATCCGTGTGCTGGTTTTCGAAGAGCACTCAGCAGCGAGGAAATGTGCATGCGATGTGCATGCGCAGAGGCGGTCAGACAGCTGCCGGGTAAGCAGTCTATCAAGCATGAGTCTGATTTACTTGCAACTCAGTTCATCCACAGCAGCGGCCAGTGGAGGACGTGGCGAAAGGGTCGCTGTCGGATCGCCACCTGAGGAATTGCTCTGCACGGGAGCTCGCCAGTGACAGGCTACAGAACCAGCTCTGCGTGCCCCCGTTCTGGTGGCCCTTGCCCCCCACCCGAGCCACAGGGTGGGCGTCCTCTTCTCCGTCTCCCACTGGCCCCCGTTCCACACCCTCGTTACCGCCAAATGCCTAGACTGTAAGTGCTGGGTGAACAGTGGTTAGACCAGGTGCTTAGAGAATAACGACAAGAGGAAAAGTGTGCGTGGTCCGCGAGGATGTGACCATTGCAGCGAGACAGCGCAGCACACAGCTCACGGTAACATCTCCCCTCCCATGCCCTCCATCTGCTGTCGGTGACTCCATGCATGTGAAACACATGGGTACAGGTGATTTACAGGTGATTATGAATGAGCACGTGTCAGTAGGCCCGAGGCTGCCAGACTCCTGGGAGGAGTGGAGTTGTGTGACCACATCCCAGTAACGATGCCCAGTGGGTGCCCCGTACACAAACCCAAGGAAGACCAAGATGGCCAAGGTGCCCTCAAACAGGGCTGGAATCAGCAGGACAAAGAGAGACTGGCGGAGTGTGTGTTGCCGTGTCGGCCTGGGGGGTGAGTGGATTCTTGGCCCAGCTCCATGGACGCCACCCACGGGCTCCCACCTGCAGGCAGGCGAGGGGCAGCCTGACCCCTGAGCAGGGCCAGTGTCCTCCCAGGTGGGCGGAGGTGGTGGGTGGACGCGCCTGGAGGCCAAGGCCAGGAGCAGGGGCGGAAGCTGGGGCTGTGTCATGCGTTTGCCCTGCGAGGCTGGCGGGTGCTGGGTGGCAG
>NW_006299394.1:770727-771748 GCF_000327345.1 Myotis davidii | reverse complement strand
CCTCCTCCCCCCACTCACCTGCCTGGTGTCGCTCTTATCTCCAGTGCCTTGTGTAGTGGAGGGAAGTGCCATCTTCGGTCCCAGAGAGGAGCTTCACCCAAAAGCAAAGGAATAAAAGTTTCCCCATCAAACTGTCCCTCCCCCGCCCCCCCTCACCGCCCTGGGAGTCAGTGACCTGTGGCTGAGGGCCCTGCAGTATGAGAGCCAGCGTCTCCCCAGCTCAGAGGTGTCCTTGCGGGAAGCTGGCTGCGTGCAAGTCTGCAAACCAGGAGCCACTGTAAAGCTGTCCCTTCATTTTCACACCAGGAGCCTTTCGGGAGGAATTCAATCTCCGCTTCGGGTTCCTTCACACTTCACTTCTCACAGAGTCTGGCAAAGAGCCGTTTGGCGCCCAGGGTCCCGTGAGCTTATCAACCACATACTCGTCTTTTAAAAACACTTTTTAACTAGCCAGGTCCACAGCCCCGTCTAAGCTACTCATGACCATGAGCTGGTTTTACATTCAAATCTGGTGAAGTCCCTATGAGGGTTCTTGGAGCAGCCAATGTAGCGGGTCAGTGGGTGACACCTGAAAGCAGGTACAGCGTGCCCCTGGGCGGGGGGTGAGAGCTGGGTGCAGAGGTGAGCAGGAGGGGAGGAGGGAGCGGGGGAGGAGGGCAGGCCCGGCTCCGTGCCCCATCGCCATCTGACCTCCACTGCGCAGAGCCGTCTGTGCGAAGCACTGTGTACGCTCCCTGTGCAGCTGCCAGGGGGCAGGAAAGGGGACCCTGTCTTCCCGGTGAGTGGACTACAGTTCAGAAGTCAGTGTCCTGCTCCCACAGGTCGTCCCCGGCACCAGCACGGAGTCCAGCTCCTCGGCATTAACACCATTGAGATGGGAGGAGGGGACGGAGGACATGGAGGACGGAGGAAGCAAGGGCTCAGGTCTGCCCCCCTCGGTGTGTCCAGGGCAGGTCATGGGCCCAGAGCCTCTCCTCCCTCGCCTGTCCTCCTGGGCAGCGAGGACTCAGCCTCAGCAGGG
>NW_006299394.1:760647-770556 GCF_000327345.1 Myotis davidii | reverse complement strand
ATGGTGATGCGCTTCCCCACCTTTGTGTGAAACCTGACCATTATTCCTGAAAAGAACTGAACCTCATTTCCTGAGCATTGAGCGCAGCTATGTCTGGAGGGAGCTTGGATTTTTTAAGACCAAATTCTTTTGTAAGTTCTGGAGAGTGAAAAGAAAGAAATAGGTATATATTTGCATGTGTGTGTGTACATGTGTGCACATGTGCGTATGCATGCCTATGCGTGTGTGCATGACCTCTGAGGGCAGGACTGCTGTACTGGATGGGAAACTGTCCACGGTGAGCAGGAGGCCGCACCCACGGATTTGGGCTGTTTTGTCCAGTATCTCTGCCTTTGTGCAGTTCACACGGACGGTGGGGGGGAGGCCTCACGGCGCCCGGGACCCTTTCCCCGTAGGAGGGCATGGGCTCTGTGCTCACACTGCTCTCAGTGAGGGTGGCGCACTGACGTAGTGAGCACAGCTCTCCCAAACCAGACGTAACAGTGACAAAGAGGCTCCAGGGCAGGGGCCCAGGAGGACTTGACCACAGCCCGACTCCCCGGAGAAAAGTGGCTGTGGGCCCACCGGGCCTGAGGATGAGGAGTCCGAGGGAGGTGCCGCCAGCACAGGGCCTTCCCCCGCCCCGAGGTCCATCAGTTCTTTAGAACTGGAAGCAGACTATCTCATCGGCTCCCAGAACCTGATGTTCCCAGCAGATGTTAAGCAATCCCACTCCTAGGACTATATCCCAAGAAACCAGAAACACCAATCAGAAAGGACATATGCAACCCTATGTTCACAGCACCTCAATTTACAGTAGCTAAGATTTGGAAACAGCCTAAGTGCCCATCAGCAGATGAGTGGATTAGAAAACTGCTACATCCACGCAATGGAATACTACGCTGCTATATAAAAGAAGGATCTTTTACTATTTGCAACAGCATGGATGGACCTGGAGAGCATTGTGCTAAGTGAAATAAACCAGGCAGAGAAAGATACTAGTAAGTATCACATTATCTCACTCATTTATGGAATATAATGAACAACATAAACTGATGAACAAAAATAGAACCAGAGACAAAGAAGCATCGAACAGACTGTCAAACCTCAGAGGGAAGGAAGTGGGTAGGGGGGTGGTAAGAGATCAACCACAGGACTTGTATGCACATGAGCATAACCAATGAACACAGACAACAGGGGCGTGAAGGCCTGGGCTGGGGGTGGGGCAGGCTGGGAGAGGACGATTGGGGAGGAAGGGGGGCATGTGTAATACTTTCAACAATAAAGAATTTTTTAAAAAAGAAAAAGAAGTAAATGGAAAATAAGCAAAAAGAAAGAAAGCTTAAAGACGGCAAGGGGAGGGCAGGAGGCCAGCTCCAGGAGGCAGCGCATGGGAAGAGCTGGGACAGACATGACCGGGGTCCCTCCTGTTCGCTGCCCTGGTGTCCATGGCCCACCAACCCACACTGCCTTTCGCCACCGTCAGACTTGTGTGGCCTCTTCCTGTCTCACGTGGGCTTGTTGTGTTTCCACACATAAACCTCTCACCACACTCCAAGGCCTCCCCTCGCTGCCCTGTGAGCCCTAAACTCCTCCCCAGCCTCCACCCCCTTTCATCATTACTCCTAACATGTCCTCAACAATGTACCCCAACCCTCCAGCCGATACAAATGGATGCATTCGTCATATAGTGACCCTTCGTCCCAGTGTGCCCCGCATGGGTGGGTCCCAGGAGTCAGGGTTTGGTGCTGGTAAGCTGAGGGGGGTGGACAGAAGAGGCTTTGGGGCAGGGCCGCCCTTCGTCCAGGTACCGGAAACAAGCGAGGGAAGGCAGGGGGAGGCGGCCTCTGCCTCTGGGCAGCTGCCAGGGGCCTCCCAGGGCAAAGATGCCCCCCATCCTCCCACCCCCACCCCCGCTGCTGAATGCAGGTCATTTGCTCAGGATGGGGACTGGGAGCGGGCCAATACACTCACCGGAGACTGAATCCTGAGTGGGAGGCCTGGGACTTGGGGTCCTTGAAAGACCTGGTCTCATTGCCGGCTCTCCATCCCCATATCCCTGTGCCACGAGGTGCAGGCGGCCCATGTCACCAACAGCGCAAAACCCAGAAACCAGAACCGCCCCTGCCCCCCTCATGAATGGGTCCTCTTCTGCCTGTTCAGCACCGACGGGCTCGCACAGCGGGGCACTCGGAATGAGCGTGTGCACAGGATGGGGCAGATGCACTGGGGAAAGTGGAGGTAACGAGACTAAAGGTTCACTCGTGCAACATTTCTCGGGGCTCCCAGTGTGCTCCGCGCAGGGACAGTCCCCGGGGCGCTGAGCGTGGGGGCAGAGGCCTCACCTGGGCTGCTTCCCTGAAGGTGCTCTGCATGTCACTGAGAGAAGGTCAGGAAGTCAGAATGGACAACGGATGAGACCCTACTCAAGGCCACTGTAAAAGGAGGGCCTCTCAGAATTCAAATGTACAGAAGGCTTCACACAGACACACCCTCAGAGAATCTTTGCAACAAAACGTTGTGTAGATGAGAAGCTTGACTGGGATGGGAGTCGGGGAGCATGCGCATCAGGGCGGAGCCTGCTCTCCTAGACCCCTGGGCGGACCTGCAGGCCCGGCTCCCGCAGCCCCTCTGCCAACCCACAGAGCCCATGAGCAGGGCCCGGGCTAGACCGACGGGGGATGAGATTTGGGGAAGACCCTCCGAGACCCCTCAGAGTCACCGAGAGCCAAGCACTGAAGACGCCTCAGCCTTGTCCTCTATGCACTTCCTCCAGGTGAGGCGACAGCTCCTGACTAGCCATTCGCAGTGACCGGCCGACTGTGGCCACCTGTCCGCTAAGGGCTCCTGGGGACAGTCTGGGCTCCAGCTAGGATTCCCATCAGGCACCTCTTCCCTTAGGGCTGCGATGACGTTTCACGCGGTAAAGTCTGAGGTGTGGGGGCACTGGCTCCCCACGCCCTCTGACCCCCGAGGGGCTCAGGGCCCCGTTTCTGGCTGGGAAAGGTGGGCTGGTGTGTTGTCAGCAGGAGAGGGCCCGAAGCCTGCAATGGGCTCAGCGTCTTGCCCTTGTTACTAATAATCCTCCCCAAATCGCCAAATGGTTTCCAGGCATTAAAGTTATGGCGCGCCGTAAAGCCTGTCTGCTTCCTGGAGAGTCTGATAAACGGCAGGAAGTCTCGCCCATAAAAGGTGCCGGCTGCGCTCCTTGCTGGGCCGGGCGGCTGTAACTTACGGCCTTCATAAATGGGAGTGGGTCTCGCGAGCGAGTCCATCCGTCTTTGGAGTAATCTGCCTCATAGTAAAATCTTTACTGCGCACCCCAGCATGTGCCTGGGCGGGCGGACCTCCCACCCCTGCAGACTCCAGGCTGGGACCCAGACCATCACTTTCCATTTTCCAGGCCCAGCTCAGCTCAGCACCGAGGCCCGGGCGTGGGAAGGGGCAGGATGGAGGTGCCCTGTTACCACAGTGCTGTTCCGGGGCTCTTCCTTGCACTGCTGGAAAGAACCTGCCCAGAAAGCCTTCGGCTTAACTGGGGACAGTTCATGATCAACGGGACCGTGTGCCTGAAGATGCTGTGCAAGCTGTAGAGTCTTCTAGAAGCAGGAGACACCTTGACACCAGGTGTAGCAAGCCGTTAAGGTTCTGCACCTCATCCCAGAGATGCAGCTGGCAGGAAGGGAGGGGCCAGTGGTCAGAAAGGAGCCGCTCTCCAGGGAGGAGGAGAAACAACACTCCCATCCCTGAGCGAACGTCTAGCATCACCAGCTGCTCCTGGGTGACACCAGGCAGTTTACTCACCTTCTCTGCGCCTCAGTTTCCAAAGGTGTGAGATTCCTCAGGCATCTCCATCACAATGTTGTCCTAAAGAGCAAGCTGAATACTTTATAAACAGCAAAAATACCCAGAAGTGATAAAGTTTTGTGGTCGGGGCCACTGGAGGGGAAAGGCTTACAGGCCACAGAGAGGGTGTCTGCCCACATGCCGTTGCCAGAGCAACTCACACGGCCAGGCCCTGGGCCCAGAGAAGGGAGACGAGGTGGGCCCAGCATTCAGCCTCCCAAGAACTTGACAAAAATAGGATTGGCCCAGCTTGTCGCACTCTACAATGGTCTTTCACCCACAGGTCCCATCGGCCTCATAACAGGGCTCAGAGGTAGGATGTGCCTCCTCTTAACAGATGAAGGCACAGAGGATTCCAGATGTTGAGGTCAAAGTCACACCCTTATTAAGACCTAGGTCTACCCTCTCCAAGTTGGGAGCCACTTTCATGTGCAAACCTCCAGCCACAGGTTCAGAGGAGCAGGCTCATGCCCCGTCTCCGCCAGGTCACAGACACCCCCGTGCACCATGCGGTAAATGCTCGGTAGTCCGATGTGCCCCATGAGCACGAGTAACAGAAACAGAGAAACACTCCCTCCAGCGAGCAGCTCATACCACATGGCCACCCTCCTAATCAGGGCTCCACGTTCCAGCCCTGTTTGCTTCTCATGTTCCCAGCGCTTATCCAACCGTCCCTGAGCCTGCCTTTCAGTATCCAGAGCCCTCAAACCTCCAGGCAAGGACAGTTACAAACTTTACAAAGTGGATCCCCCACCTTGTCCAGTTCCCACCTGGCACCATATGCAGTTATTACAATACTAGAGGCCCAGTGCACAATATTTGTGCGGGGGGACCCCTCAGTCCGGCCTGCACCCTCTCAAATCTGGGACCACTCGGGGGATGTCTGACTGCTGGTTTAGGCCCGATCCCTGTGGGATGGAGCCTAAACTGGCAGTTGGACATCCCTCTCACAATCTGGGACCACTGGCTCCTAACTGCTCACCTGCCTGACTGCCTGATCACACCTAACCACTCTCCTGCCTGCTCAGAGTAAAAGGGGCCTTGCAGACAGGTTTAGGGGGTTAGCCCGGGACACGCTGCTGCTGCCCATTGCTCCCATGGTTGCAAGTCTTGTGGGGGTTCCTTAGAGTTTAGGACAGGGGTCCTCAAACTATGGCCCGTGGGCCACATGCAAATACAAATATTGTATTTGTTCCCATTTTGTTTTTTTACTTCAAAATAAGATATGTGCAGTGTGCATAGGAATTTGTTCATAGTTTTTTTTATAAACTATAGTCCGGCCCTCCAACGGTCTGAGGGACAGTGAACTGGCCCCCTGTTTAAAAAGTTTGAGGACCCCTGGTCTAGATCAAGTACCATATGCTGAACACCAGAAACTAATGCAAAACAACACTGAAGGGAAACTGAAATTGAAAAATAAAACTTAAGGTTATTTTCAAAAGAAAAATAAAGAAAACAAGGGCAGAGACCAGCCCACAAGGCCGCTTCCTTTCCCCGCAAAACACACACGAATAACAGTGGGACACATGCAGTTCGGCAGATTCACATTTCCGTGGACTCAGTAAAGTTTTATTGGAACACATGCACAGGCGGGGAGGCTTTTCTATGGGAGACTCCCAACAATTTCCAGGGGATGGCGATTTTGGTGCCGGCTGCGAAGCTGGGTTGGAGGGAAGGACAAGGTGGAAGGAAGCAAATGAGGGTGGAGCTTTCATGGGCTGCAGAGGCGGGGCCTGAGGAGGCGGGGTCTGAGGAGGCGGGGCCTGAGGAGGTGGGGCTGGAGGAGGCGGGGCCTGAGGAGGGGAGGAGATGAAGAAGAAACAACTGAGAGGAGAAGGAAGCTGGCCTTGAGGGCCTGCAGCTTCTTGGCCTCTCGGTGCCAGCTGTGGAGCGCGCAGCCTCTCAGATACTTTCTCAGCCAAAGTCAGAGGGAGATTTTAGCGATGCCTCTGGTGACTTAAAAACTCAAATTAAAAAATTCTTTCAATCACACACATTTTCATTAAAACATTTCAACAGGTTAAATCTAAAAGAAAATAGTTTTAGAAACTGGTATGAGGAGATTAACTCATAAGAAAAGGTTCGTTATTCTGCTTTTATGTGAAAGGCAAGCATCTCCTTCCCTTTCTCCTCTCCTGCCGGCCCCCCGCTCACCCTCCCCTGCTACCTGATAATTTAAGACACCTGAGGTGCCGTAGGAGAAAAATATGACCCTGACTCCGTGAGCTGTGTGGGAGCTGTGGCTGCACACCTTAATTATCGCTAAGCAGGTAACATTTTAATAGCTTAGGTGGGAATTGATGAGCCTCCTGCTCACTGGAAGCCTCGCTCAGACGTGACACGACATCTTGAAGGAAAAGGGACGTTGCAGTGGTAGAGCAGTTGGCTCTATGCGGACGGGTCGCGAGTTTTAAAAAGGCGGTTGTCCTTGTTCAGCAACTTTTCCATTAGAGCCCAGATGTCCCTTTAACACCTTCCCATCTCCCCATGAACGGAATGCAAATGGCATTCTCTCCTTTACCAGAAGAGCAGGCAGAGAAAGGCATAGAGGAGGGCCAGCCCCAGATCCCACCGAGGGGAGCAGCTCCTGTGAGATTCTAACTCCATGGGATGTGGACCTCGCCCCCTGTTTCCACATAGGGGTTCGTTGTGAGTGGTGAGTGGTGGGTGACATACTAGATGGTGCAGGGGATGCCCGGGAACTAAGAACAGGACTGGGCCTCCAACTTCCAAGGTAGAATTGCTGAGTCTCAGGCTTCAGTGAGAACGACTCTCTCAGGTGCTTAGTAGCAGTTTAGATCTTTCTCCATATGAGAGGAAATGGCCCAGTATATTTCTTCAAGTCAATTTATATGACACTAGAGGTCTGGTGAACAAAATTTGTGCACTGGGCGGGGTGGGGGTGGGGGGGGGCCTCAGCCCAGCCTGCATTCTCTCATAGTCCGGGAGCCCTTGGGGGATATCCACCTGCAGGGAGAGGGCCTAAGCCAGCAGTCGGACATTCCTCTCACAGCCCGGGACCCCGCGCTCCTTACCGCCCACCTACTCGCTGCTCCTTACCACTCGGCTCGCTGCTCCTTAGGGCGGCTGTGGAGGCGGGAAAGGATCCTGCCACCGCTGCTGTGCTTGCCAGCCGTAAGCCAGGCTTCTGGCTGAGTGGCACTCCCCACCAGGGGATAGATCCTGCATTGAGCGTCTGCCCCCTGGTGGTCAGTGCGCATCATAGCAACCGGTTGTTCTGGTCGTTCCACCTTAATGGTTGCTTAGGCTTTTATTATATAGATTGTATTCCCTATAACTTAAGGGACTTCATTTTCATCACTCAGAGGTTTCTGAAACTCAGAACACCATACCTGCTTCCCCTGCCCCCAGAATGATGAGTTTTTAAGGTACATCTTAGTCTGTTCAAGCTGCTATAACAAATACCACACACTGGGCAGTTTATCAATAAGAGAAATTTATTCCTCATAGTCTGCAAGTTTGGTGCTAGCCAGGTCTGCTTCCTGGCTTACATGTGACTCTTTCCACTGAGTCTTCAGGTTGTGGGGGGCCAGGGAGCTCGCTGGTGTCTCCCACCATGAGGGCTCTGCCCTCAGGACCTAAGCACCTCCCATAGGCCTAGTCCCTGAACACAAACACCTGGGATGAGATTTAAGACATGGACTTTGGACTGGCCAGTGTGGCTCCGTTGGCTGAATGTCGTTCTGGGTCCTGGTTGGGGTATGGAAGGCAATAATCAATGTTTCCCTCTCTCCCTTCCTCTCTCTAAGCATGCTCTCACTTGAGAGTTAAAAAAAGATATGCGTTTTGGGCACACACACATTCAGTCCATAACACTGTTACAACCGTTTAAATATCTAGTTTCACATCTTCTCAGGTAGGAGAAGGGATGTCTAGTAGTGTGGGCACTCATTGAACACAGGAAGTTTTGCCCAGGAATTCGTAGCAGGGGGAACGAGTGTGGTGTTCACTGTGGGTGTCTGCCCAGTGGGGCCGGGTCAGGGGTCTCCTTACCTGGTCAGGGAGCTCGCACCCTGAGGAGGAGCCCACTGAGCGCAGACGCTGTCCTCATGAGTGACAGTGAGGGAGCGGGGTGGAGGTCGGGCATCGTGGGAAGAGTTTTGTTGTGAGTCCTTCCATTAATCTGACTCTTGGCCATTGAGACACGGGCCCGATGTCTTGTCCAAAGGTGGCAGCAGCCACGCCCTCGAGCTAGGATTCCCACCTGTGCGTTCTGACCCGAGCCTGGCTTAGAAACAGCGTTGTGAGTTTTGGCCCAAGATAAGATGTCATGACTAGCAGATAAGATGTCACGACTTCCCTTTCCCCAAATTCATGTCTGTGTCTGAGTCCTGAGGTTTGCTGAAATGTAGTGAAGATGGGGCGCATCTCACACATAATGGTTAGGCATGGCAGCCTTTGGAAAACAACAAAGCCATGAGGTCCCACCTAACTGAGGTCTGGGAATGATACCCATGCCACAGGCCAACCAGCACCCACACCATCCTAGTGACTAAAGTGCGTCTGCCCGGTGGTCACAAACAGTCCTCTTGGTCAGGAGGCTGTGGCCCGGGTGCTGTGCAGAGAAGGGAGAGCAGGTGGACTTGATGGGGCGAGCTCCAAGGCTGACCCCGAGGCTGACCTGAGCCGAGAGCCTGCGGTGAGCCAGAGAAGGTCCCAGTCCGCCTGGCAGCTTCCAAAGCGCCCGCCCTGCCCGACTTCAGCGGCTCTTCCCTGCCCCAGCTGCCCTGTCTCATGAGTCAGGCATACCACACGTCCCAAGGTGAGCTGGCGTCTCGTTTTATTGCTGGCAGCTTGGAGGCAAGGATCTGACATCAAGAAGATACTGCACTGGCTTCCCTCTCCCTCTCCCTCTCCCTCTCCCTCTCCCAGGTCCCTCTGTTCTTTCCCCCTGGGCTCCCGCCGGGTGGGGCTCTGGAGACCCTCCGGGGCCTGGGGAGTTAGTAACCGAAGGAAGAGGAGACTGTCTGTGCTGAGAATGGCCTGGTGTTGGCTCATGCTCTTCTCAGTTTATGAAAGCCCATCTTATGTGCACGTCTCTGTGTGTTATGCTTCAAGCAAGATTTGAAAGGTGATACATAAAAGCTAAAAAATACATACCTTCAATGTGGTAACTAACAACTGTTTCTCCACAACTAACTGTCGTAAATGCTCTGTCGAGCCCTTCTATTCTAACTTTTCATTGTTTAAGCCTCCACAGATCACTTTTAAAGCACACACACGAACAGATAAATGCATAAGAACATATTTTATTAATTGCAAAAAGTATTTGCAACTGACCTTCTGTTTACTGAATTTGATTGGACCCACGGAAACACAGGTGTTGAGGGATGTGTGGTCTATGCTCTGGCGAATTGGGAAATGGGTGATTTGCCTCCAGAGGCCCTCTCTGCTCACCCCCTGCCCGCACAGTCCTGCCCTGAGAATGTGTCCAGTGTCTTTACCCAGCCCCCCGGACCCACAGCCAGCCAGACAGCATGCATTATCCTGCACCCATTCTCTCAAAGACCTGCTCTTGGCTGGAACCAACTGAACAAACTAATTTGAGCCCAAGATTTGAGAACTGACCATGACTAGATGTTTTTGTTGTCCCAGAAGACAATCTAATCTAATAAAAGACAAACATGCAAATTGACCGTACCTTTGCTATGCCTTAAGCCACACCCACCAGCCAATCAGGGCGACTACATGCAAATTAACCCAACCAAGATGGTGGCCAGCAACCACGGAGCCGAAGCAATCAGGAGGCTTGGTTGCTCCAGTGATGGAGGAAGCCAAGCTTCCTGGCCGGCTCTAAACTCCCCTGAAGGCAACAAAGTTTCAATTATAGAAGGTAAATAAATCCCAGAATAAAAAAAAAGAAAAAAGGAGAGTCTGGGAGCTTCCGTCTCCGGGGGCTTGGCCAGCCTGAAAACGGTCATCAGCCCCTCACCAAGGCTGCCCAGGCACCCCAGCAGGACCCCCACCCTGATCCGGGACACCCTTCAGGGCAAACCAGCAGGCCCCCGTCCATGCACCAGGCCTCTATTCTATAAAATAAAAGGGTAATATGCAAACTGACCT
>NW_006299394.1:754116-760524 GCF_000327345.1 Myotis davidii | reverse complement strand
CCTCAGCAGCGCTAAGGATGCCTGACTGCAGCTTAAGCCTGCTCCCTGCTGGCAAGTGGACATCCCCCGAGGGCTCTCAGGCTGCCAGAGTGATGTCTGACTGCCATCTTAGGCCCAATTCCCCAGGGAGTGGGCCTAAGCCAGCAGGTGGTCAACCCCCAAGGGGTCCCAGACTGTGAGAGGGCACAGGCCAGGCTGAGGGACCCCCCGAGTGCACAATTTTTTGTGCACCAGGCCTCTAGTTTTATATAATTGTCAACTTTTCCATCTTAAACCAAAGAAATGAAAAATGGGAGCATGACAGGCCCTAGCTGGCGCTGGGGGCATGTCTTCCCAGGGACAGTGAGGTGTGGGGGGCATGCTTCAAGATCTGGCAACATTACCCTAGCTGGTTTGCCTCAGTGGCTAAAGCATCAACCTGTGGACTGAAGGGTCCTGGGTTTGATTCCTGGTCAGGGCACATGCCCAGGTTGCCAGCCCAATCCCCAGTGGGGGTTGTGCAGGAGGCAGCCGATCAATGATTCTCTCTCATCATTGATGTTTCTATCTCTCTCTCCCTCGTCCTTCCTCTCTGAAATCAATAAAGGTATATTAAAAACAAAAAAGACCTGGGCAACAATGCACGCGCTGCTCTGACCACCGGGGTTTCTGCAAAGTGAATGCCGTTAGGTCCCCTTTGTCTTAAAGACAATTACAACGTCTGTGTCACTCCATGTTCTTCCTCCAGGCCCCTCTCGAAAGCACCTGATTTAATAAACTAGGGGAGTCTCTTTGGCTCAGGCGCTGACCTCCCAGCTCAGAAACGGAGGAAAGGACTGGTTTCCATCAAGTCTTCCAGACGGTCCGAATGGCAGCCTGACCCGCGCTGACCCGTTCCCCTTCGACGTTTCTCAGTGAATCACGAGGGAGGGTGCGTCAGCCCTGGTCCCAGGAGCAGTCAGGACTAACTGCCTTTTCCCTTTGGAAAAGATTGTGCTGGTAACCATAGCAATAACAGCTCCATCTCCAAGGGAAAAGTATTATTGTTATAGCCGTGGGCAGCCTGGTTTCTTTCTGTCACAAGCAGACAGAAGGCAGACCCATCTCGAGTCTATAAAAGGCTCACCGAGGCAGGCGGGGAGCAGCTGCCTGCTCTCCCAGCGCAGGGCGAGCGAGAGCCCTGGCTCAACACAGGGCAGGGGCCGCGCCAGGACAGAGGAGGGCGTCCCGGCCGCGTGCTGGGCAGCTCGAGTCCTCGGCGTCAGAGGCCTTCAAAAACGGCTCGTGACCTGCCCTGTCCGTTGCACAGTAAAGGTCCAGCTGTCCTTCCCTGGACTGTGAGCACGAGGCCGCGGCCAGGCCTCTCGGGCACTGCCACGGGCCGCGGCCCATGCGCTCTGGGAGTGGCGGGAGTGAGTGGCAGTGAGGCAGGGAAGCGGGGGCACTGGGTGAAATGCCGTGTCCACGGTGTGTGGCGAGGTCACTGCTGGTTCGTTTCCTCAACAGGGTCTGGCCCGAAGTAGGCCTTTGGCCGGAGGCGCTCTGAGGAGTGGCCCGTCTGCTCCCTCCTCCTGGTGGTTCACTTTGTCCCGGGTGACTCCACGGCCCCTTTGCAGGAGGAATGTTCTCTGAAGTGGGAGTTCGCGCCGTGTCAGAAATCGCACAGATGTGCCTGGAGACGGTCGTTTCCAGGAAGAACTTGAACCAAAGATAAATCCAAACCTCCCTGCCTGCCTCCGGCCCAGATCCCCTCGCCAAGGAATGTGCTAAGCCTTTGAAAGTGCTTTCATTTCAAAGTAACGGTCAGGCCCTCCCTGCTCAGTCCTGCAGCTGCAATATGTTACCCTGAGCTGACATTTATATGCCGGCAACTCATTTGTTACAAATTCTAATTGCGGAGCAAAAACCCAAAAAAGGCAATGCAAAAGGCAAAGAGAAGAAAGGCTCCGAAGCCCTTGGAGATCCCATCTAATTAAAAATGCAAATTAAGGAAGAAGCCTCCACTGGAAGTCCTGTTCAGTCTCTGCAAAGGCGACTTTACCCTCCTTCCCCAACTCCTCGGAAAGGGGCTGCCCTCCATTCTAAGCCCAATTTCTCAGCACTACCCCCTCGGCAGGAAATTAAAGTGACAACCAACTTAGGCGCCCAATTAACACTCGGACCTTGGTTATCCAGCCGTCGCCATTGTCTTCCTGTTTCCCGGGCCAGCACCCATGCGGACAATGTTCAGTGGCATTTTTCTGAGACCTGACAACATCCTGTTTCCCAGTGATGAGCAAGCTCAGCTCTGAGGTAACCCACCCCCTTTCATGAAGCCATGTGGAGGGGCATCCAGAAAAGAGCACACTCCTTGCTAAAAGTTGTCTGTGTTGTTGAAAGTGTTACAGATGTCCCCCTGCCCCACCCCTCCAGCCCGCTCCCACCATCCTGCTGGAGAGAGCTCTGGGAGCAGGGTCCGGGGGTGGGCAGGTTGGGGGCGGTGTGGGTCCCTGAGCGCCTTTCCTGCCCAGGTCTGGCCACGTGTTCGTGTGCGTATAGACCCTGTGCCGGCTCTTGGGTCTGTGCTCATGTATGATTCACACTTTCATCACCATGGGAAGTAGAATAGGAATTTCCTCAAGTCCAAGGCCCAGAAGGGAAGCACAGACCTCCGATAGGAATGGAACACCGGGTCCCACGGAGACAGGCCGCACAGGAGCCGGATGGGAGAAGGTGGCAGGAGGAACTAGGACCGTGCAGGGGTCAAAGTGCCAGGGGTTGGTGAGCCAGGGGCCGAGGGCTCTGGGACCGGAGTGGTGGGCGCCCACAACTCCCCGAGGGTGATACTAGGGAACCGAACCTCCTGTGGCCGTGGCCATGAGGGGATGGGGAGCAGCAGCAAAAGCTCCTCCTTTGGTGACGGGTGGGCCCCAAAGACTCCACCTGCTTGGGATGAACATCGGACTGGCCATGTGCCTGCCAGAGGGAAGGGGTCTGGCCAGCCACGCTGGAGGGAAGGTAGCGGTTTCTCTTGTGGTCCCACGTGCTCAGTGTGGGTGTAAACCTACACCATACTTTCCCTCCGGGGATAAGCAAGCAGGTTTCGCTCCCGTCTTCGGACGCCATCACTGCCCTTGGAGCTGACCGTCTATAATGAAAGCCAGCGTTCTGTTTCACTCTCGCAGTGTCACTCCACATTATTTAAAGCCGTTCCCTTTACCTTAATGAAAGGAAACAAAACTCACTTTCCAACGAGGTAAAATTGTTTTTTAACAAATGATTCTGAAAATGCCCAGTGCTGTGCACGGATCATAGAGTGAACTCTACCGTATGATGGTGCTCGGTCGCGGCACAGCCCTGCAGCCGGGTTCTTGCTCCAGCCACGCGCCTTCTGCCGGAGGAGGCTCTGTGGAACCAGCTCGCCGCCCCTCCTGGCTCCAGTCTGCATCCCTTATGCCCAGCCCCCTCCTGCGGTTACACGGCACTCGTAGGATCCAACTGTGGCTCCTGCATCAACTCAGCTCCTGGCGGGACACGTGGGCACCAGGACGTGCGCCCGCCATCTCTCCAGATGCATCCAGCGGTACAGAACACAGAGTAGAGGCTGGTAGCTTAAGGCCCATGGGAAGCAGGAAGACCAGGACACGGGTTCCAGGATGAGGCCTGAATGGGCTGAGAGCCTTGGCTTCCTCTTCTTCACTCGCCGGGGCAGCGGCCCCAGGGACCCGTTCAGGTCCTAAAGCGAACTTAGGAGGACAGCGCCTGGGAGCCAGGAAACAACCTCCAAACCCTGCAGAGTGACTGCAATTTGCAAGCACCTGGGCCTCGCAGGTTTGACGCAGAATCACAGAACAGACACGAAGGTTTGATAACACAGCAAGGCCTGGGGGAAGTCCAATAGCACCAAGTACTCCTCACAAATGCAAGGAATGCTGCGTGGGCAGCCCTCGCTGCCGGGCTGGCGTTGGCCTGGGAGCCGAGCACGATCCTTGCTCGGTTTCTCCTATGTATCCCCACGTCAAGCTCCACGTCCGTCATGGGGACATGGCCACACCTCTGGATTCGGGAGGCAAACGTGCTGCGTTTCTACGCTGCCTCTGCTTCTTACTGCCGGGGTGACTTCAGGAGAGTTGCCTTCTGCCTCAGTTTCCTCATCTGCAAACCGAGGACAGTAATGACATGGACCTCACAGGACGGTGGCAAGGTTTAAACAAAGCTCCGTAGTGAACCTCACTTATAACCAGTTGCCTTGCTAAACAACTGGATACGTGTGGTTTTAATGAAAATTAACATCCACAATACTAGGCCTCCTATTGTCAAATAGGCAAGGAGTGTGGAAAGGATCGAGTGCCCTCCAAGCCAGGAGCAGACGAAGGCGGGCTCCGGGAAAGACAGGTCAGCAGAGGCACCCCGTGCACTCAGGCCTCCCGTCGAGGAACCGGGGCCCCGAGAAAGATGACTTATTGTCTGCCTGCCCAGCAAGGATGACGGGAGAGCCTGCTCCCTGCGCAGAACAACCACAAACACAGGGCCCTTCGGTGGAGAGGCCATCGCCAAGGCATTTCAGAGAGCGCCATTAATAAGCTTTTCTAGAAGCTGCCAAAGTCCAGTCCGGTAATTATCCAGTTAGTTTGCTGAATCAGCTCCTGTAACCTTCCCGGTCCCGTTGCTAATTAGGCTGCAGCCTCTCATCTCATTAAAAAGCTTCCAGTTCATTTGCATATGTGGAAAAATCGTGGGTATCGGGGAGTTTAATAGGAACCAAATCACCGTCAACCATGAGTCTTTTTTATTAAAATGTTTAACCTTTTCTTATGACTCAGAAACATCTGTCGGCAGCGCTCTCTGGAAAGACATGATGAGTCCAGCAATTTGCAGGCAGCTCCCTGGTCCCGCCTCCCCACACCTGGCCGGTTCCCATCAAGTCACAGGGCGGAAAGACAATGCACCTGATGAACTCGGGGTTAGAGAGCTGCCACTGGAGGAAACTGCTCAGTTGAATATCTTCCTTTTGCAAATCAGGAAACCCAGGCCCTGAGAAGTGGGCTGACTCCCTCAGAGACATGGAGCTGAGGCCGGAGCCCTGGCCGTCCCTCCGTTGACTGGGTATCATTCCTCACGATTCAGTACCCGCCCTGCAGGGCCTCTGAGGGCGCGAGCTGACTAGTAGCAGCGCCTGTTACCTGATCCCAGGCTTGTCTCCAGAATAGAGTGAGTGTCCCTCCCACCCACTGCCAAAGACTGTGGGTTTTATCTCCTTACTGGAGCTGGTGTGGTCAGCAGAATTGGGACCCGGTGCCCTCTGCCCTCCGTGCTGTGCCCACGGTTATGTTATATTAGGTGGCAAAAAGGGACATTGCAGGTATAATTAAGGTTATTCATCAACGGGCCTTCAGCTGGAGAGATTATCCCATCACTCAGGGCCCTATGTGATCACATGAGCCGGTGAAAGCGGAAAGGAAGCAGAAGGGGAGACTGCGGGTGCAGAGGACGGGCTCAGGGACATCCAGCGTGAGAACAGCTGATGCTCCTTTCTGGGTGAAGATGAAGGAAACGGAGACCCAGTCCTGCCGCTGAACCTGTCACCAACCTGAGATGAGTTTGGGAACAGGGTCTCCCCAGAGCCCTTGGAGAGGAGCCTGGGCAGCCAACCACCGCCTCAGCCTTGGGAGGCCCTGAGCAGAGGACCCAGCGGGCAAACTCTGCCTGGACTTCCGACCCTGCGTGAGATAAGAAACGGTGTTCTTTTAAGCCACCAAGTTTGTGTTGCTTTGTTACAGCAGCAATAGAAAACGAATAGGCCTTAATCCACCTATCTTGCTCCATCTCCACGGCCACGGCCCTAGTCTAAGCCACCGCCACGTCTCGCCTGGACCTCAGGGGCAGCCCCTAACTGCTCCCTCCACACCCCTCTGGCTCACCTCTGATGAGATCTTTACATGGCAGCCTAAACAATGTGTTCAAACAGACACCTGGTCATGTGAGTCCTGCCCCAAACCTCACACACACTAAGCCATCCCAGACCATTGGGCATCTTCCCAGTGGCATCTAGACAAACAACACGGGCCCTTTACGTGGCCCACGGGACCATCAGCCACCTGCTGCCTGACCACTTCTCCTTCCTCGGGCCTGTCCCTCCATCACGCTCCCCCCACCCCAGGTCCCGGATGCTCAGCCCTCTGCAGGCTCCTCTCCCCCTCTCCTCCTGACCCGGCTAACGTCCACTCAGCCCATCACTCTCAATAGAAACGTGCTGCCTCTGCCACCTGCTTCGACACCGTCTCGGCCCTGTGTCTTTTCCTTCGTAGCTTTTTTCAGACGTTGTGACCACACCTGATGTGCTTCACACCATCATAAGGCTTTTCTGATGGAGAGCATATTGAAAAGGTATCATGAGCCTAGAAAGTAATAAGCCCTCATTGAATAGCAAATACTATTGTCTACGTAACA
>NW_006299394.1:717750-754105 GCF_000327345.1 Myotis davidii | reverse complement strand
TAATTTTAGGGCACACACCCAGGACCCCAGAGAAACCCCACCCCACCTGGTGGGGGCCTGGGGAGAAAGCCCTGGACTGGTTCTGAGGGATGAGCGGCTTCCGCAGGTGAGAGAGCAGGGCAAGGAGGAGGCCTCAGGGCGGGATGAGCAGGTGGAAGGAGACCCAGTGCAATGCATGTGGGCAGCTCTGCCACTGGCATTACCACTCACCCACATCCCATAATAGACATGCTTTGCCCCAATGCCTGCCTGGTGTGTAGTGGGGCACATGTCCGTGCCTGGCCAGTGAGCTGAATATGGCCGCCCAGAATTCCTGGTGCCCTGTGTCCTACTTGGCAACCTCTGCAAAGGCCCTGGAGGGATCCTCAGGCTGTCACACAGAGGGGAAGTCTGCAAGGGACCGAGACTTGGACTCTTTGCTTCAGGTTGTGTATTTTTTTCCTCCAACCCATCAACCAATATTCATTGAGCTCATCTCTGGACCAGGCTCTTGGGAGAATGCAAAGAACTTAAGGCTTGATTCCTGCCATCAGCATGATAATAAATATAATCAAAGGGGAAATACAAGCATAGAAAAATAAAGCCTAACTCAGTTAGCATATGTGGCAGATGCTAGTTGCCCACCCAACAGTCATCCCTCCTTCCTTCTTGCTAACAGAATCACAAGTGTGCTCAGGTGTGACACCGATTACACACATTCTGGGAATGCGGGTTTCTAGTCAGCCAGGAAGGGCCGCGATGGGTCACAGGGAATCTCCGACCTCTCGTTTCCTACCGCCAGTGATCGGTCCTGGCAGGCCGCTGCTCACATCAGGTGTGAGCCTCCTCCAGACACTGAGGCAGGACGGACAGTCTCTTGGGGAGCAGGAATTTTCTTTCTTTGTGAGATGTTATTATGTGTGACTGCTGGGGCTGGAGCCATTTTGAAACCATCAGGCAATAACCCTAAGCACCAAAAGCCAACACCTGGAGGGTGGCAGGGAGAAGAGAGAGTGTGAGACAGGCTCTGAGAGTGTCACTCAGCCTCTGTGAGCCAGTGGAGCTGGTGTTAAGGAAGGCCACATGCATTGGGGGGAGGATGGAAATGAGGAAGCTACTCCTAAGTTCGTTACAACCCAACGGGCAGAGACAGTCATAGTTTTTAAAGCGTTGCAGGACTCAGTAGAACTGGAAAAGCAGAGCTGATATCTAGCAAGTATGGACCAATTTGGCCAAAATGGATGTTTATGGCCAATGTCAGTCCCAACAGGTAAACGCCCAAGATGTGGCCCTGGTTCCAGGTTTTGATGGTCACGGGTGTGGTGGACATGGGACCCTGAAAGCACAGAGGAGGGGAGCAGAGCCCTTGAGCAGCATCTTGAATGACAGGTAGGACTCACAGACAACAGGAGGAAGTCTGTTTCAGCCAAGGAACCAGCAAGAACAAAGGCACTGAGGTGCGACCGGGATAGCGTGTTCAATCTGGTAGCTACTCATTAACCTACAGAATTCGATATGCGAGAATTAAATTTATGAAGCATAGATACACACTGAAGGTAACTCAAGTTTGCAAAAATGTCATTTATTTGAAAAATGTCAATGCAAGGTTTTTGGAAACATATTGTAGTAGCAAAATTATGTGTTTATTTACAGATAATGACAATTGTCAGCGTGTTAGCAGAGCAGGAGACATGTATAACTAACATGTTACAGTCAGTGCCTTACAGAGAATCAGAATCAAATAACAGGTTTCTGGAATTCTACTGGCAATCGGTGGTAAAGTAAATCCAACTCACGTGTGCTGTTTTTCCAGTTATTATTTGTTGAATTTTAAATAATATTTCAGATTTATAGCAGAATTGCAAACTGTGGTATAGAGAGTTCTCCTATACTCTTCACTCAGCTTCCCCTCAGGTAACATCTTAGATAAAAGTTTATCATATCCAGAAAATTAACCTTGGCATGATACTGTTAACTAAATGGTAGAATTTATTTAGATTTCAGCAGTTGACTCACTAATGTCCTTTGGTTCCATTCTGTTATCCCACCCAGGACCCCACACTGTATTGCATCATTATGTCTCATGGTCACGTCCAACCTGAGGCAGTTGCCCAGTCCTTCCTGTCTTCCATGGCTTGGACGCTGTTGGAGGTCACTGGCGAGTTATTTTACAGAATGTCCCTCAATTGGGTTTGCCTGGTATTTTCTCACAATTACATGGAAGTCAGATCAGGAGGTACTCGATGGTAACACAGTGCACATTACTGGTGATGGTAACCTGCATCCTGTTACTAAGGTGCCACCTGCAAGAGGCAGTAGGCAAAGATCATTATGGGGATCTGGTACTTTCTTCTGCCAAAGAGCATGACATGATGATGATGATGGTGGTAGTGGTGATGGTGATGATGATGGTGGTGGTGATGATGGTGAAGATGGTGATGATGATGGTGGTGGTGGTGATGATGGTGAAGATGATGATGATGGTGGTGGTGATGATGGTTAAGAGGGTGATGATGGTGGTGGTGATGATGGTGAAGATGGTGATGGCGATGATGATGATGGTAAGGTGGTGGTGATGGTGGTGGTGGTGGTGGTGGTGAGGAGGAGGAGGAGGAAGATTGTGATGATGATGGTAATGATGGTGGTGATGGTGGTGAGGATGATGATAATGACAGTGACATCCAGTACTATGAGTCCTCGGGGTGGGCCTAAAATGTGACTACACTCCTGCCATACTAAGTCCTCACAGTCACCCAGGGAAGTGGGCATTACTCATCCACATTTTACAGTTGAGAGAACTGAGGGCCAAAGAGACCATGTGCAAGGACACATAGCTGAATAAATTCCATTCTCACTAATGTTCTTGCTCTTGAGTCCCTCACTCTCCTGCCTACACCGGATGTGGTACAGCAGAAGCCTCAGGTGTGAGCTAAGTAGGCATTTGGCATCCTCAACAAGCCCAGGTGTGGCAGCTCTGCCAGCTGGCCCTACACCTGAAGTAACAGGAGAGGATGCAGGAGCGGACAGATGCTCATCACCGAGTGACAGTGGGAGTCATGACCACAGAGCTGTGTGACAGGTGGCAGAGCTGCATGGTAAAGGGTGCCAGGGTGGGGCCTCCAAGCCTCCCACAATGGGGATAGTGTCTTGGATTCCTGAGCACAAACTGCGTCATGGCTGGGACACAGACTTGCTGACTCTCCGAGCAGAGTGGCCGCCTGTGTTGGGGAAAGGAATCTGGGCTCAGGTAAGTGTCAGGAGCCAGAGTGTGCTTCCTGTTCAGACCTGGCTGCGCTGCACTCTGCTCTGGGCAGAAGGACAAGGCCAAGTCCTGTTGGCTTGACACAAGAGCCAGCCTGATGGACCATTTATCTAGTTTTCATCGAGCCCGTGTGTGTGTGTGTGTGTGTGTGTGTGTGTGTGTGATGCACATCTGTGTTTGTGTGCATGAACATACATGTGTGGCTGTGTGGATGTACACGTGTGTCCATATGCACCAGCCATATGTATTCCTGTGCTCACTGCCTGTGCACAGGCCATGTAAGTACCTTGACACTTCACAGGGTGAGTTAAGTGAACAGACGCTGTGAGCTGCCAGCCTTCTTTCTGTGCTGATGGGTTGGGGCCATTGTTTGGTACAATTAACCTGCGACTCAGAGATGTGCACATGAATCCGACAGGGCAGTAGGGCTTGGCTCCTTCCCACATGTGTGTGGGAGGGCTGCCTTTCAGAGCCTCCATGACACGAGGCTGCCAGCTTTCCTGCTCCCTTGTGCTCAGAGGACAAGCAGAGTGGAAGCATCAGCCCAGAAAATGGCCATGATCTGTTACAAACATATTGTCCACCGCCGTCCCTGCAGCGACGGGCCAGAGCCAGTCCCTTTGGTTCTGGCAGCCACGCCGGCTCTGATCCAGGCCGCTGTGGAAACGTACTGCCTGGGGTGGAGGTGTTCAGAGGCCGGAGCACCTGCCTGAGAGGGAAGGGCAGTGAGGGCGAGTGTGAAAAGGGGAAGTGCATGTGTACTGGGTGTCAGAGGGGGCACCGTCTGTGCCTCCATCCCATGGCTGTCCCGAAGCCCTGCGTCTCTGAGGGCCACCTCCTACCTGCTAGCATTCCCGCGCAGGTGAGCAGGGTCCCTATACCTGATTGCATGGTCACCATCAGCCGGTCTTCAGAACAAAGTTGCCACAAACCTGGCATTCAGAGGCCTGGCACAGCAGGCACCTGGCTTCCTGCTGTCCCTGTGCCCAGGAGGGTCTCCCAGCTCAAATTTTCTGCATCTCCTACTCTGACACGTGGCTCCTTACTTCTCCACTAACTAGTTTTCATCTTAAGGTGACTCCTGCGTTTTTAATTTAGAGCGTACTGTTATCTATACGCTCACAGGGTCACATACGAGAACTAACACTTTATTTTTTTTTAAATATATTTTATTGATTTTTTTACAGAGAGGAAGGGAGAGAGATGGAGAGTTAGAAACATCGATGAGAGAGAAACATCGATCAGCTGCCTCCGGCGCATCTCCTACTGGGGATGTGCCCGCAACCCAGGTACGTGCCCTTGACCGGAATTGAACCTGGAACCTTTCAGTCCGCAGGCCAACACTCTATCCACTGAGCCAAACTGGTTTCGGCGAGAACTAACAGTTTAGCAACAAGTTATTTCATTGATTAATCGAGCTGCCACCATCCTTGGCCTCTGGTAGGAGACTTGAAAGAATGGGGTGACAGGGGGTGGGTCAGTTTTGATGAGAGGATAACTCAGAGCATAGCCGTAGTGTGTGCATGTGTGTATATGTGTGTGCATGTGTGTTCACACGTGGGTGGGTGTGAGTGCATGTGCATGTGTATATTGCACATCGTGAAAAACTGACATGGGAGACACTGAGCCTACCTCTGCCCTGAAGAGCTTGCCGAAGCGGAACAAGATGAAACAGCGCTGTGCCCGAGTTAGGACACACTGAAGAGCGACAGGACGCGGCCTCCAGGACTGCTGAGGGCTGAGTGTGGAGACAGCGAGCCTGTGAGGTGCCTTTGCTCCATGCTGTGAAGGGCTGATTTTAGTGATCAGGGAGTGGCACCCTCTGAAAGGTCCCTGTCAGACATTCGGGGTGGTAGGTGGTGACAAGAATCTGTGAGCAGAGGAAGAAGTGCAGGAAAGTGACGAGCACAGAGGAATCAAGTCATTGAAATGGACACAAATCAATTAGATGGTGACCAATAAAAATTCGAACAGCCCAGGGTGAGGTGTTATTGAAGCTGACTTGCCTGAGCCGATGCCTTTCGATTTGCATTAAAATGTAATTAGTGGTGGGCGCCGGCGAGGCGGGAGGCCTGTAGGACCCACAGAGGAAGTGGTCAGCCGTCCTGACAGGCTTCTCGGGGTGCATTGCTGACTTTGGCAGGCTCCCCGGTCGCTGATGGAAAGAGGAAGACTAACACTCCTGCCCTGGAAACCGGGGACATGCCAGGGTTTGCAGGTCGGGGTCTGGCGTCTGGTGCATTCACCACCCTCTCTCACACGGTCCTCACGTCAGACAACGAGCTGAGAACCCGCTGTGATGTTCCGTGCAGCTTTCTCACCCGCGTCCCTCTGCCTTTGCGCCCCCCCCTCCAAAAACCCACCACACTGCAGCTGCTGCTTCTTTCCTAACCGAAAGCAGGTAAAGCCAGCCGTTTCCGACACAGACACAGGCTAGTCTGCTAGCAACCCGCAGAGCGCTGTCGGAGAACACATGAAAATGAGAGGAACAGAAGCCATCGCGACACGTTGCGACCTGACTGTTCAAGCCAAGACCGTCCTCGTTATCGCCCAGCATTCGCACGACGTCGCGGGGGCTGCTGAGTGCCGCGCGGAAGCCCCCGTGGCGAAGTGCTCAGGGCCGAGGCTCCTCCGAACCGGAGGAGAGTGGATTAGGCTCTTTGGCACATCAGTGGAGATGGACACAGCAGACACGTCCACAGCCAACGGCATGCCGACGCTCTGCTATCAAAAACGCACCTCCATAAACTGACTTACAGGCCAGCCATTCCCTCACTGTAACCAGTCCGTTCACGAAGGCACTGCCCGTGGGTACCAGGCTCGGATCTGAGCCTCCGGGACCCTGCTGTGAGCTGCTGGCAGGCAGGCGCTCTGCTCAGCCACCTCCCCACCCGGTCCTGGGCCTCAGGGAGCTCACACTCGCTGCCCTCACCCGCTAGGACAGCGGTTCTCAACCTGTGGGTTGCAACCCCTTTGGTGGTCAAACGACCCTTTCACAGGGGTCGCCTAAGACCATCCTGCATATCAGATATTTACATTACGATTCATAACAGTAGCAACATTACAGTTATGAAGTAGCAACGAAAATGATTTTATGGTTGGGTCACAACATGAGGACCTGTATTTAAAGGGCCAGAGGGTTGAGAACCACTGCTCTAGGACGAACAGCCCTGGTGCGACTAAGGACAGTGATGGACTTCAGAGCTGTCACTAGTTAGCATTGCAAATGTCGGGGACCGAGAGGGTGGGGACAGGCGGAGGCCAGAGCTGAGAGGCCTGGTAGCCAGGGCGACACGTCCCCGAGCCTGGGAAGGGAAGGGTAGTCCCCTCCGCAGTTCAGAAATCAGGGCGGCCCGGGAGGCCGCACACACTTTTCTGGGCAGGATGGCCCTTTCCCATCAGAGCCCACTGCGGATGCGGCCTTGCGTGATCCTCCCAGCCACGCAGCCCGTCGCAGCCGGAGGTCCTGCACCACAGGCGACTTCAGCTTCCTCATTTGTCACGTGGGGATGGTGACCATTCCTCTCACAGTGTTGCAGAGAAGCTCAGCTGAGCTATGGCAGCTAAGTGCCCAGCAGGGTCTGGCCGCTGGCCCACGCTCATGACATGTCCTCACCCCACCCCCACCCCCGCCACACACACACACCAGCACTGTCCCCAGGCTCCTGTCTTTGCTGGGTCCCTCTTTCCTGCCGGGAAAATCTGGCTCCTGGACGTGGTCCTGCAAGCCCTCCTGATTCAGATCCCGACCTCCCTCCCCAGCTGCCTCCCAGCCTCTCCTCCACAGTGAGCTCAGCTGCCAGCTGCCGCTGTCCTTGCTCACAAGGCGACAGTGACATCAGCGATGACCGTAAACCCACCAGGTACCAAATCCTCGGGAACAGGAAGCGCACCCGGTCCGTAGTCTACGCCACCCGGGGCTCTCAGCTGGAGACGTGGGGATGTCTTGTCTCCAAAGCAGACCTCTTCCTGACTCCGCCTGCCTGTGTCCACGGCCTATGTACAGGCGCCTCCTCTTGGGCATCTAATAGGCATCTCAACGCAACACATCTGAACCCATAAACCCCGCACCAGCCTGACACCACGCAGCCTCGCCTTCCTCCCCGTCGCAGGTTTCGACAGCCCCACCTTAAGGTCGCTCAAATTAAAGATCACGAACTCACTCTTGACTCCCCTCTCCTCGGGCGCCCACATCCAGTCCACCAGGAAACCGTGTTGTCTTTCCCTCCTCACCCCCGCACCTGCTCCTGCTCTTGTCGAACCATCTCCCACCCACGCATTCACCCGGGCATTCCACCTGCCCGCCGTGGCCTCCCAGCCTCCACCTCCCACCCCAGACCCTGCAGCCTGAGCGGCACTCCCACGGCACAGCTCCAATGGCTCCTCTCTCACCAGATAAAAGCTTACATCCCCAGATTTCCTTGCAGTTCTTTGAACGTGTAAGGCGCTCCGGCCTGCAGCCTGCTCTCAGACATCCGCATGGCCGAGCATCCCACATTTTCAAGTATTTGCTCAAATGTTTGAGTTTAAAATGAGCCTGTCTTGAGCACCCCACTTGCCGTGGTCACCTGCCACTCTCCTCCCGCAGTCCTGACCTCTCCTCTGCCTGACTTTCCCCTTTAATATCAACCCCTCACTACAACCCACAATACACTGGGCATTACGTTTATGACTCTCTGCTCTGGAGAGAATAGAGCCCACAATGACCCCCCACCCCCAAGAGGGGTATTTCTTGTCCTGTTGTGTTTGGGGCTGTACTCCAGGCACCTGGGACATTGCCGGGCACGTGGAAGACACTGGATAACTACGAGGTGAACAAATGAATGAAGGTCACTGAGCACAAAACATTAGCAGGGAAAGTGACTCTAGGGCTGATCTGGCCCAAACCAAATTTGTTAAATTGAGACATTTTAAATTGTTTCCCAGACAGATTAAGATATTTCTCCAAGAAAATGCCACGTGTCAGAGCTTTCTGATCCGCTTGTGTCTGTATTTGCTTAGTTTACATAAACAGTATCATGTATAGAACCTACCACCTCCCCTTCCCGTGCCCACTGGCCTGGCATAGGTCTTGCTGTGTCTGTAGGTCTCCTAACCCATTGCTTCAGGGCCCACGGCCTCTCGGGGAAAACACTCCACACTCACTGGTCCGCTCCTCTCCAGCGCACACCTTCAAAGCCTGTCCCTGCCACCCTCCTCTCTCCTGAGATCTGAACACTCTCCAGGAGGGACACGCCCTGCCCAGAGCTTTGAGGCCAATCACGTGGGCAAAACAAACTCCTGTCTGTGCCACTGTGTGTTTTTGAGTCTGTTTGCTGCCGCAGCAGGTCTGTGCTCTAACAAAAACGAAAAGCACCCCTTCTCTCAGGGTGGTCTTCCTCCTAGCACTCAAAACCACAAAAATAGATTTCAGTCCTTCTGGAAACCTTTGGCCTAAACTTGGTCATATGGTCATATTTTGTTGCAAGGGTGCTTGGGAAATGTAGTGTCTACCTGAATGCTATGTTCCCAGCTAACTCATTGGAGACAGGGCATGAGGCTCTGACACTAAAGGAAAAAGGAGATGGTAAGTTCTGGAACAATCAGCAATTTCTGCCACACCCAACATCAAGGCAATGGTTGCTGGAGGAGCTAGGCCAGTCTAACCCACCGCCAGCTCATCATGTGTTCAAGGTGAGAGCTAAGTTAGAGAGCAGGATGTAAGGAAAAGATCACACATGTTTAGCGGACTCCTGTCCTGGCACACCAAAAATGGGGGGTAGTGTCCCCATTCAACCAAAACCACAGTGAAGACGGCACCTTGCAACTCAAGGCCAGTTCCGGGCAGATTTCAGGCTGTGGTTGCAGATGGGAGAAGCACCAGGGCTGACAGACGGGCAGCAGTGTCTGCTAGGACCCTGGGTGTCTCACAGGAAAGGGTGGGACCAACTTTAGGGGATGTGGTATCAGCAGGAGTGCTCGCTCGCGGCGGCAGCAGCTTGCTGATGGGCAGTCAGCTTTGCCTGGGGAATGGGACATGCCCTGGAGACACCATGGGGTACTGACTGGATTCATTCCTGGTACACGGAGCTATCTCCAGGAGGCTGCGGAAATGCATGTGTGTGTGTATATGAGTGTGAGTGTGTGTGCATGAGTGTGTGCGTGCATATGTGTGCACAAGTGTGCATGCACTTGCATGTGTATTCACATGTGTGTGCATAAGTATGTGTGCATGCCAGTATGTGCATGGGTGCATGCTTGGGTTGACAGTACTGAGCACAAAGTCCTACCTGAATGGGCGCCAGTGAAACCTGTTCTTAAAGGTCACAGGCCTGTGTTTGTGTCCACAGGGAACCAGTACTGGGTAAACAGGTCAGAAAAGCCGAGTTCATCAACCAAGTGCCGACAGGTTCTGAGGTACCTCCCAGCACTTTCCCGGCCAAGAAGAGCAGCCTTCATACATGTGCAGCGGAGCTCCGGTCCTCATTCTGAGTGAAGAAAATGGAGTGTGAGGTGTTAGGAGGTACCTGGTGTTTGCCCATCAGAGCTCTACAGACCCAAGCGTGAATCTGCCACAAGAGCACTAGCTCCATCCTCAATACCATGGAGTGTCCTCACATGGATGCGGCCCCCACCGCGGGAGCCCCGGTTTCCAGCCAGGGCAAGGAACCGGGTGCAGCGGGCGTTCCCTACTAGAGGCGGAGCTGGGGTCTCCAGCCCTGAGCCACAGCGGGAACAGGTCACCGCCATTCATTTTCATAAAGTATGCTAACGGGCTTCCTATTCTTCCTGTCTCATTATTCCGTGTTGCCTTTCTGTTTCGCTGACACTTAACTGTGACAGTGTGACACCAACCCTGTCAGGGCCTGCAGGCTCCCTCACCCCAGCTCCTTTTTTCCAACAGCGGGACCTTGACCCCTGCCAGCAGGCTCGGCTTCAGTCCCACAGATCACACCCCCCACAGTGCCTGCCCCCACAATTTCTAATACCTAAGAAAGGTCATGTGCATGAAAGTATTAGGACACAGTAAACCTTCAGCAACTGTAATGTCTTTTTTCTTCCCTTTGGAAGTTCTCAAATTCTCCAACGGGGAGAGGTGCAAAGTTTATCAGAGAAAAATGTCTGACTTCCAAGGGCACATCAAACAAAGCAAGTCCCAGAAAATGCCCAAGAAGCCGGGAGGGATTGGAGATAGGCTGACGTGAGCCGCCCACCTGCCGCTGCCTGTCAGGGCATCCCTAGCGGTGATGGCCCAGTCCCCCGCGTCAGAGTGCCCGAGGCAGGCCCACTCTGGAGCGACATGTGCAATGAAAGCGATTTCCCACCCCTGCCCAAGGGCATCAGACCAACCCCCAACGGTCGGTCCTACTGGACCCGTGAACCTGCAGAGGTTGGTCGAGCAGATGAAGAAGTCAGAGGTGTCCAGGTCAACCCTGAAGTCAGAAAAGGGTAGGGGACCTGGACACCCACCAGCTCCCCATGGGGCAGGCCCTGGGGAGAGTTCAGAAGCTGAGCCCAGGCAGCACAGCGGGCACACCGCCGCCTTTGGGGAGGGAGGCGCTCCACGCACCACCATGAGGCAGGAGAACGGGACAGCCATCAGCACCACAGGGCACAGTGGGCCAAGACCCGAGCTGTGGCTTTGGTCTGTGTGTCCCTGCTGGTGGCGCTCACCACAGTCCTGCTCACCTCAGGCACAGTCGGAGTTCCCCACCCAGATAGCCCCCCTGCTCACTTCCTCACGCATCCGCTCCAACATTTCTTAAAGGACCTCCATTTGAGCGCTAGCTTTTCCACTTCCCTGTGGCCAAGGTGACCTTGTGGGCCGCCGGTGCTGAGCCATGTACCCTGTCTGGGAAGGAGAGCGCAGACACTGTGGTCTCCGAGGGCGTTTCTCTTTGAACTTCTCTGACTCTGAGGTGGGATCGGACCAGGGCAGGACCTGGGCTCTGAGTCCAGAACGCAGAGAGGAACACTTTTCAGTGAAGGGCGGTCAGTAATTTCTTTCTACTTAGTGGTATTGTGATGATCACACACGGTTTTACATTTGCTCATTTGGGATTCAAAATGATATTTTATCATCATTAACATCTCTTTTTCTCGTTTTATTTATCATTCCATAAAACCATTATAGAGTCAACCTCATTTGATGGCTAATAGGGGTCCAATTCTCTTCGTTGACTATGTCAAGCTGCGTGCATTAAATTCTGTAATAATAGACAAAAATTATGAAGCTGTTCCTATGCTAAGTGTTATATTTATTACCTTCCCTAATTCTCTCGACAAGCTGAGTGAGGAAACAGAAATTTAGGGGAATTAAGTGATTTGCCCAAGGTTACACAACTGATAAATATTGGAGCTGGATTTTGAATGTAAACATCTGACACTGGAGTCCTAGTAACCCTGGCGGCAGGGATTGGGGGGCGGGGGTCAGAGGGAGGCAGTAGCAGAATGTGCTTCCAAAGAAAAGATGACCATCAGATGGTCTTGTAATAAACAATGTACAGTTTACACATAGTGTATTCATATGCAGCATTTTCATAAGAATATCCCATAACAAAAATAACTGCTCAAGGGCCCCTGGAACGAAATACCATCATTGGCAGTCAGCCGAGTGGCTCTGCGGTGCCCTCAGCAGTGTGCACACACACAAAGGTCACGGCTGCCTGAAGGTCACACGCTCTGCCTCTCCAGGGCCAGGGTCACTGCAGGACTGAGCCCAAGGGCTCGTCACAGGGCTGCGCAGGGCAGATCTGATCTTCCCTCCAGAACCACCTCACGGGACTATAACCAGGAGGATGAATGTGTGCAGGCATGCGTAGATGCAGATCAAGAGAGCACACGCTACAGGGGGAGAGACAGGGAGAGAGAGAGAGAGAGCGAGAGAGCGAGAAAGAGAGGCATTCTGAGTCTTCCTGTCCCACTCCCTAACTCCCATCTCTCCCCCACCCACCCCAACATGACTTGCCCCACCACTCTGCTGGAACTGGCCTCCCATCATCAAGGTCACCAATGACCTAGACCCTTGATACCCAAGAGGTGTGGCCCAAGGACCAGAGCAGCGCCGCCCTGCCGCTTGTTGGAAACGCAGAGTCCTTGGCCCAAACCCAGAACCTGACTTTTTAAAAATATGTTTTTCTTGATTTCAGAGAGGAAGGGAGATGGAGAGAGAGATTGAAACTTCAATGATGAGAATCATTGATTGACTGCCTCATACATGCCCCCCACTGGGGATCGAGCCTGAAACCAGGGCATGTGTCCCGACCAGGAATTAAACCGTGACCTCCTAGTTCATAGGTCGAAGTTCAACTACTGAGCCACGCCGGCCGGGCCAAAATCTGATTTTAATAAGATCCCCAGGTAACCCCTCTGTTCACAAAAGATTGAGAAACTTCAGATCTTTCCAAAGCAGATCTGCCCTCAGTGCTCTTAGCTGCACGTGCAGAGTTGGCCACGGGCACCTTCTTGAAATAGTGTGTGTGGGCTTTGGTGATAGCACCCTGATCCGGCCATTCCTTGACGGTGCCCTTGGCTTGCTTTCTTCTTTCTCTCTCCCCGCTTCTCTAGCATAACATGCCCTGGCTTTGTCTCCTGTGCGCTCCACTTCTCATTTATCCTCCTCCCAGGGGACCGTATCTTCTCCCTCCTAAGCACTGATGACTCAGACTCTCTATCTCCATCCCAAATCTCACCCTGGGCTCTAACGTCTAACACGTCTGTCCACTGCACAATGCCTCATGTGCACCTGGGTATTTCATAAACACCCAACAGTAGCGTGACCACATGGAACCATGGACACCATATCCCGTCTCTCCGAGTCTTCCCCATCCCGACAAATAGTGCGAACCCCCACCCTCATGTGCTTGGGACAGACCTGCAGGAGGCATCGTCTCCTCATATTCCACATCGACCAGTGCATCAGCAAGTCCTCCCACGCTGTCTCCACAGACAGCCCCAAATCCAAACCCTCCCGCTCCATTTCACGGCCCAGCGTCCTGACCACGGCAATTGCGTCCTAATCGCTGCCCCTGTCTCTACATTGGTCCATTCAACAAATGGCAGCCAACATTTTTATTTATTTATTTTTTTTAAATATATTTTATTGATTTTTTACAAAGAGTAAGGGAGAGAGACAGAGAGTTAGAAACATCGATGAGAGAGAAACATCGATCAGCTGCCTCCTGCACACTCCCCACTGGGGATGTGCCCGCAACCCATGTACATGCCCTTGACCAGAATCGAACCTGGGGCCCTTCAGTCCGCAGGCCGACGCTCTATCCACTGAGCCAAACCGGTTTCGGCACCAACATTTTTAAACCATAAATCGAAGCATAGGGCTACTCTGCTCAAAGACCTCCAGCGCCCTCCCACTGTAGTGACAATAATGTCCAATTTGCTTCGCATATCAGTTAGGATACTTTTAGCTGCAAGTCGCCGATACCCAACAGAAAGTTATTTTATATATTACTCCTAAGTCATGCTAAAGGTCCGTGGCCCCCGGGTGGAGCCGAGAGCGCCATCACACCATTGAAGACAAATCTCTGCCATCTGTCGCCTTCAGTGCATCCGCGAGGTTTCACCTCATGGACACAGGAGGCTGCTGCAGCCCCAGCATCACACCGTCACATCAATGCCAGAGCAGGACGGAGAGAGAGGGGGGAGCATCTTTCTCAAATGCTCCAAACAGACTTCTTCTCAGGTCCCAGAACAGCGTCCATGACCAGCCCACACCTGTTACAGGAAGGAAAGCAGGGGGAGGGTCCAGAAGAACGAGGGTTCTCTCCGGCCCGGTTTCTCCAGCTCCTAAGACGGTGGTTCTGTTCCTTGTCTCAGTGGCTTGTGCGCTTACTTTTAGTCTAAACACCAGACATAAGTGACCTGAGGGGCCACACTGCCCCGGGGGGAGGTCACTGCTTGGGGCCCGTTAGTAACAGAACAAGCAGCAGCACCTCGTGCAGAGAACTTCGTTCGTGGGAAGCTTTTCCTGCAAAGAGCGCCAGGGACGCTGGGAAAAACAGCTCACGCAGGCTCAGCAGGTGCAGCTGAACCCACGTGGCCCGGAGTGGGATGAGCCGGTTCCCTTGGGCCTCAGGACGAGCCTCAGGAATGCTCGCCGGCTGGGTCCGCAGCTGGGTGCAGGAGGGCCTCTGCGGGGCTGGTGCCCGCGGCTCATGATCAAAGCCCAGGTTTCAGGTCCAAGGACCCGGGGCCGCCAGCCCTGGGCTAGTCCCATGGCCAACGCACCTAAGTTCTCAGGCCTCGTTCTGGGAGGTGGTTGACAGCGAACTCCCTGTCCCCATGTTCTTAGGAGAAACGTTTTAAAAGGCTTTACACAGATGCAACAGAAGGCGAGTTATCAGCGGGATGACTTAGCTGGTCCCGTTGACTAAGCTCTTGAACACGGTGTGTTACAAGGACTTCTGCAATGTGTCACGTGAGCCACAATGAGGAGTCACCCACTGGGTTATGTGTTCAAATTGTATCACAGGTGTATGCAAGTCTTCTATAAACCCCGTGACGTCAATACTGTCAGCCCCATTTGACAGCTGAAGACCAGGCAACTGTGACATGGTCATTGTTGATCAACACCAGGGCGCAGTCATGTCCGGCTGCAACACTGTCCATCCGTCACGGTCCCCTTAGGAACGCTGGGCCACAGGCCACTTCTGTTTCAAAGGACAGGAAGTGCTGGTCGGGACTGAATGGAGTGAGTGGCCCCAAGTCAGCTCTCCCAAGTCGTCCCTAAGCATCGGAGGATGCAGAGCAGAAGAGGACTCTGAGAAACAAGGCTGGAGGTGCTACCCACTGGAGATGGGGGGCTGCTGGTGCTGGTGGTAACCCCGCAGATCTGGGTGGAGAAAAGCCCACCAGACCTCACCGCATGGCACAGTCTGACACTGCGGACCACGGGCAACCTACACGAAGAAAAGCACGTGCGAATATGCGTGTAGCCCTTTCTGCATGTATCTCCGGACTCAGGCTGAGGCCTGGACAGCCGTTTCCCCTCGGGCTTCCTCTGTGAGGTGGGAAGACAGCTTTGCTCCAACACCATGCCTGCCCCTACACCTACCAACCCGACTCGTGCGTCCTCCTTCGGGCAGGAACCACCATCCTGAAAAATGGCTGAGTTAGAAATGCGGCAGGGCTTGCTAGTGGCCATAAATCAAAGTATAGTACCCAACAGAAAGTCATTTTAGAACCGGCAGCCACACTTCCCATAAACAGCCGCTTGTAAGTCCACAGTGGCTCTCAGAGCTTCGGGTGGACACCAGCCGGCAGGCCAGGGGAGCCAGGGCCCGGCTGGAACTTGCCGAGGAACCGAGAAAGGAACCAGGTGACGCTCATCAGCTGACCCTTCAGGGGATGAATTTGAAAAAAGCCTGAAACCACCAAATAAGTGAACCAAGATGTGAACCAAAACATTGCCTTCTCCGTGGACACGGGGAGAAAGACAAAGATGACGAAGGACAAAGAAACTAAAATGGGGCGTGGGAACCATGCTTCCGACCAGGGCACACACCGGAAGGCGCTGGGGGTCACTTCTCCGAAACCAGCCTCTGTGTGTCCAGAAACGGCCTGGCGCCTTAACCGAGGTGGAGAAGAGGCTGCCTCTGAAGTCGCAGCAGAAAATCACACACAAGGTGAGCAGGCTGAGGGACAGACAGCCCCGGGGAAGAGAACCAGAGGAGACAAGGAGGCACACGGAAGCAGAAACGATCCCCGCAGCCTACGAGGAAGCACGCGGAGCCAAGACCTTCCGGAAGGACGTCCATGAGCAGAAGCGATGGGGGAATGACGCCACAGGAAATGGGACGTCGTCTTTCCGAACGCACACCCGAGCCTTTTAGAGGCAGACGATAGAAGGTCTGGAAGTGGCGATGGGGAGCAGGCAGGACATCCGTCCCCACCCTGGTCCTGAGGGTGCTGGGGGTGGGGAGGGGGGGAGCGGGGGACAAGCCGCTCCTCCGGCAGGGAAACCCCGTGCTCAGGACAAGGACAAGGCAGCAAGGCCCAGCTCAGTGAGGAGGGGACAGAAACGCAACAAGCGTGGAGAGAGTTGGAGGAGAAACCGAAAATAGAGGGGTGTCTGCTCTCCCATCTGTAGACCTTCACTTTGTCTCATCCAACCTCCCACACAGACAGTATGGCCTCGTAATCCATGTGTAAAACCAGAAATGCAACGCAGGGGTGCCCAGGCACCCACACTCCCTCCCTGCCCCCAGGGAAGAGAAAACCGCCCCACACCTGCCCCTTCTCAAGAACTCCACTCCAACTCTCCACTCTCCTTCAATGCCGGTCTCTCGCCTGGTGGGTCATTCCAATCACCATGGAAACGTACTCTAAGGCAACACCTCCCCTTGAACCGTATCTCACTGGCTAATAACCACCAACTTTCTCCTCCGCGCACACGTCGCCTCCCCAAGCCAGTTGTCAGCACCTGCCAGTGCACTCGGTCACTTTGGGTTCATGCTCCAGCCACGTGAGTCAGGGCTCGGCCGGTCACCGCTCCGGGCCGCCTCTCCTCCCCGCCTCACTAGGGTGTGGACAGGTCCTTTCTGAATCTGAGCTCCCCCTCCACCGCCAGCCCCTCTGCCGCCCAGGTTCTCGCCTCCTTCATGCAACGGCGCCTGGTGCTGTGCAATGATGAACGGCCAGAGCTGAGAGACTTAGCGACCATTGAACTCAGGTCCCTCGTTTTCTGTTACCCCCAAAGGGCAGTCAATTTCCCTAGATCTATGTAGACACCTGCTGATGTTCAGGACGGGGCTTACTTCCCGGCTTCCGTGCAGGGCTGCAGATGGTGCCAAGGTTGTTCTTCCTGTTTCTCCGTGTGGCATACCCAGCCTTGGCAGCTCATGCACAGGAAGGCGTGTGCACATGCCCTCCTGTTGCCCGACACCGCGGGCCCCGGGAGAGAGCGCCTCCCACAGCCATGCAGACCAGGCTGGCGTTCCAGCCACAGGGGTGGAGCCTGTGGGGGCATCTGTTCCATCCACCCACCCCGTTCAGGCTGTTTATTGTGCTGTATCCAGGGCAACTAAACCCAAGACGATGCTGTGCCAGAGACGGGAATACAAACCGGGAATGAGACCGAGCACCCAGATGTTCCTTGGCAATGACAAACACGCGGACGCTTGGAGACATCTGGATGGTGACTTCCAGTGCTCACCTGGAGGCGGGGATTCTGCAGACACAGCGTGGCTACGAGCTGGATGGGAACAAACAAACCTCTGACAACATCCACGGGATGCAAACATCTGGGCACGGCCCTGCAGGAGCCAGCCAGCCGTCCGCATGCCTGGCATCGCTTACACAAAACACTGGACGGCAGGAGGTGGCAGGAGATCCGAACATGAAGGCAGCCGCCCTGGAGCGAGCTTTGGAACCTGCCTGAAGCTGGTGAAGGCACTGTTAGAGCCCACACTCCAGGTCTCTCCTCTCTACACTGGGGTTTCCAGACCACTGAAGGGGCAGGCCCCAGAACTGTGCCCTCGGGGCCATCTGCTTAGGTGAGATAGGAATGCGCAGGCTTCGGGCGGCACAATACCTGGGTCTGATTTGAGTGGCATCTCAGGCCCCTAAAGGACAGACACAAAACAAAACAAGCCTCTGGGGCTTAAGGGCCTGCTGACAGGGAGGGGGAGGGGACGCTCAGTGCAGGGGGTGGGGAAGAGGAGGGTACCTTGAGCCTGAGAATTCGGGGAGATCACAGAGCCAGTTCAGGCTGCTGGTTCAAGGCCTCCTACGCACCTGCGAGTGAGACTGGGTGGGGTTTCTGAATGGAGTCACACCCCTTGGTGGTGAGGAGAAGCCCCGGGCTGAGGGGTGAGCAAGCTGCTGTTCTGAGAAGGAAACTGCCTTTCCTTTTGTGGCAGAAACAGCAGTGACACTGAGCCCCCCAGCAGCAGGGGCCCTGGGAGGACAGCCTCAGTGAGCCCCCAGCAGCAGGGACCCTGGGAGGACAGCCTCAGTGAGCCCCCAGCAGCAGGGACTCTGGGGGGACAGCCTCAGTGAGCCCCCAGCAGCAGGGACCCTGGGGGGACAGCCTCAGTGAACCCCCAGCAGCAGGGACCCTGGGAGGACAGCCTCAGTGAGCCCCCAGCAGCAGGGGCCCTGGGGGACAGCTTCACTGAGCCCTCAGCAGCAGGGACTCTGGGGGGACAGCCTCAGTGAGCCCCCCAGCAGTAGGGGCCCTGGGGGCACAGCCTCCCCCATGCACTGTGCAGCTCTGAGGCCTGAGAGCAGCGATGCCATGCGGCAGCCGCCGGTGGAGGCAGAGAATGCAGAGGCCGAGGCATCGGCAGGGTCTTGCTCCACTCAGCGTGGGCTTGATCCTTGTTCCTTTTGCTGCTATATTCTCGGGAGATCATTTTGAGCCAAAGGTAATGTGAGGCATCTTGATGTTGTTTTTCAGCCAGGCCCTGTTGGGAAGACGTGATAAACCTTGCGCCTCAAAGCTGTGATGCCGTGGTGGTGAATTTGTGGCCATTTCCTTGATGGGACCTGGGGACGGCTGCTCTGTGAGAGTAGGAGGCCCCGCGCTCACACGCAGACAAGAAAGCAGAAATAACATGTGCGACACAGGAGAGGAAGCTGAGGACAATGGCCAGTCACAGACAGCCCGAAGCCAGGCTTCACTTGCCAAAGAGCAGGGGGGCCCTGGCAAATTCAAAACCATCGTCAAAGGCAGGATGCTGTCCTTAGGTGTCCCAGGCCCCCAGGCAGGGAACCTGTGTGCTCACCCAGGCTCCGCCCACTGCGCTCCCAGGAGAGCTCCAAGCTTTGTAATGAAAACTAGCGAAAAACCTGCAAAAACTCTCTGCATTTAACACTTTTATTACAGACACCCCTTAGGTTGCGGGTAATTACAGAGCACACCAAAAACAAGCCTCTTCTCACTCCTGTGTGACCCCAGAGCTGCTTCCTGGAGCCTGGCTGTCCGCATTGAGTCCCATGACCGCCGCTCCGCCCACTGGGCTCCATGGGGCTGAGCAACTGTTGGGCTGGGAGGGGCATGGGGGAGCTCTCAGTACTTTCTGCTCCATTTCTGTGTGAATCTAAAACTGCTCAATGCAATAAAGTCTTTATTTTTTATTAACTTGAGAGGGGGGGATGGGGTGGCGGGGGGAGATTTTATTCCATTTTTTGATGCATTCATTGGTTGCTTCTTGTATGTGTCCTAATTGAGGATCAAACCTGCAACCTTGACACATCAGAATGATGTTCTAACTAGTTGAGCTACCAAGCCAGGGCAAAACAATAAAGACTTTAAAAAATAGCCCTATCTGGTTTGGCTCAGTAGATAGAACATTGGCCTGCAGACTGAAGGGTCCCGGGTTCAATTCCAGTCAAGGGTACGTAACTCGGTTGCAGGCTCCTCCTGGGCCCGTGCAGGAGGCAACCCACCAATTGATGTGTTTCTCTCACATCACTATTTCTCTCTGTCTTTCTCTCTCTCTTCCACTCTCTCTAAAAACCAATGGAAAAATATCCTCGAGTGAGGATTAAACAAGAAAAAAGAAAAAGAGCAGTATTGGGAAAAGGGTTTAAATCTGAGTAAAGCCTGTTGTTAAAAAGCGATAATAACTGACTAAACACTGTATTAACCCAGTAGAATAATAAGACACTTTGCAAATACAGAAAAATCATGTGACTAGCCCTGAGTACAGTTATTCATCTATAACTGATTTTAATACTTTGGTGGTTTCTCGCCCCCAAAATATATATTTCACATAGTTAGGATTATGCTAAGAATGAAATGTTGAGCCTTCTGTGATTCACATATATCATAAATGTTTTATCCTTCATCTAAACTCATCAAAATGCCATTTTAACCACTCCGGAATAGTCATACACGAGGACATTAATAGCATCTTCCTTTGTCCTTATACATTCCTGGTCTTGTCCATCCCAGATGTCACTCCCTGATACTCCATTGCAATTCCTCGCTCAGTTCTAGAAGAAGGGGCATAGAGACAGTCTTGGTGGTCTTGCTTTCAGAGAATCTACGCCAACAAAACCTTCTTAAATAATGCTGTTTCTTCATTTGAAAGTATTCACCATAAGATCCCTTTAAGTCACTCACTCCCCGCAGAATCCAAACTCATCTTCCATTTACTAATACTTACCTGACCACTCCTGGTGACATGTGGTCTCTGGCCCCTCGGGTCTGAGGAAGGGCCTGAAATATTATTTTCCACAAGTTCTTGATTGATTCTGATGGGATTCCGTGTTGATTTATTGTTTAGAAGACTGAGCTGTGGCCGTGAGAAGTTCAAGGTCAACCGGAAGGAGAGTGTTGTTGTGTGAGGGGAAGATTTTCCAACGACACCATGGGCTGAGGCCATGGGCTGAGCCCAGCCCGGGCTCCACTCTCCAGCCTGCACCCGGCACAGGACTGAGTCACCCACAGGGTGCGCACCTGTTCAAATTGGCTCCTGATGGGCCAGTGGCAGCCCTGTGGCAGGCCCAGCCATGTGACTGCAGCCCCAGGTCACACATTACCAGGCCAGCTCCACCACAGCCACACCTAAACATTTTTCATACCTATGTTTTAATCTTAATTATTTTGCTTAAAGGATTCCACTCTAGGTCAGAATGTCCCAAAATATATTATGGCGAATGTTATTCTGTGTGATACACATCAGACACTCACACACATGAGCCCATGGTCACATAAATCTGAGAAGAGCATATTCTATGCCCTCTTGGAGAGCAACAGCAACATCAGCATATCAAAGCCTCTGGTAAGTCCTGCAGGAAAGAAACCTGGCTAATTGGAAGAACAGTCAGAGAAATTAAGGCATTTTTTTCCCAAATAAAAAGAGTACCAGTGCCACCCCATTGATGCTTTTGTGCTGGGCATGTCCCTGGACACCCATTCCTTCCATCTGCTGAGTTTCTGTTGCTGACAATGTAAGTGAAATGATACAGGGACCACATCTTACGTACTTTCATCTCCCCAGTACATAACACAAATGGTGCCTATGATGGGAAAGACATCAATGTTTATGGAATGAATGAGTGAATGAATGAATGAATAGATGAATAAACAAATGGTTCAATATTTCTTTCCAAGAGGACTGTTTTTAAACATTGAGATCAACAAGTTTTTGGTGTGTAATATTCCTGTGTGCACGCGCGCACGTGTGTGTGTGTGTGTGTGTGTGTGTGTGTGTGTCTGTGGACACACCTGGGTGTCTCAGTGACTAGCTGTCCGGGCAGTGAGGCCCCTTGTCCTCAGCCCTGTGGCCCCCGTGGTCCTCATTAGCCAAAGAGGCAGGAGCCAACCCGGTCCCTCTCATCTCAGCTGGTGCGCTGTCAGCACAGATCAAGCTCTTCCTTGCTCAGCTCACAGCAATCACGACTTCGGAGCCTGGGATAGGAAGGCGGTAGATTTTATGTGATTAGCCGCTGAGATAAATGTTAATTAGTTTTCAATTTCCATGAAGGACCCACTGACAGAGGGTTTGTTAAGTCAGTTAATGGCTGCAGAGGATGGTTCCAAAGTTGGGACGAGGGATAAAGAGCTGCGGAGACAAGGGCTGACAGGACTGAGCACGGGGCCGCGCACACGATGTTATGAAACCAACTGGAACCGGCTGGTAGCCATCGGAGAAGCGGAATCGGGAGCGGGAAAAGGTAAGGGACACAAATGGGTGACAGGCCAAGCATTTTATCGCTTCACTTTAGGAAAAAATATATAATTGAGTCCAAACTCCAAGAATTAGGACGGGAGCGATGGGTAAGTGCTAATCTAGAGCCAATGCCAGGGTTTGCTCGGTGCTGTCCGGGAAACAGCCATTCTTGCACTTTGAGAGGCAGGGAGCCGAAAGGACAAAGAGGGGCGGGAGGGTGGGTGGGCGTTCCTCCCGGGTAGCATGGAAGCTGACGTCCTGTGCTTGGACATGAGGAAGTTTGCACTCCGTGTCCGTGCCACACGTGCGGACCTGGGCAACTCTCAGAAGCTCCTTGAGCCTCAGTGTCATCTTTTGGCAAAAGGGGGTGTTACATCCCCCCCTTGTGAAGTTACATCAAAGACTAAAGGAAATAATGCCCACTGCCCTGCGCTGTCCTGCACACCCGTGTCCTCCACACGTTGGCTGCTGTGGGTAAGTTTGCAAGGTCAGGCACCTCGACGCCCCTGGCGAGTGAGCTCCAAAGTTGGCTAATTGCCAGCGCCATCGGGTTGCTGTTGCCAGAGGAGCTGAGAGTGCGGCTCGGTACCCGGGAGGCTGGGCAGACTCAAAGCTGGACTCTGGCCCAAACTGGTTTGGCTCAGTGGATGGAGCATCGGCCTGCGGACTGAAAGGTCCCAGGTTTGATTCCGGTCAAGGCATGTACCTGGGTTGTGGGCACATCCCCACTGGGGGATGGGCAGGAGGCAGCTGATCGATGTTTCTCTCTCATCGATGTTTCTGACTCTCTATCTTTCTCCCTTCCTCTCTGTAAAAAATCAATAAAATATATTAATAATAAAAAAAAAAGCTGGACTCCGGATGCGCAGACTCCCAGCCTGGGCCTCCAGCAATGACTGTCCTGCTCACATCCACCTCCCCCCAGGTCACCCAGACAATGCTGCCAGGGCCACCAATGACCCACCCTCTCCACCTCTGGGTCTAGGGGTCAAAACACATTCCTGTAATCCCTTTCCCATCCAATGTAATGAAATAAGTCAAAGTTTGTAAGAAAAATGCCCCAGTTGATCCTTTCTTTGTTTCCAACTTGACATTCTCTCCCACAACAAGTTGGACAGATCTACCCGCTACTAATGGTGCCTAGGCACCGGGCTCACATGTGGTGGATGGCTCTTAGCCCAGAGTATGTGCCTGAGGGAGCTGGGAATTCAAGGGAGACAGGTCAGGGGCAGCTGCTCTCACACAAAGCCACCAGGAACATGGCACGTCCTCTGAATTAAGGATCCAGTTAAACACATGCCGACATGTCCTGTCTTAGCTAAGCATGTGCTGACACCTGAACCCAGAGAAATTTTCATCAAGAAATTACTTGATAACAGCATCCCAGACCTTCCGCTCTGGGCCCACAGAGGCGTCGGGCCCAGATTCACCTCGATGGTCTCTTAAGACACATGTTTCCAAGTCGGGTTCAACAGGCGCATGTCAGAGAGCTGAGTGGGGAATTGTAGGGCCTCAGAGGAAAAGTAAATTAGAATGAGATGCTTCTCTCCTTTCAAAGAAAATACAGCAGAGAAATGAGAAAGGAGAGAGGAAGGGAGGAAGATAAGAAGGAAAGGAAGGAAGGAAGGAAGGAAGGAAGGAAGGAAGGAAGGAAGGAAGGAAGGAAGGAAGGAAAAGAGAGAAGGAGGGAGGTCCTTCATGGTAATTTTTGTTATGTACCTAAATTCAGATGTTTGCATTTTTATGGTGAAATTTACAAATAAGCAAAAAATAAGAATGAAGCTGGGGTTAGAACATGGCTTGCTTCTACAGGAACAAGATGGTAGGCATCTGGAAATACTCTTTTTTCATTTCCGTATTTTTTACACAAAGAATAAAAGACACATGATGCAGTTAGAGATGGGCTGACAGTGACAGGTCATTAATGGTTTGAATAAAGCGGGTCCTTTCCCGCTCACAGGCCCCGACAGGCCATCTCAACAGCCGGGCCGCCTCCCTCTCATCTGTCGCAGAAACATCCATTACAGATAAATAACCACACGTAATTGTATATATTTAATTTGGGAGACATTTCTTGAAGACAAGCAACTTGGTACTATTTTTCAAACTCAACCTCTTCATCCATTTCTTCTGTTCTGTGTTTGAAAATTGAAATGCAAACGTGACTGCATAATGACCCATCGCGTCAGCCCCCTGGGGGAGGAAGACCAGAGCGCACAATGAGCCCTGATTGGATTGTCCTGGCATTCAATGGTGCTCCACACGCAGCGTTTACATTCAGAAGTCCTCTCAAATCTGAGAGGGCTGGTCCACCAGCAGAAGTATCTGGAAAATTCACGCTGACTCCCTTCATTATTTGAATCACCTGCATTTCAGACAAGTTGGCCTAATTGTGGAAATAAGCAAAGACTGCCCCAAAGAGCACAAGTAGAGCCGATTTGCTCAGAGCTGGCATAGTGAGGGAGTCCACCACCATCACAGGCCTTTGGCAGACACACAGCACAGGCAGAGAGTGGGGCCGCTTCCATTGTGGGAACAAAGAGCAGGCTTCAGGCGTGCCCTGCCTGGGGATGCGCAGGCCGACTAGCTGGCAGGGGACATCAGTGTGATTGGCTGGAGGTGCCCATTTGCTGTTCTCTAGTTGGTCCTACGTTGGAAGTGGAGGTGAAAATTGGAAAGTTGTCTATTACTCCTGCCCTGGCTGTTTGGGCCTGATGGCTAGGAGCTATTGTTTGGCTTTCTGGACTGGTAAGTTGACTACCTGGATGACTTGGAAGCAAGGAAGGAAGGAAGGAAGGAAAAGTTGTATACACAGTAGGTTGACTTCCTGGATGAGTTACATTCACCAGTAGGTTGACTGTGTTTCATTGTCTCTTCCTCAGCTCACACCTTGGCCTCATGTGATGTTCTCTACGGCCAATTAACAGAAGAAAAATTCTTGGTGTGGGGTGTGCACAGGTCTACACAGCAAGTAGTGACGAGTCTGCAGGTGCTGCCCTCTATCCCCATCCTGGGTGGCCCCAGAGATGGTGGTAAGGGGAAGTCTCCCAGTGGGCAGCACGGCAGGCACTGTGTTCTAGTATATGCTCAGAGTGGAAGAAGACCGATGGCCTGAGGTACATCTATGCTGACTCAGGGAGAGCAGCCAATGGGCTGGGCAGCTGGTCAGGAATCTAGAAAGGACCCAAGTGGAGCACTGAGGACAAGGAGAACTAAGTGGAGCTCAGAATGAACAGAGAATAAATGTCCTGATAAATGCCCAGGAGAGGGCCCACAGCTAAGGAGAGCCCCAGTACTAAATGCACTCAATGACCCATTGAAGAGCCCATCAGCCTCTTTTCTCAGCCACCCAGTGCTTGCTCAGCCCACCCAGGGAAAGGTCGGCACGTACGTGGGCACCAAGACATCTTTCTCCAACAAAGCAAGTGTGGCTACCTTTGTGGCCCAGTGACCACTGGTCAACACAGAGGCCACGCTGCTCCTCGGTGACACCGTCCCCCAGCGGGCCTGCCAGCTTACAGGCTGGTTTCACGGGGCCCTGCCTGTGGTAAAGGAGGCAGATCTTGTCCTCACAGGAACAGACACGTGTTTACTCCGCCGTCCTCCAGGGTTCCTGTCACTAGTGTTATTTGTGGACTTAAAAATGACTCACCCGTCATCGCAGCACCTCACACAGCATTGCCTCCTAACAGGAAGCATTTTATAAGAGAACGACATATTTTACTAGCATGGAATTAGCGGTTTTATCAAATGCCCCAACTTCAAGAGGCCTGGAAGATAGTTGGTAACCAACAACTGAGAAGAAAGAGACGCTGCCGATGGTGACTGTAACTTCAGTGCCATGCGCGGTGGTCTGCAAACGCGCCCACGAGCACTCTGATGCTCTCCCTTCAGGAGAACAGCATCCTGTTCCCTCCTGCAGGGCAGGCGCCCTGAGGGGCTGGCTTCGATGGCAGAACAGAGTGGAAATGGCCGGGCGCTTCCGAGACTAGCCGGGAAGGCCAGGGTCTCCTCCTTGGCCTCTCTGTCACTTGCGCCGGGGGAAGCCGGCTGCCGTGTCACCAAGACGCTCACGAAGCCTCTGAGAGGCCCTGTGACGAGGGACCGTGGACTCCAGCCAGCAGCCTTGTCAGCTGCTCCTCCAGGAAGCGGGTCCTCCTACCTCAGTCCAACCTGCAGGTGACGGTGGCCACGCTGGCCCTGCTGACTCCTGACCGCAACCACAGCGCCCGAAGCACCAGCTCGGCCACCAAGACAGACACTGTGAGGTGGAAACGTTATTGTTTTAAGCCACTATGTTTGGGGCACTTGGGTAGGCAGCAGTGCATCTGGTCAGACACAGCTAAGACGATGTAGGAATAACAACAGTGTCAATATCTTCCGGGCGCTCATTGTGCACCACTTCCCGTGCTAAATGTCCCGGGTAGTTCCCATGAGGCAAGTGCTCCGTGAACCTGGCTTTATAGAGGAGGAGCCTGCGGCCCAAGGGAGGCCAATCTCCCACCAGGACACGGCCTGCTCTGCATCCCATGGGTAATAAACTGCATCCGTTCATACTCCACATCTCTGATACCAGGGTCCCTCCTACAGCGCTGGTGTCTGCCGGTGTCCGGCAGGCAGGTGGCAGTGTGACCTAAATGACTGCTGTCCCCACGCGTGTGGCCTTGGTGATGGCTGCTCGTGGCGTCACTGCTTCAGCTTCAGCGAGTTCCAGGCATCGAGCTTAACTGCTTTAAAACATCTTCAAAAGTGTCTCCCTGACTTGGAGTGAAGTGGAAAGTGAGTGTGCGCTCCGGACGCCGAGAATAGAGCGCCAGCTCACACACCGGGTCTCTGAGAAGCAGCTATTTATCGCTGACGGAAATACAGCGACTCTGTACTTTCTAGCAAAACAACTGACTGCCCATCCTTTGGGGGACCTCCCCGGGCAGCGCTCGGACAACTGAAGCAGAGCCCCTTTATTCCCGAGGCACGTGCAGGCCTGTCCACGGAACACAGTGCAGGCCCATCTCGCCCAGCATGGCCCCGCGGAAACGGCCAGGCTCCCCTTAGAGAGGAGAAAGAAACGTCAGGGCGATGAGAGGCTGCTGGGCTGACACACGTGTCAGGCAGAACTCCACGGAGGTGCCGCCTTCTGCCCTCCTTAGTGACACCATTTGCCTTCTTAGCGGCTGAAATAACCGTGGTGTGTCCTGTGACCGGGGGTGTCTTAGCGACGCTAGCGCAGTGAGGTGGGGGCTCAGATGTGAACCGGAAAGGGAATTCCAGAGTCCACACTCTGACCCACTCGTGCCTCTGGGGTGTCCTGGCTCACGGGCACTTAGCAGGCACCTATCCCCTCTGGTAACATATAAGCAGGTGATCAGAGTGACTCTCCATCTCTGGGAAAGCTCGGGTTGGTTGCACACCCTGGGAATACACTTGACACTGTTGAACCGAACGCTTAAAAATGGTTAAGATGGTGCCCTGTTGTATATTTCACCACAATTCAAATAGACAAACAAATAAATGTTTTCCATCAGAGCGTCCGCTCTCCGTCCTGTGCCGCGTGGAGCTGCTCCGGACCTCAGAGCTGAGAGCGGTGCACAGGCCAGAGCGCAAAGCAGGGACCGGCACGTAGGGCAGCCTGAGACATGAGTGATGTTAATTTTAGGAGAAAAAGGGGCTTCTGGGTGGGAGTGGGGGTGGGAACCCAAAGGCAGACGTGAGGTGCTGTAGCTCATTCACTTTCCAGTGGGTGGCCGGGAGAACCGAAGCCCACGCTCACGGCTCCACACCTGCGGTCCTCCTGCTAGCAAATAGCGTCCGTGCTCGATTCCGGGGTCCTCCCTCGAACTCTCCATCCCCCTCCTCCCTCCGCCTCTTTCCGCCCTTGATTTCACTCCTAGTTCTTTAACCTCACATCTGCGGGAGGCTGCCCGGGCCTGGACGCGCTGGGCCAGCAGCCCTGTTCCCCCGGAGCCCCAGGCCACGCGGGAAGCAGGTGTTTATTTCAGTCGGTGACTCTGCTAAGTGCTATGAAGGCAAAGGGCAGGTGCCCGCCTCTTCTGAGCAGCCAGCCCTCTGTTGGAAACACTGAGTAGAAGTAAGAATAATGAGGATGCTAAGGTTGTCAGGTGAGAATGAGGAGAGCCTGGAGCGTGGGCAGCTCAGGGGATGAGTAGAGAGAGTGAACGGCAAAAGACGTCGGCAGTGACGGTGGCAGTGACGGCGGCAGTGACGTGACAGCCAGAAAGAAGAGGCCGAACCACCTCCGTTTGCCCTCGGCTCCCCCGCTTCCTCTGTGACAGGTCTGACCCAGTGGGCTCCGCGGTCCCTCACCAGCTCCCAGCGCCCACGGCAGCCTTTTCTCTCCGTGGCCCTCATGGCCCTTTTCTTCTCCTGGGGGCAGCAGGTGCCTGGGCAGCGGACGGATGTGCTTGCCGGGCGGGCTCTGGGGTCCGGGCCCGGAGACGGGCAGAGGACACAGGGAAGGCTGAGTCCACCTCGCACTGCCAGGCAAGCATCCGCTTGCTGCTAATGACTTTGATGTTATTCGGCGAGACAGAGGGATGTCGCTGTGAATCATTTTCAAGATTATTCCATATTCATAATGGGCTAAATATAGTCGGCGGGCCGGGACCAGCGGGCACAGGCCCCTGACGGTCAGAGGGGACGATCCCTGTGATGAAATTAATGCCACCCGGCCCCTTCCTCCCCGCAACCCCCGGGGACAGGGAGACCCACGGCCCCACCCTCCAGCCCGAAGCTGAGACCCAGACTCGGTTGTTAGACGTTTCCCATCCCTCCCAGTAGCCAAATTCAGAGAACAGGTGAGGCCAGGAGCTCGTTCTGGTCCCCAGGGACTTGGTGTGCACAGACCCAGCGGGCAGCCACCCAGCTGCTCTTCCTAAGGCGGCCTGGCCTCGTCCAGGGCCAGAGCCCTGGGCCATGATTTCATTCAGCGAGAAGGTTAATGCTTTCACCTGTGTAAGGGGGATGCCGAGCGGAGGGGCTGCGCTGGGAAGATGAGTGACCAGCCTTTGCTCTGTGACATGGTGAAGTGCGGGGAGAGGAAAAAGCCCAGGGAAAGGGCACTGGGCCGCTCCGAATTCAAAGCCAGCAACGCCGCTGCTAACCCAAGTGCTCGACAGTTCCAGCGCCAGGTTTTGATGGATTGAATATAATGCTGACTGTGCACACATAAGCCATTTAGCAGTTAGTCCCAACGAAAGCCCAAATAAAAGGATTTGTACATTTGGTATTTAATTTATGGAATGTCTGATTATAAAGTGATACATGTTCAATATAAAAAACTTAACCAGGAAGAAGTAAAATGCATGGAATCCACCATCCTGTACACACACGTATGTGTGAACATCGATCTGATTGGCACAGACGTGAATATTACGCTGTCTGGAGGCTATTGACTTTAAAGTTCTCCATCGACCGTGTGATGTGTGTCCATCGCTTACCTTCCATATTCGCCTCAGAGTGACGTAGAAGTGTTCACTCGCGCATAAAACTTCATCGGCAAGATCTGCATCGGCGGGCTGGGAACCCCGTATTGACTTTAGGAATAACTCAGGGCAAGAAGAGACACCTGTTGTCTGCTTGGTCGAACCAGGAACTCTGTTTCCCAGAGTGCCCTTCTGTGTGGCTCTGGCTGGAGTCACTATGATTTTTAAAATGCTCATAATAGACCCAGCCAGTGTGGCTCCGTGGTTGAGCATTGACCTATGAACCAGGAGGTCACGATTTGATTCCCCATCAGGGCACATGCCCAGGTGGTGGGCTCCATCCCAAGCGTGGGGTGTGCAGGAAGCAGCCGAGCAATGATTCTCTCATCGATGTTTCTATCTCCCTCTCCCTTCTTCTCTCTGAAAATCAATAAAAATATATTTTTAAAAAATATGTCAGTTCTTTTCAAAATGATCTATAGATTAAATGCAATCCTTATCGTAATACCTACAGTTCTTTAAACATAGAAGTTGATACGTTGAGTCTAAAATATATGTGGAAGTACAAAGCCCCAGAGTAACCAAATCAGTCTAAAAACAAAGACCACAGTTGGATTCTTAGCCCTGATTCCCAGACCTCCTGTAAAGCCACAGATCAACACGGTGGCGCTGGCATGGCGATGGGTCAGAGGAGCAGAGGGGAGACCCGCACAGACCCCACACAAGTCAGCTGACTTCCAACAAAGCTGCCAAGACGGTTCCGTGGGGAAGGAAAGGCACTGTAAGCAAACTGTGCTGAACTGGCTATTGTGTGGGCTGTGGTCGGAGCCCCGGGGGCCCTGGGCTGACTTCACAGGTACATAGGGGCCCCGCCTGTGCTGCTGTCCTGCGCCCCAAAGTAGCAGGAGGGCACGCACACCTCTACCTCCAAGCCTCTCGGGGTCAGGGAGCGAGGCAGAGAGCAGCCGCCTCAGCTGTGCCACCTAGGTCTTCGCTTCCTCCGGCTCATGAATTTACTTTCCCGACAACTTCTGGGGGTGAGATGGTGCTGCTAGTCCCAGACCAGAACCTGCTCAGTGCTGCTTGCTCCAGGCCCCTGCCATCCTGACCACCCCCTGGCCACCTCTTGTCATTCTCAATTTCTCTCTCTCTCTCTCTCTCTCTCTCTCTCTCTTTCATCTATTTAACATTTTCACCTGTGCACTCTCCTCATTGTTGTGTTTTGTATCTTTGGTCATTTTATTTACTTCCATTTTAGTGGCCTCTCAAGAGGCAGAAAAGCTAAATGGGCCCATCAATCAGCCACATTTCTGTGAAAGTTTGATAAAACGTTTTTAAAAATTGGTATTTAACAGGGTGGTTGTTATTTAACTTAAAATTAACTGCGATGACCTGCCTCTCAGTGTGACAGACAGTCACATTCCGTGTCATCATAAAATGACGGCGCTGAGCCCGAGCCCGAGCCTGGACGGGACCTCCACCCGGCCCGGGGCACGTGGCACCGCTTTCCCCAGTAGCTTCATCTACAAAGTGTCGATATGATAATTAGACGTGATTCCTGGTTAATCGGGGTGATTAGAGGTTAAATGGGAGATTATTTACTAGACACTTCAGGACCTGTGTGCCAGTAATTAAGCGGTGTATTCCCAGAGGTCCAGCCTGGCTGCCTCTCCCACCGGCTGGCAGGAAGGACAGGGGACAGAGGGCAGCTCTGCGGCCAGACCGGCCTCTGCTTGGATCTGATCTGAGTCACCCAGGCAGGTCGCCTCACCCACAGAAAACACATCGAAGGTCTAACAACTCTAGTTAAAGGTGCAGCCTCTTGCTGAGAACACACAGGCCCTACTAATGACAACCTAAGGCCAACAATTCACAAGAGACAACAGGCTGCTCATAAATGACACATGAAACAGGTTCAATCTTGCCATTAATTTTTGGAAAGATGCAGAAATTAAAACAAGTTATCATTTTCATCCCTCAGTTAGAACGCATTTCTTTACATCACAACACGCATAGCTGCCGAGTGACTGCCTACTCCCCAGAGCCGGGCACTGTGTCATGGTGAGACCTCCTGTCAGGGACTTTCAAAGCAGGACTCGAGAGCCTCATCCTAGTCACTCAGCAATTCTTCTTTTGTACATGGACTGTGTGCACACATGTATGTACACATACATACACATATACATATACGCAAGCATGTGTGTGCACATATACATGTGCACGTGTGTGCATACACACACATACATACACAAATATACACATACACACACACTGCAGATAGAAAGAGGGAATTACTGACTTGACACCAAGAAAACAAGGACTGAGCTGGGCCTATTCCAGGTAAACCAGGAAGTATGGCCTCCTGTCCATGAACCAAGGACCCCGGACTCCACGTGCAGCTTCACGTCCATTAGAAGATAGAGATTGTCCGCACGATGCCCCTGAACCTCTCCAGATGTGGGGCCTGGGCTGCTCCCCACAGTGGAGTCCGGGAGCCCCAGGCGCTGGCTGCTCTGTGCACACCCAGCTCAGCTCACGGCCAGGGGACAAGCCACGCTCCAAACCCAGAGTTCAGCCACCACCCCCACTAAAAGTGCCCCCCTCACCCCCGAGGATACGGCGTGCGATTCAACTGGGGACAGCGCCACCTGCAGGAGGCACTTGGAATGTCAGGGACCTCGGTGACAAGTCCCTGTTCCACCCACTCTGTCCCCATGACCCACCCTTTCTCGCCCAAGAATAGAGTGAGCCTCGACGAGAATTTAGGACCCGGGTGTGAAGCGAGACTCCACTGCCTACTTGTTGACCACCTGGGCCACTTAGCTACCAGAGCCTCACTGTCCTCTTGTGCAGAAAGGGGGTGATGGGCTGCTGACACCCCCTCCTCTTCCCATCTCCAAGGTCTCGCCCTGACAGACGGATGTTGGTCAAAGATGCCACAAACTGAAGGCTCTCAACAAGGTCTGTGTGGCCAGAACTGCCAGGTGTGTCTCCGTGTGAGGGAGAAATCCCTGGGGAGTGGCCCGTCCTCCCCACTGTGCACGGCCAGGTCCCGGTAGGGGGTGGGGAGGGAGGGGAGAGGGCACCCTCACTGCCCTGCCCTCCTCACGCCTGTGCTTTGTGCTCATTACACACTGAGGTCCGTGGGGGTGAGGGTTGGGGGACAGATGTCTGTGGCTGCCACCGGGCCCTGGGTGGGCCGCAGGGTGCACACGTGGCGGCCATAGGAAGAGCCAGGCGCGAGCAGCAGCAGCTCTGGAGGGGCCGCCTCCGGGTCTGTCCTGAAGGCTGAGCAGCGAGGTGCACGATGGGGCGCCTCCAGGCTGTGGCCACAGGGCGGCTTCACGGGGAGGAGTCTGAACCTCCCAGGAGGCCCCAGTGGGACGGTTCCACCCAGAGGCACGTTCTGGAGCAGGCAAACCCTTCATCAAGGACCCCGCCCAGACTGCAGGGCCCCGGGGGCCCTCAACCACCTCGCCTTCCTCCAGGTTCATCCCGTGACAGGTCATAGCGGGGTGGGTGTGCACGCAGCGCCTTTAACACGGTTTCCCAAAGCTGGTCCAGGGGCTACTGTCAGACAGAGAGCCCCTTGGAAAGACTCCGAGCTCCTGTTGATTTATACCCGATCTCCAATGACAGCACACCCTGGCCGGTGGCTCAGCGGGTGCGAGTGCGTCTTGTCTACCCAAGGTGGCCAGTCCATTCCTGGCCAGGGCACATACCTAGGTTTTGGGCTCAGTCTCCAGCCATGGCTCAATGTTTCTCTCTCACATCAATGTTTCTCTCTCACCCTTCCTTTCTCTAAAAATTAATTTTTAAAATATTTAAAATGATAGAAGATGGGAAGCAGTTTGATGGGGACCTAATACTGTATTTCTAAAAAGGGGGAAAATTAAAGGAAATATCACATTTAAGTCAGTTGCTTTCTTAATTCGCAATCATTGCTTAAGTCTCACATTTCCTTTCAGGGTCACAGGAAAATTCATTAACCTACCTCAAGCTGTTGTCTGTTCCCAGCTTTCAAATGGCTCCCATGCTGCGTGTAGTGTATGGCCTTAACAAGATTTTAGTTGAATACATGTTTTAACTTTTGTATAGACGTATTAGCTTTTAATGGCTATTACAAACTCCCATTTCTCTCTGAAATCTACATGCTTCAGCGCAAGGCTTGCAAAACCTAAATGATCCCGGGGGTCAGGCGGGGCACAGCTGTAGGGAGGGCCGAGCCGAGGCCCACAGCCCTGGGGAGCGACGGGTGCTCTGGGGTTCAGCCAGGTCCGTGCTCCCAGAAAGTCATTCCAATTAAAATAAGAAAAACACTCAACGCCATGCTGACAACAGAACTCCGTCTCTATCAGACCCTCCCAAATGGTCTCTCATGAAACCACCTTCCCCGAGGCCCCACGCCCATACTTCTCCTGATCAGTTAAAAACAGCTGCGAAAATATGCCCAAACCAGCAAAGACCAACATGAACCCAGAAGCACCCTTGGCCACTGAGCTGCTGCCTCTCCTGTGAGCACGGGTGCTGCACTCTCACCTGGGGTGTCTACTTGACTATGCATTTGAGCTTGATTTTCCACTAACAAGCTTTTCCTAAAGAGGCAACACGTTCTGCCTTCCTCTCGAGCTCTTTAAACACCTGAATAGAATTAAATACTTTAAAACTTTCAAAACGAGCGGTTTCTTCCTTCTTGTATTTGAGTAATCCTTATGCTTTCCAAATGCCTGAATGCGGTGTATTAGTCAGGCCAGGCCAGGTTATGCTTCAGTAACAAACAGCTCTCAAAAGCCCAGCCTAACAAAAATTCTCACGCTGCTTGTGCAGCAAGAGGGCTCTGCTCATTGTAGTCACTTAGGGACCCAGCCCACTGAGGCCAGAATGCCATCTCAGTGGGAGCTTCTACAGTCCCTGCTGTGGCAAGAAGAGAGTGTGGCTGGAAGTGACACACTTACCCTCAGCGTGAGTGTGAGAGAGAGAGGGCTCTGTGATGACCCTCAAAGGCTCCAGTGGCTGCAAGGCAGGCCTGACAAGCTCAGGGCCCAAATGTAACCGCACAGGACATTCTGATCACAGATCCCTAACCCGGAGGGTCATGGCGAGCAGGCACGTCCCAGGCCTGTAGCTTCCTTAGCAAAGGTCAGGCTTTGACTTGAGTGAGCCCTGGCCACGGCCTGTGCATCTGGGATAACACACCTTGGAGAAATCAGTCATTTTCTCTTCGAGGTCCTGGAAGGCTCGGCTGCAGGCTGAGCCAGAGACCACAGAGCCCGCACCGTTACCTTGCCGCCGCCTGCATCTCCATGGGCTGTAGATGTTCACTGTCCTATACCCACTCGTGTAAAAGAAGTGTGCGTCTCTCCATTTTGCTTTCTATCTAAACCTAGAGATTTTCCCACTCTGCTCCCGCCTGCCCCCTCAGCCTCCCCCCCAAGGACTTCACGCACCTTCCTCACTCTCCTCTGACTCTGAATGTGGAAAAGGCACTGCATTTTCTGAGCACTTCCTCGGTCCCTGGAGGTCTGCTTCCGGGCACGGACGGCATGAGCGCTCAGAAACCTGTGCTATCGGTTTGGACATACTTTTGTGCACAGGAGGAGGCGGTGCAGCACAGCACCCCAAGAGGGGAGCAGAGCTGCCCCTGGAGTGACGCTAGCAGCAGCATGCAGACTTTCGTGCCGGGACTTCCCCCTGGAGGGACCAGACTCAGAGAGAGTCAGTGCCGCTTGGGAAAATTGAGCTGCCTACTGGGGAGCAGAACCAAAAACCTTGCTTTCTTCCGTCTGAGTTCAAGGCCGTTCCATCACAGCACACCCTCAGCCCTCGGCTGTGTTAGCTGGACACTTTCTTTTCCAACTAACTAGTCATTTATTTCAGCCCTCCTGGATTCAGAGGGTATTTGAGTGACACGATGTCACAGCAGCTGCATGGCCGTGCTTTATTACATACACACGGAGCTTTAAGCTGTGATTATGTTGCGGAAAACACAGGTTTTATCATTTGAAAATTTTCATTTATTTTAACAACCTATTACAATAATAAAAAATTACAAGCCGGAACCAAAAAAAGTCTAGAATAGCTGCAGCAATCTTGAGAAAGAAGAACAAAGTTGGAGGAATCACAACACCAGATTTCAAGTTACACTACAAAGCCACCATAATCAAAACTGCCTGGGCCTGGCACATGAACAGGCATTAGACCAATGGAACAGAACAGAGACCTCAGAAATCTACTCAAGCCATTACACTCATTAATATTTGACAGTGGAGGCAAGAGCGTACAATGGAGTAAAGACAGTCTCTTCAATAAATGGTGTTGGGAAAATTGGACGGATACATGCAAAAAAATGAAACTAGACCACCAACTTACACCATACACAGCAATAAGCTCAAAATGGATAAAAAACTTAAATGTAAGTTGGGAAAGCATAAAAATCATAGGAGAAACCATAGACAGCAAAATCTCAGCCATCTCTCATAGCAATATGTTTACGGATAATCTCCTAGGGCGAAACCATAGACAGCAAAATCTCAGCCATCTCTCATAGCCATATGTTTACGGATAATCTCCTAGGGTAAAGGAACTAAGGAGAAATAAATTAATGGACTATATCAAAACATAAAGCTTCTGCACAGCAAAAGAAACCATCAACAAAATGAAAAGGGAGCCACTGTATGGGAGAACATATTTGGCAATGATACATCTGATAAAGGGTTAATATCTGAAATATATCAGGAACTCATACAACTTAACAAAAGAAAGACAAACAATCCAATTAAAAAATGAGCAAAGGACCTAAATAAACATTTCTCCAAAGGGGACACACAGATGGCCAGAGACATATAAAAAAAAGCTCAAAGTCACTGAGAGATACAAATTAAAATAACAATGAGGTATCACCTGACAACTGTCAGGATGGCTACCATCAACAAATCAACAAATGACAGGTGCTGGCAAGAATGTGGAGAAAAGGGAACCCTAGTACACTGCTGGGGGGAATGCAGACTGGTGCAGCCATTATGGAAAACAGTATGGAGTTTCCTCAAAAATATTAAATA
>NW_006299394.1:702937-717192 GCF_000327345.1 Myotis davidii | reverse complement strand
GGGACAATATGGTGGGAGGACGGGGTCGCGCCAGCTGGTGCCATCCCCTGATCGGCTACCCAGTCACCTGCAGAGAGGCCGGCAGTGGCAGCAGCAGTGGGGTAATGGGGGCAGCATCTTCCCCAGATTGGCCTGGTCGCCTCCCACAGAGGGAGGCCAGACTGCGGCTTAGGCCCACTCATGGGGAGCGGGTCTAAGCCATCAATAGGACATCCCCTGAGGGCTCCTGGACTGTGAGAGGGTGCAGGGCCCCCCCACCCCCAGTGTATGAATTTTTGTGCACTGGGCCTCTAGTACTTTAAATAATAAAGATTTTTTAAAAAGAAATTTAGGCATTTTCCCTGGCCAGTGTGGCTCTACTGGATGAGCATTGTCCAATGCACAGAAAGGTTGCCGGTTCAGCTCCCAGTCTGGGTAGATGCCCGAGGTGGGGTTTGATCCCTGGTAGGCAGGCAATCTATGTTTCACTCTCACATCAATGTTTCTCTCTCTACCTCCCGCTCTGAAAATCAATTTAAATATCTTTTTCAAAAAAGAAATTTAGGCTGTGTTTTCTCTCATTCTTATTTTGAATTTTTTTCAGAGTTCAGAATTAATAAATTACTTAGACAATTGGCATCCCAGTCTATAGTTAACAAGCAGATTTGCATAACATTGATAAGCTGTTCCTGTGTGTGTGTGCGTGTGTGTGTGTGTGATGGGGTGTGTTAGCTAGTAGGCCTGCATGTGTCTGCATTTCTAGGGCCCCTGGGATGAAATTACTGTGAAAAATTGAGAGGCAGTCTATTTTTCTCAACTTTCCTGAAACCCGTTTCATGCTTCTTTATTTAATAGGAATAAATGAAGGGTGCCGATTCATTAAGAAGCTGAAGTAGAGGTGTGATTCCTTGCTGATGCCTGTGAACAGCTATGGGCTAGTATTTCCAAAGGTGACAAAATGACTTTGCCTAATGTTTTGGGAATTACATTTTAAGTCTAGACCTGGAAGATCCATTTGCAAGGGCTTCCAAAATTGAGGGACATTTCAGGGTGGTGTCTTAACACATTTTATTAAGAAACACATTTTATTCTAAAATAACTCAGGAGGCAAAATGCACACATAGACTTTTAATTTTTTCACCGGCAAAGTAAGTATTATAATAATAACTCATTGTTGTGTCTGCCACATAACACTGGGCCAACGGTTTTCATCCTCATCGTTATACTAATCCTAGAGGCCTGGTACACAACAATTTGTGCACTCGGGGAGGGGTGGGGTCCCTCAGGCCGGCCCTTGCCCTCTCGCAGTCTGGGCCCCCTCGGGAGATGTCCGTCTTGTTTGTTCCTGCCTCCCTCAGCCCCTGGCCCAGGTTGATTGTTCCCGCCTCCCTCAGCTGCCCAGGCAGGTTGTTTTGATCCCACCTCCACCTCCCAGCTTGTTTTCAGCCGCCTGGCTTGCTATGCTCCCAGCCAATATATGCAAATTAACCACCATCTTGGCTGGCAGTTAATTTGCATATCTCGCTGATTAGCCAATGGGAAGGGTAGCGAAGTTATGGTTAATTACCATGTTTCTCTATTATTAGATAGGACTAGAGGCCTGGTGCATGGATCTGTGCACCGGTGGGGTCCCTTGGCCTGCGGGGATCAGTGGACCTCCGTGCAGTCACAGCCTGGCCTTACCCGTCAGCTCATCAGGCTCCAGCCCGCTGTCCCCATCGATCCCGCACAGCACGAAGTAGTGCGCAAAGTGGCAGGCAGCCAGGGAGGAGCCTGAGCCCGGGCTGAGCGCTTCACTGCTCCCGCTCATCCTGGCCGCTCTAAGCTGCGCCTGCTGCCACCCCACTCGGGCGCACGGGGGGGAGTCTCCATGGGAGAGGCTTGCTTCACTGCAGCTGTGCTCGCCAGTAGTGAGACCAGCATCTGGTGCCTGTCTGTCAGCTGAGCAGTGCTCCCGCTGTGGGAGTGCACTGACCACCAGGGGCAGCTCCTGCACTGAGCATCTGCCCCCTGGTGGTCAGTGTGTGTCATAGCTACCACACGGTCATTCGGTCATCCGGTTGCCTGGTCGCTTAGGCTTTTATATAGAGATACTAATAAAATTTTTAAAAATTAAAAAAAATAGATGAATAGTTTTTAATTTTTATTTTTAGCCACAAATTCATTTAGTCAAATATCTTAAATGCAAACCATGTGTGTATAAAGTGCACATGTAAAACAAAATTGCTCTGGTTGAAGAGAGTAGAGACCCCAAGCCCCATCAACCCCCCAATTCCGACCTCTCCTCCTCCCTGGGGCTACATGGAGAAATTGGGAAAATCATGCTTTATACAGTTTTCCTCACTTTCTGAAAGGAGAGGTTCCTATGAAACCTTCTGTAAGCCAAAATGGCACAAAGCAAGGAAGCAATTACCACTGATTTTTATGGGGAAGTTCTGAGCATTCCCAGACATGAAAAATAACCGACCAAATCACACCCAATAACACAGGCACTGGCACCAGCACTCACCAGCAGCAAAGGCAGGGATGAGGATGCCACCTGCAGCAGCATGCAGACACAGCGAAGGCAGGGATGGTCAGTAAACACGCAGCTACAGAAAGCAGAAGGGACATATATACCATGTAGTTTACTTGCTAGTGTGATGCCACACCAGCGCTGAGCACTGTGCTTGCTTTTCATGTTGTTTTGTAAAGTGAAAACCCTCTCTGGGTTTCCTTCCATCAGCGGATGCTAACGTAGGACTTTCCTAACAAACCAAGAGGAGGAATGTGAACTTTCAAAAGGCAAGGGATCCCTGTACTACTTTCATTTGTATCTGATGCAGGTGAAATTTCTAACAATGCAAACTTCCTACACACACACACACACACACACACACACACACACACACACACTCTCACGTACAATACTTACTGCAGAACAGGTTTCTTGGCAAATGCATTAAGCACAGTTCATCTCTGACAATAAGAGCAACTCTCTTGTACTGATGATTTGCCATTTGCTCTTAACCTGATGCATTTTATCTCTAAGTCTTATGGATGAAAAGGAGCCGCATGCTAACTGACGAGCTCAGGGGAGGAAGGCCTGTGTGGTGGCCTTGGAAACTCAGAGACCTAAAGTAACCACAAAGGATGGTCTGAAATTAAAAATTTTTAAACTAAAACCAGTTTATGGTGGGTAGTCATGTCCTAGGCTGGTATATGCCCTGACAAAAATCAATCTTTACCTTGAGTCTCCCTAAAATATGTTTGCATCTATGATAACATATCCTTGGAATGTGAAAGTAATTTTCCTTTTCCCGGACCCCTCAAAGCACAGACACCACTCTGCAAGAGACCACGAATCCCCTCATCTTACTGAGTTAATTGTTGACTGTTAACTATCCTGCACCCACCTAAGTAAAAGAAATGTGTCTATCATTTTACTTTTTGTCCAATCCCAGAGGTTTCCCTGCTTTGCTTTCTCCCGCCTCCCTAGTCCCTCACCAATGGATTTCAAGTAACCCACTTATGTCTCCTCCTTTGATTGTAATGTATAAGGTGCAAAACTGCCACTCTCCAGAGCATTATCTCAAGCCGTTAAGATTCTGCTTCCCAGCAATTGTCGACATTTTGGCTCAAATAAACTCACAAAGATTCTTTACAGATTTGAATGTTTTTTACGTTAACAGTCTCATTCCAACCCTGTGCAATTGGTTTTCTTTTTCAAAATCTTTAAAAAAAAAATTTATTGTTGAGAGTATTACAGATGTCCCCTTTTTTCTCCCCCTTTTCCCCTTCCACCTGGTTCCCACCCCACTCCAGACCTTCACCAACCTATGTCCATAAGTATTGTGTATCCTCTATAATAAAAGCCTAATATGCTAAGTGTCCAGCCATTCATTCAACCATTCAACCAGTCACTATGACATGCACTGACCACCAGGGGGAAGACTCTCTGACTGGTAGGTTAACTTGCTGCTGGGATCTGGCTGATCAGGAATAGGTGAGATGGGCCAGACATGCCCTGAAGCCCTCCTGTGGTCCCACCCCAGCTGGCTGGCCCTGATCAGCCTCAATTGGGACTGGGAGAAATGGGCTAGACATACCTTGAATGAATCCATGCACCTGGCCAGTTTCAGCCTGATCCCTATAGGCCAGGCCCAGGGAGCCCATTGCTGTATGAATCTGTGCAAAAGGCATCTAGTATGTATATAAGATCTTTGGTTAATCTCTTCCTGCCCTACCCTTTCCCTTTCTCTCTGAGATTCATCAATCAATTCCATGTTTTCATGCCTCTGGTTCTATTTTATTCATCAGTTTATTTTGTTCATTAGATTTCTTGTTCATTTATTTTGATTTTTAGATTCAATTGTCAATAGATATGTATTTATTGCCATTTTATTGTTCATATTTTTATCCCTTCTTCCTCCTCCTCCTCTTCTCTTCCTCCTCCTCCTCCTCCTCCTTCTCCTCCTCCTTCCAGTCTCAATGTACTTTCTCTTTACTTCTCTAGTTGAGGACTCCTATTCAGCCAGATTTCAGGTTCTTCTGAATGGTGGTTGTTCTGTGTCTTAGCTGTAATTTTGATTCTGAGGGGTGGTGAGGACAGAGTTTGTCTGCGCTGCCTTCTTGGATCTCCTGAGCATTGGGCTTCGTACCCTTGTTCCCCAGATGGGGAAAGGAGACACAGAGTCCGCCTCAGTGGGTAAGGGGGGCAGTGGAAAAGCTTGGATCTGAACCAGAGTTTGATTTTCTTCAAAATTTCAGCTCTTTCCACTTTACTATGTGTTTCTCAAACTAGCTCTCCAGATGATTCATGGGTTTTCTGTGATGAGTTTTAAAATTCCGTTTTCAGTTCTATGGTAATTCTCACATTTTAATGTTTGGATATGCTGGCTCACCTCCATAGGCACCTTAAAAGCAAGCTCTGCCCCAGATTTCAGTGTCCTCCGTTGCTTCTGCTGGGATGACCTTGTCGCCAACAGACAGTCCTTGAACGACTCCCAGGAATGAGGAGAGAGGGGAAGTGAACTGAGTGCAAACAATGCCTGTGCCCGTGACAACGCTGCAGGCTGCAGAGAGGTGCCCAGCAGCAGCGGTGCAGTCAGCACACAGGTGATGCAGGTGATAAGGGCCCTCGGATGCCAGGCACTTGGGCTGCGCAGCCAGTAGCAGGAACGGTAGCAGACTGGCTGGGCTTCAGATCACATGTCATTCATTTCATCATTGTTATGTTTGCATCTGGATTTGCATTTAGTTGGTTTGGTTGTTTGGGTGTATTAAAGCTCTTATTGAACTGTGTCTATCTAGTTTTATGATCACGTGAACATAATTCAACATGAGATCCCTAAGCACTTTTTCCCTTTAAAGGGGGTCTGGACACATTGCTGTTTGAAAGACGGCACAGAATGAATGGCCCCGTCTGCTGAGTTTGTCTCGGGAGGCTTTGGGGATAGGAATCTGAAGACGGGCCAATCCACTCGCAAGTGTCCTCAATTCCATCAAACAGTCGGTCAACTATTTTTCTTTTTTCCAAGTTGACTAAGTACCACAAAACTCTAAACCTATATCTTCTTTGGTTGTAGTAACTACTACTCACTTTATTCAAATTACTAATCCCAAAACCTAATGCTAATTTTAAGCTTTTTGGGTCCATTTTCAAATCTTAATATTATACTTTAAGTCTAGCAAATCTTAACAATCATGTTTGGGGTGAAGGATACATTATGAATGTTTGGTCCCATTTACAAACTTGGTTAAGCTCCTTTACAAACTGTAAATTGCACTTATAAATCTCATGTATTCAATTTCTTCTTTAAACACTTCAATTATCTGGCTGAAAAACTTTCCTCATACTTAAGTAATTCATATAAATCTAATAAATTAGATTTAAATACAATGGACCTTACGTTCTCTTAACTATCTTACCACCGTATATAAAATTAGTAAGATTTCAACCTATATTTACAGGACTAAATCAATTACTCAATTGTTTATTTTAAATTGAAGTCACAAAGCTAAACTGTTGTTCTAAGAGGTCATTCTAAGTATCTAAACATTACCAGTGACTAAAATTACAAATCTCTCCAGATTCCTGAGACAGACATTAATACTATGGTCTGGTCTTTTAAATGTTTCACTACTTAATTCTAAATCTTGTGAGTTTTTAAAGATGCTTACACAGTAAAGAAACAAATGTGTTACCCACAGAATGTGGGGGTAATATCTGAGCCAGTTGGGGTTACATGAGGACCAGGGTTCCTGCAGGTGCTTACAGCCTGGTTCCATTACCAAGGTTCTACCAAAACCCGCCAGCAGGGGGCCTCACAGACCCTCTAGTAGTGGCACTGGGAGTCCACATATGATCATTTACTCCATTTACCCCAGAAAACTGCATTCCTATTAAAAAACAACAGCACATAAATACATTTTCCAGTTAATTCTAAAGACTATTGGAGCTGACAGAATCTTGCATTCCTTCCCTATCTGTCTTATCTCTTAAAATTGAATTGTGGATCTCTCATGACTGGCTGCCTAGTCAATCACAACTGTTCAGTGGCACAACCTGTATCGAAGGCTCATGGCAATTACTTAGGAATCTAGCCCAGTTATTTTCACTTTTGTGTGTTTGTTTGGAACTCACTGTTCAGTCATAATGTTCTAAGAACTATGAACAAAAAAGCAGACAAAAGCTTCAGCTTCTGTTCTTCTTAATACGATGTGGACCTCCAGACTTGAGATGCAGGGAAGTTTCTCCAACTCTTATTTTCATGGCTTTGGCCACCAACTGTGAACTGCCACAGTGCCCTGGCTCCCAGAGGGAAGAAAAGAGCGGATGGCCACATGGTTTGCAGGCAACATCACAGTGAACCAGGATCCTGGTATCCAGGGTGATAATTGGGCCAGGTACAAAGTCCGGGTAGGTCTCACAGTAAAAGGGGGCATGGAGTGGGGGACTGCAGGAGATGCCACCTGTGATCTCTAGTCCACATTTCCCTCTTCTTTGGGGCACACAGCTAGACTACATTTCCCAGACTCCCTTGCAGTTAGATGTGGCCATGTGACTGGGTTCTAGCCAATAAAACATGAATAGATATGATCGGCTCCACCTCCAGCTCTGTCCCCTAAAAATCTCCCTTCCCCTCTCCTGCACATTCTATTCCCCTACGACTGGCAGAAATGGAGACAGCCCCAAGGTAATCTTGGCCGCCCCAGGTAGAAGATGGCACACGCTCCATCAGCCAGTTCTTCTATGAGCCCTGGTTCACATCAGAGAACACGCCTGCCCTGTGCATGAGCCATTGGGCATGACCGACTTGAACGGCAGCCAGTTCACTTCATCAATAGTAGGATCACCCTCTGCATTTCATCCTTTACGCTAAAGCCCATGAAGGGTCCGCCCATTAATCATCTCTCCAGCAGAAGGTGCCCATTAACCAGACCCACTCAGAACGAAGCCCATTGACAGTGGGACCCAGTGCATCCACACACAACAGACTCAGCTTGTGTCCACCATCACCAGTGTCTATAGGTGAGTCCAGTGTCCGATTCCGCATCAGACTGGGAGAAGGTGGATGGGGCGACCGAGCATGCACCTTCCCCCCAGTGCAGGTAGGATTGCTGCAAATAAGTCAGCAAAGTACACGTCCACCATGGAGAGGTCACGATGCCATGGCGCAGGCTGGGCAATAGGTCTTCCCCACTAGGAATGAGACCATGTGGCCTGGAGGTGTCAGAGCACAGGGTCAGCGGAGCGGGCTGGTCTTCCCCACGGAGCCGTCACCATGAAAGGGGCCGTCAGGACTGTCCCAGGACTGTGCACACAGCCAGCTCCCCATGAACAGAGCGCTCGCACAAGTTATTTCCTCTCGGGGTGGCCCCCCTCAACGTCACAGCTAAGGAGCTCCTACACCCTTCAGCGCTCAGCTCAAGTGTCACCTGCTCCAACAAGTCCCAGGTCCCTCAGCACGGCTCTCGTCTCCCTGCTTGTTTGCCCACAGTCCCCAGAGCGCATTCTGTGTCTGAGCCAATTTTGCATTTACTCACTATTCTCTGGGCAGACTGACTGGGGCAGTGCCTGGGTCTGCCCTCTCCCCCACCATGCCCTCTTCGCCATGTATATGTCGTTCAAGAAGTACTTGTGATGGAATTGTGAGCATGTATTTGACTTCATATAGACCGACCAACAGGTTGAGTGGCTGGAATGTCAATCTCCAACTATTTCGTCACCATATTTTAGGGGCCACGATGCCCCGGATGTCTGATGTCTCCTTCTCAGCACACAGTGAGAATTCTCTAGGTCCTGCTTTATGCCACAGGATAACAACCGAACACAAAAGGTTAATGGTGCTGCGATCTATATGACATTAAAAAAAAAGAAGATACGGAGAAATGTTATTAAAAATACAACCCTACCAGGATGGGGGCTCATTACCTCTGCAACACAAGAAAGACACCAGGCAATGTGAATTTCCAGGTGTTAATTAGCCAGTAGAGGGCTCCCCGATTGCTCCCAGAATACCACACACTCGCAGAGAAGCAGGGAGTTTCAATCAAAGACCATCCCGCTCCGCTCCCAGGAAGGGCCGCATGCGCTCATGGTGTCATGCAAATTGGGTTTAATTTACTGCATGTTTTTCTGCTTCCATCAAATTTGTGGAAGAAAATGGGTCTTTCTCTGCTTCTGACTGTAAATTCCTGCGCCTCAAAGCACTCGGGTCAGGGTGGCGTCGGCAGAGGAGGAAGGCGAGCAGGAGAGGCCCCTGGGAAAACACAAAGGGCCTGGCAGCGCTGCTGCGGGAATGTCCCCGTTGCCCTGGGGGGTGTTCATCTGTGTAACAGGAGCACGGACGGACGGACGGACGGACGGGTAGGACCTTCTTCCCAGCCGAGCAGTGCTGTGGTCAGGGTTCCCGATCCCTCTAGGGATGGAGAACTAACCATTGTAATGGTTCGCATGAGGGTGATTGGAAACACAGCCTGCAGCCGCACTGGACAACACAGTCGCAGTTAAACACGGGGAACACCCGGGGAGGTCCCTCTGCAACATCCGGCGGCAGGTCCCGGCCTCCCCTGCACGGGCTGCGTCCTGCTGACCTGCGCACACCTACAAGGCAAGTCCGGCCTGTCGGTGCCAGAGAGATGGGAGGGGCTGCGTGTGGCCAGACTGGGTTACGGAGATGACAGCACCCTCAGCCGTCACGCACACACAGAGCAAATCTACAGCCTTGGCCACAGTCTGAGAGTCCCTTTATGTTGCCCACCAAGGCATATGGTCAAGCAATGTCTGGTAACACAGCCTTCCCCTGCACCCAGTGCACATGCAGCGGCACCCTAGACCCGACCCTCGTGACTCCCCTGAGAGAGGCGTCGGCTCCGGGAAGAGCAGGAACCTCGAGGCCGGGGCCTGCTAACTATGAATGTGGTTTATGCTTGGACTTATTTCACTAAGACAAATGCTGCTCTTGACTCGCCTAATTAATTTCCTGAGTATCAGAATCGGTAAGACAAGAGGGGCCTGGAGGAGCAGGGAAACCTACCCCATGGGCCCTCCCACTCCTGTATGTCTGTTGGGCAAATGGACTCACTTAGTTGAATCATGGAAGTCGTTCAGTGGGATTGAGACAGGTGCACAGCCTTGCAGGAGCCCCCTGCGCCCAGGCCTCCGTGCAGCATCCTGGGTCCCCCGTCAAACTGGCCTCGCCCCCTGCCTGCCCTCACCCTGTGGCCTCGGCCTCTGAGACTAATGACCACGTCGCACACACCAGAAACAGAACGGTCCTGACTCTCTCCTTCCCCCGAGCCCCGCACAGCACTCACCGACATTAACGTGATCTGTGGAGTGTTTGTGGAGTGGGTCTGTGGGAAGGTTTGCTGGATTGAATTTGCTAAGTAGAACTGTTATTTTATAAATATAAGGTAAACTAGGGGCCCAGTGCACAAATTTGTGCACCTTGAAAGGAGCTGTGGGCCCCAAGGCTGCAGTGGGCACAGGCACGGGTCTCGGCCCATCCTCCATACTCCTGCCCAGCCCCTCCCACCGTGGCCCCCAGTTCCCTGTCTTCTGGCAGCCCCAGCTCCCACATGCTGATGGCACTGGCCCCGTTCAAACCCACTGACAGCACAGAGCGAGTGGGGTCAGCGCTAGCAACGGGTGTGAGTGGGGCCAGCACCAGCAGCGGGTGAGAGTGGTGGCTGCTCCCCGAATCGTCCCTCTGGAGCAGGGGGAGGTGGAGAAGCCCTCAGGGGCGATTGGGGCCAGCAGCTGCTGCTTGCACCCACTGACGGTGCCAGCAGCAGGTGTGAGCGCCTGGTGGGACCATGGCGTGCAGGAGCAAAGAATGTTCAGTAACCAGCAGAGGCGTGCCCCGGTGACAGTGACCAGCCGCCTTGGTCTGGCACCCCCAGCTCACCTGCTCCACCATCACACCATGGCCAACACCCACCATGTTGCACGCACATCAGAGTGACCGGTTGTTTGGTTGTTCTGCCGTTCAGTCTATTTGCATATCAGGGATTTATATGTATAGATAACATAACATGCATACATGACCTGCCTCCCAGGCAGTGTACATGCTTACTAAAAGCAAAATAGCAATGCGGCTAGTGCCACACGCTTGTATTTGCACCCTGTCCCCACTTCTAGTCACTTCATGGAACTTGGTGGTTACTTTAGATTTGTGGAGTCTGAGCCTCCTGATCTGTAAGAAGTGACACTGTGAGTCCTCATCCCCAAGGCTGGGAGGAGTCCTGATCTGTAAGAAGTAACACACTGAGCCCTCATCCCCAAGGCTGCTGGCAGGGCTGAGGGCCGGCTGCCACAGGCAGCATCTGCACGTGCCAGGTGCTCAGTACACGCCAGCAGTCCTTTCCCGCCCCTCATGGCTTCATCGTGAGAGTCTCACGCAAACAGTGCACCATCGCCCACGGGAGGACCTATTTCATGTGGGAGAGCCTGTGAGCTTTGGTTTGGTCAATAAGTTGCCAGCCAACCCCGGGTACAGCCCCGTCTGGTGACCCCTGTCTTCAGGTCACGGGAGATGGTGTAAGCACACCCACTGCAGGCACTCCAGCCAGCTGCTTATATTGGGTAGAAGGACACAGAGTACAGAGGAAGTAGGCAGAAGGAATATGAATGGGTTTAATGGTTACAGGCAATGCGTGCTGGGGGTTGCAAAGGACAGGCCCCTTCATCACGTGTGGCTACAGGGCACTGGAAAGGCCGAGTCTGTGGAAGGGAAGGGAGGGACGGACCTATGAGGGATTCCTGTCCTCAGGGGCCCAAGGGTCAAACAAGGCGTGACTCTCCGGGAGCTGGTTGAGCGGTTTCAGCTGAGACGCTTCATCGGTTGGTCTCACTTTTTAAGCTGCCCCCCATCAGTTAGCGATAGGTCCTCACGGTGCGATGGTGGTTAGGGCCATCGGAGGACGTGCACTGGTGTGGAAATCTGTCTGCGGGACTTGTTAGCGTGAATACTATTCAGCTGAGTAGCTCTCCCTGACTCCCCAGAGCCGGCTGCACTGCTGGGCAGTTCGTTTCATTGTTGGGGACATTAAAAGTCCTATTTCCCACCTGCCTCCGCCCTCGCGCCCTGTCTCTAGACCAGGGAGGTTAATGGAGTATTGTTTGGGCTCAGAAAGATTTAGAATGAACGGGTTTCTCCTGAGTGAGGAAAAGCCCGGAGTGGAGTGCCGCACCATTCTCTCCCTTCGGAGGAGTCATAAAGAGCAGATCATGTGTTCCCAGAGTTGCTGCAAGGGAAAGGAAATGCGAATTACAGCAAATGCCTGGCCCGTTTGGCAATTACCTGTTGGATCCAAAGAACTGAGAGTTGGTGAGATTTCGTTTTCACGCAGCAGATTGTGCACAAGGGACAAGTCGGGACGCTAAATGGGCCATTGGTGACTGTTGTGCCTGCCGATCAGCAGGCCGGATCCCCGAGGCAGGGCTCCGTCCGCCGCAGGCCACGCGCCCCCTGTCATCCAAGGTCTCTGCCTCGCAGGGCAGGGCCGGGCCGGGCCCTTCTCCTGGGGAGATTTGTTTTGCCCGTGAAATGCAAATGTTCAAACGAAGCCGAAGTGGGAAGGAGCTCATCCTTCATCGTCTTTCCTCATCCGGTGACTCTGTCCATGTTCTGGTCTTAAAGGAGACCCGCCCTGCTCAGAATGGCCCAAACAGCCCAGAGACGTGCAGAGATGCCTCTAACTCTTGGCTTGCTACACATGCCTCTCTGTAGATGGGAACCTGGCCACAGTGCCTTCAGATTCCCCTTTTAGGGTATATGCTCACAAACTGGGAGATATTTGACCCTGCCCCTCCCGGGCCGGGCCCTTCTCCTGGGGAGATTTGTTTTGCCCATGAAATGCAAATGTTCAAACGAAGCCAGATGGGTGGGAAGGAGCTCATCCTTCATCGTCTTTCCTCATCCGGTGACTCTGTCCATGTTCTGGTCTTAAAGGAGACCCGCCCTGCTCAGAATGGCCCAAACAGCCCAGAGACGTGCAGAGATGCCTCTAACTCTTGGCTTGCTACACATGCCTCTCTGTAGATGGGAACCTGGCCACAGGGCCTTCAGAGTCCCCTTTTAGGGTATATGCTCACAAACTGGGAGATATTTGACCCTGCCCCTCAAGAAAAAGGCTAATCTTCTTTTGGAACGTGGCCTGATTTCCATACAAAGTGGACAATGGAGAGGTTAGCCAGTTAATGGCACCATTAATTTTAATACTGTTAACATAAAAAATATTCAAACCTGTGAAGTATTTTTGTGAGTTTATTTGAGCCAAACTGTGGACAATTGCCAGGAAGCAATATCTCAATGAATTGAGATGGTGCTCCATAGAATGGCAGGTTACATCTGTATTTATACATTGCAATCAAAGGAGGGGATGTAGGTGGGCTACATGAACTCTGCTGGTGATAGATTAGGGAGGCGGGAGAAAGCAAAGCAGGGAAAACCCTGGGATTGGATAAAAAGTAAAATGATGGACACATACTTAAGGGGGTTCAGGAACATTCTATATATATATAAAAGCCTAAGCCACCAAATGACGGGTCGACCGGTCACTATAACATGCACTGACCACCAGGGGACAAACGCTCAATGCAAAGGATCAGGCTCCCTCCTGTCTGGATTGGGCCTTCAGGAATGGGGCCTGTGGGGATTGGGTCAAAACTGGCTCTCTGCCAACCCCCAAGAGGTCTCAGATTGCAAGAGGGCACAGGCCAGGCCGAGGGACCCCACTGATGCACAAATTCGTGCACCAGGCCTCTAGTTAATATGATAACAATGAAGGAATCTGTGGTATCTGTCCTGGTGCCCAGGCACATTAGTTTGTGCCCCAAGGGGTCCAGAAAAAAGGAAGTTATAAGTTACCCAGACATTTCAAGGGTATGTTAGTATAGATGCAAAAAGACAGACAGGCTCAGTTAAGGTAAAGGTTGACCCTGTCAGTGAAGATACTGGCCTAGGATATAACCACCCACCATAACTGCTTTTAGTTAAAGTTTAATCCTTTGTGGTGACTTTAGGTCTTTGAGTTTGCAAGACCGTCATGCAGGCCTCCCCTGAGCTGGTCAGGTTAGCATGTGGCCCCTTCCATCCACAATACTATCTTCCAGCTGGGACCTTTTTCACCATTCTCAAGGAAAATGGATGGAGGTCCCATATATCCAAGCCATTATGACTCTCAGGCGATCCTAAGCTATGTAAACTAGAAAAATATACCCAAATAAAAAGAAACATTCCAAGAATGGGTGAATGGATTTGTCAGTCCATTGCCAACATTTGGGTGGCCACACAGTCCCTAAGGTATAGAAAATGACTGTCCTTGTTTCCAATGTAGTCTTCACAGAGGATTCAATCCCACCAAATCCTTTTACTTTCCCCAGATCTCCAATATGCATCTCAAAAGACTTCAAAATAATTGGCTTTATGAAACCAAAGTCCTAGGACCTTTGAAATACAAATTTCTGGAAGGTGATATTTATCAAAAGGGAAAAAACTTTAGCCACCTAAGCAAATCAATTTAACTTATTTTGATACTGGACAACAAAGGGATTATCAATAGTTGAGCCAATTAAGCAGACAAGATTGAATCATATTTAATTAAGTGTCTTTCTTTTCCAATATTGCTTGCTGCATGGGAGAGCAGCAGGTCATCCACAAAAATCTACTCTACTCTCCTTCTCTTCCCTCTTCCCCCCTTCCCACCCCACACACACACACATAAGCCAGCTGCTTATATTGGGTAGAAGGACACAGAGTACAGAGGAAGTAGGCAGAAGGAATATG
>NW_006299394.1:700801-701536 GCF_000327345.1 Myotis davidii | reverse complement strand
GGAAGTGAGCAGGAGGCAGCTGATTGATGTTCCTCTCTCATCGATGTTTCTAACTCTCTATCCCTCTCCCTTCCTCTCTGTAAAAACTCAATAACATATTTTTCTTAAAAAAAGAACCAGTAGTGGTCAGTGTGAGAAATGGCTCACCTGTCCACCTTTCAAATGACGGCCTAGGCAACAGAAGCATGGCGAAAATGAGACTTTAATAATACTCTCCAGAGCGGGCGCCCATTGTACAGGAACACACACAGGGCCAGGAACATTGCCTATTTATTTAGTCCCTCCTCCGGTTCCTCATTGGCTGAGGACTATTTGGTCATCTGTTTCTTAATAAGTCACTCAGGTCTTGCTGTCTCCCATTGGGTTATTTAAAAAATGGGCTGGGGCCTTTACTAGTCACCTCCACCTCCCCTTGTCTAGGGCAGAGGTTCTCAACCTGTGGGTCGTGACCCCTTTGGGGATCGAATGACCCTTTCACAGGGGTCGCCTAAGACCATCAGAAAACACATATATGATTACATATTGTTCTTGTGATTAATCACTATGCTTTAGTTATGTTCAATTTGTAACGATGAAAACACATCCTGCATATCAGATATTTACATTACGATTCATAACAGTAGCACAATTACAGTTATGAAGTAGCAACAAAAATAATTTTATGGTTGAGGGTCACCACAACATGAGGAACTGTATTAAAGGGTCGCGGCATTAGGAAGGTTAAGAACCACTGCT
>NW_006299394.1:696345-698772 GCF_000327345.1 Myotis davidii | reverse complement strand
CACCCCCATCCTGTTTGCTCCGGGGAAATTCAGTGACAGCCTGGCCACATGCTGTTTCTTTTCTATGAAGATAAACCAGAGGCATGTTTCTTACACGATGGCATTACACGGTATAATATTTTATTGGCCTAAAAAATTAAATATTTACATAGGTTAAACGGAATCCTGTGGTCTGTTTAATCATTTGATATTAAAACAGATTTGTTTGATTGATGTCTTTTAGAGTTATTAGCATAAAATGCATGTTCGCTTCACCTAGATTTACAAAGAATGTATAATATGATCTTTTGGTTAAGTATATTTGACAAGCTTCCCAAAATTAAAATTTTAAGAGATTTTTAACTAAAAAATGACTTCTTCCAATGGGCCCTGGAATATCTCAAGGATTTATTCTCTCTCCTGAGTTTCTTTTGAACTAATCAGGCCTATTTGATATGCTTGAAAAACTATATGGGAACCTTTGTCAAACAAAAATTAATAATAATAACTATTCTATTTATGTACATATATGACTCCATTGTTTGGGCAACAAGGTTGTTAATCTCTCTTTGATGATAGGCAGTTCTCAGATAAGAAGAATGGACCAAATTTTGAGGTTAACCCCTAGGCCTACAGCTCCCAGCCAGGTCAGAATGTGTTTTCCGAATGTTCTAGAAATTTCAGTCTGCTCCAGAAAGGAAGTTACAAAGATTCGAAGCCAAGGACAAAGAGGTAACTCTCAGGGGTAGCAGGTCTCCAGTCAGCGACACTAGTAAGTCATTTTTTTTAAAAACATGTTTTTATTGCCTTTAGGTGAAAGAGAGAGAGATAGAGACACGGATGAGAGAGGAGCATCGTAACAGAGCATGATTAATATCTCTTATAACTATAACTGGTCCCCAATATTCTATTTCTCCCTCCTGCTCCTAACAATTTCAACTTTTTCTTTTTAAATTAGTAAATTTTAAAATTATTGAATATCTAGTTATTTTGAAATAACACAAAATACTGAACGACTGATAGCTATACAAGTCTTAAGTCTGCGTGCTTTTGTTTTTTTATTGCAGAAAGTCTGTAAAGTGGATTTGAAGCTGCTGATGTAATGACTTGTGCTTTGTTGAAGGTGTATTTCTTGAAAGTGAGAGTGTGTTTAGAATGTGTTCCTAAATGTCAATCTAAGGAATTCTAGTTATCTACCTTTTTTGGGTATCATTAGAAATTGAGATTTCTAAAAGTTAAAAGTTTAAATTAAATTGGAAAAAATTGTACAGTGGGGCCTTGACTTACGAGTGTCCCGACTAACGAGTTTTTTGAGATACCAGCTGTCTCTCAGCCGATTTTTTGCATTGAGTTGACAGAGTAATTTGAGTTAACGAGCTTCTTAACGAGCTCGGTCTCGGAATGAATTAAACTAGTAAGTGAAGGCCCCACTGCATGATTTTAATAATAGAAGGCATAAGATATAAAGATACATTTCTGCAGGACAAAAATTGAGTTATTCAAGTGATGGTTATTTCTGAATGGGTAAAAGGTTTATAAAAATTATAGAAAGATTTGTAGAAGGTTGTGAAGGTTGTAAACGTTTTAAGAAAACCCTAGTCAGGCTCCAGTCCTCCTTCCCCAACCTGATTTCTCTCTGGTGACATTGCCTCTGGTGGGACCCAGAACTGTTGTCATTACACTCCCCCTGCTCATCGTCTGGGGGGACAACCTGTGAGCTGTGGGATAAATCCGTCATCAAGACGCACCTTCAGCAAGATGCACCTGGTCAGTGCTGACGTGGAAGCTGAGCCTGCCCTGTGCACATGGAGTCACCTGCCCACCCCGTGTCCCCACGTGACACCTGGATGACGAGGTCCGGTGAGTCAGGACCTGATCCCCCCTGAAGTCTGAAGGGACCCTTCTCTCTCGCTTGTTTGACTAGAGTTGACTCCCCTGCCTGAGTCGGGTTAAATCCACTCTCAGGGTGTCTAGCCAATGTCCTGGCCATTGGTAAGGCCACCTTCAGGACATGGGGCAAACACATCCACAAACACACTTTCTCCTTATATTTCTATACATTAATTTTGACTAACCCACTCTTGTCACGTCACTGGGGTTTCTGACTTTTCAGTGAGCCAAAGCCACCCACCCAGGCTCACCGCGTTTCTCCATCATTTCTGGGGAGCACCCGCCCCGGCCTCTCCTGTTGCTCAATTCCTGTCAACTGGAGCCCAGACGCCGTTGTTCCCATTGAGCATTCACATGAGAGTTTTCACTGAAGCTTCAGCAGGTCTTCCTGGGTGGTAATTAGGACCTGTCTCCCTTTTCCAGCCTCTTAAATTCATCCAAAGCCAATGAAAGAAGTCTTGTCTTCTCTAAAAATGAGTACTTCAAATTATGTGTGTGGTCTTCATATATATAATCTTCATGTGCATGGTCCTTGGGGAATCTGTTCTTGTCTGTGTA
>NW_006299394.1:692907-695303 GCF_000327345.1 Myotis davidii | reverse complement strand
AATGTGTTTTCCTTAATCAGAACAAAACAATCATGGTTAACAGAGCACGATTAATATTTCTTATAACTATAACTGGTCCCCAATATTCTATTTCTCCCTCCTGCTCCTAACAATTTCAACTTTTTCTTTTTAAATTAGTAAATTTTAAAATTATTGAATATCTAGTTATTTTGAAATAACACAAAATACTGAACGACTGATAGCTATACAAGTCTTAAGTCTGCGTGCTTTTGTTTTTTTATTGCAAAGTGTCTGTAAAGTGGATTTGAAGCTGCTGATGTAATGACTTGTGCTTTGTTGAAGGTGTATTTCTTGAAAGTGAGAGTGTGTTTAGAATGTGTTCCTAAATGTCAATCTAAGGAATTCTAGTTATCTACCTTTTGGGTATCAGATGGGCTGCCTCCTGCATGCCCCATACCAGGGAATGAGCCTGAAATTGGGCACATGCCCTGACCGGGAATCGAACCAGTGACCTCCTGGTGCATGGGTCTACGCTCAAACACTGAACCACACCGGCTGGGCTGTAACCGTGTCATCCTAAGTTCTGTCATTTCTAGGCAGTCATTGTTTTGCTCTGATGCATTTGCAAAAAAGTGGGGCCTTGACTTACGAGTGTCCCGACTAACGAGTTTTTTGAGATACCAGCTGTCTCTCAGCCGATTTTTTGCATTGAGTTGACAGAGTAATTTGAGTTAACGAGCTTCTTAACGAGCTCGGTCTCGGAATGAATTAAACTAGTAAGTGAAGGCCCCACTGCATGATTTTAATAATAGAAGGCATAAGATATAAAGATACATTTCTGCAGGACAAAAATTGAGTTATTCAAGTGATGGTTATTTCTGAATGGGTAAAAGGTTTATAAAAATTATAGAAAGATTTGTAGAAGGTTGTGAAGGTTGTAAACGTTTTAAGAAAACCCTAGTCAGGCTCCAGTCCTCCTTCCCCAACCTGATTTCTCTCTGGTGACATTGCCTCTGGTGGGACCCAGAACTGTTGTCATTACACTCCCCCTGCTCATCGTCTGGGGGGACAACCTGTGAGCTGTGGGATAAATCCGTCATCAAGACGCACCTTCAGCAAGATGCACCTGGTCAGTGCTGACGTGGAAGCTGAGCCTGCCCTGTGCACATGGAGTCACCTGCCCACCCCGTGTCCCCACGTGACACCTGGATGACGAGGTCCGGTGAGTCAGGACCTGATCCCCCCTGAAGTCTGAAGGGACCCTTCTCTCTCGCTTGTTTGACTAGAGTTGACTCCCCTGCCTGAGTCGGGTTAAATCCACTCTCAGGGTGTCTAGCCAATGTCCTGGCCATTGGTAAGGCCACCTTCAGGACATGGGGCAAACACATCCACAAACACACTTTCTCCTTATATTTCTATACATTAATTTTGACTAACCCACTCTTGTCACGTCACTGGGGTTTCTGACTTTTCAGTGAGCCAAAGCCACCCACCCAGGCTCACCGCGTTTCTCCATCATTTCTGGGGAGCACCCGCCCCGGCCTCTCCTGTTGCTCAATTCCTGTCAACTGGAGCCCAGACGCCGTTGTTCCCATTGAGCATTCACATGAGAGTTTTCACTGAAGCTTCAGCAGGTCTTCCTGGGTGGTAATTAGGACCTGTCTCCCTTTTCCAGCCTCTTAAATTCATCCAAAGCCAATGAAAGAAGTCTTGTCTTCTCTAAAAATGAGTACTTCAAATTATGTGTGTGGTCTTCATATATATAATCTTCATGTGCATGGTCCTTGTGTAATCTGTGCTTGTCTGTGTATTCTATGTGGAGTGTTTCCTGCCTCCAGATTGTGAGAAATAGCTTGCCTGTCAAATGACGGACTAGGAAACAGAAGCGAGGCGAAATGAGACTTTTAATAGCACTCTCAGAGCCGGCGCCCATTGTGCAGGACCACCGTGGGGCAGGGGACACAGCCTGTTTATTTAGTCCCTCCTCCGGTTCCTCATTGGCTGAGGACTATTTGGTCATCTGTTTCTTAATAAGTCACTCAGGTCTTGCTGTCTCCCATTGGGTTATTTAAAAAATGGGCTGGGGCCTTTACTAGTCACCTCCACCTCCCCTTGTCTAGGGCAGAGGTTCTCAACCTGTGGGTCGTGACCCCTTTGGGGATCGAATGACCCTTTCACAGGGGTCGCCTAAGACCATCAGAAAACACATATATGATTACATATTGTTCTTGTGATTAATCACTATGCTTTAGTTATGTTCAATTTGTAACGATGAAAACACATCCTGCATATCAGATATTTACATTACGATTCATAACAGTAGCACAATTACAGTTATGAAGTAGCAACAAAAATAATTTTATGGTTGAGGGTCACCACAACATGAGGAACTGTATTAAAGGGTCGCGGCATTAGGAAGGTTAAGAACCACTGCT
>NW_006299394.1:683905-692213 GCF_000327345.1 Myotis davidii | reverse complement strand
ACTGAGCTCATAACTCAAATTACTCGTATGTCAAATCGTTAAAGTGAACGAGTGAGACACGTGATGCTGGGCTGATGTTGTGGCGTTCGCTGTGACGTTCGCTGTGCCAACTAGCAGTGGGGTATCTGAAGCTGGCTCATAACCAAATTTTAGCTCGCAACTCAAAGCAAAAAATCGGCCAAGAGACGGCTCATATCTTGAAAAACTCGTTAGTCGGGACACTTGTAAGTCAAGGCCCCACTGTATGTCACATCTTTGGGAAGGTTTGTGGAAGGGATGCTAACTTATTCTAAATTACAGGTCTCTGAGCAGGTCATCTCTTTGAATGAAAATTTATGGAACTCTAAGAAATAACTGGATTCATGTAAATACTGGCAAATAATCAAGACAAACAAAAATTAATTATATGAAACTAAGTGAATTGAGAATAATCATTATTCTTATGACTGTTCAAATATTGCTGATTGTTAAAAAAAAGGCTTTCTGTTTTCCAAATGTAAGGAAGCTTGTTTTTATTTCCCTAGAACAATTCGGTAATTATATCCTCAGAGCAATATTGAAGCATTTATATTTTTCTCCCTACATAATCTCTCCACCATTTGGCAACTCTCAATAAGTTAGCATTATTTTCATGACAATATATTTATTTGCATAAATCCAATAAGACTCTGTTCTCTTCATAATAGGACACATAAAACCAGTTTCCAATCGTGGTTTTATTAACCAAGTTTTTGACTGGAATGTCAGGACCAAGAGAGCCATGCCTGAACTCTGGGTGTCACAGGAAGATCAGAGGAGTTGAGATGGACTTTAATGCCAGGAAGAGCCCTGGGGAGAGGCGGCCTGGTGCCTCGCTGGCCAGTGGTGCACGGCAGTCTTTCCGATACAGAACAAAGGTTGCTTTCCTGAGAGATGGCAAGGAGAGGACCCCAGACATTTGGGGGGGGCCTCAAAAACTTGAGGGATCCACCCAAACCCTTGTAGGTTAAGCCAGATGGCAACTGCGTGGCTTGGCTTCTGCGCCCTGAGGGGCTGACTAAGGCTCAGTCTAAAGATTCCTGGCTAGTGGGCTTCCAGCAAAGCCACTTTGAAAAAGCCTACATGATCCATCGCTGTTCTGGTTGTGTTTTTATACAAATAACCTGGCACATTAGAACCAGACCTACTCCAGCCTCTGATAAAAACGACTTTAGGGGAAACTGTGTTTTGATGGAAATCACCCTGCCCAGTTGTGAATATCGGACTCTAGTGTGATTGGTTATTTCGAAGTTTACAGGTTTTTTCCCTGTGAACGGAGCTGGTTCCTGACTTCTTGCCGTGGTCTTCAGCCCTCCACTCAGCTTCATTTCCCTCCCTCCTTTGACTTGGACTTGCCGAGAGCCACTGATGCAAGGCCAACCTCCCAGAACTCTGCTGGGCACGTGAGGATGTCACCGAGACATTTCACCGGCGGGTGAAGAGGACCTGGCAGGCGTCACTGCTTCCATCCATCCCAGCCAAGACCCCTGAAGTCTTTTCGGCGGACAGTGGGATCCAATGTGCTGTGATCACTGACCCTGGTTTTTGCTCCTGTTTCCATAGACACGCTCCTGATGAGACACCGGCTGCTGTTCACACAAGGCAGGCCCCACTCGGAAGCCCACCTGCCCCAGCACCTCCTGAAGCAGCGGTTGCTAGCCTTTCGGACCTCATGGACCACCAGTTGCTGACCGCTGTCCTCAAGCAGCTTCAACAATTTAGCTGAACTGACTTCCTTTCAGGACTAAATAATTGAGGCAATGAAATATGAGGCAACCTACCAACTTCGCTTCTGAAATGATACAACAATTCTATAAAAAAGCTACTTCAGGTTATTCCACCCAGCCTACCCGACTGTGGAACGATCAGCGAACGGCCCTCCATCCCAGTCTCAGATCCCACTCCCTGGTCCCCATAGATCAGGGGGGAGAGACTGCCACACCCCACAGGCAGGGACCACAGCCCCTGTCAGCAGGAAGCAGTTACAGAAGACAGACTGTCCTCCCTCATCACCCCTAAAAGATTTCAAGGCTGGAAGTCTCTGATGGGGGGAATGAGACGGGCAGTGAGCCAGGGCAGGTGGAACAGGGAAACTGAGGCAGAGAACTGAACAAGCTGCAGAGCAATGTACAGCGGATGCAAGAGGTCCCCTCCCTGGAGATGCCAGACAGCCAGGCCTCCGTTGTACTTCAGCTCCAGGGCGGCACCGCTGCCCTCCCCGCAGATTCCCGCCTGCAAGAGAGAAAGAACAGCCTCAAGACGAAGGGCCAGGCCTGCTCTCCCGCTGGGGGCAGCCCGGGCGGCCCTTTCCCTCCTCTCCCCCCCTCCTCCCCCAAAGGCGTCTCCAGCCCCAAAGGACCCACCAGGCTTGCAGCCAGGGAGCCATGGGCAGCGGCAGCTTGCCCCGGGCTCACCCCGGACCTGACTCCAAGCCCCTGGGCTCTGACTTCCCCGAGAGCGAGGGCCCGGCCTGGCTCTCCCGTGGCTTCTTCTATGCTGGGCCCTTTCTTGTTTCACATCCTCAGTTTTGATTAATGTTCCCTCATGGCCACCTGGACTCGTGTGGTGACATTTTTCCTGCATGAAGTCAAGAACCCACACGGTACCAGCTGGCCCTGTCCGGTACAAGGTGACATGTGTAAATGCTTTGTGACATTTGCTGAGGTTGATCAGGCCTTTGCAGGGCCCAGCCTGACCCAGGGGAAAACGCGGGCCTTTCAGGATGGCCGTGAAGAGGCAGGGCATGTACCGTTCCCACCAGATGTTCTTACGCAAAAAAACCTAGAAATGGCTTCATCTGCTTTCTAGACTAGGAGTCGGCACCCGCTTTTCGTAAAGGGTCAGGGAGGAAATATGTCAGGTTTACAGCTAATGGGTCCTGTAACAGGAAAGCGCCGTAGATGGTGTGAGCCGTGAGCGTGGCCGTGTTCCCATGAAACGACAGACCGGCGGGTGGATGGGTGCAGCAGCTGGATGGACGCGGCCCGGGCAGCCCCTACTGCAGGGTAAACGTAACTGCTTCTCGAAGGACAGCAGCCAGTGACTCAAAGGCCGCAATAACCGCAGCTGCTTCTACTCTGCACCCCGTTCTCTCACCCTCCCTGCAGCCCATGCAGCAGAGGACGTGGTGGATTTTAGTCACGTGGAGGAGCGATTTCAGCCCATTCCACCGCATGCATCCATAGTTACTAAAATTCGGCAGCATACCAACAATGTATTTTTTGCCTATCTACAGAATATTAGGTCTGCTTCTGATTGATTCACATTGGATGGCTACTGTTGTGTGGCTGCTGTCATTCTGTTATTTGGTAATGTAAGGGGCTAGAGGTCAGTGCCCCTGACTAAATAGTCGGGTATTGCATGTTTTAACAATTACCGTGGCACACTGGTTGAGAATCGCTGACATGGAGGGTTTGTAGCCTAAATTTCCGAAGGCCCTACTAGCCGTGATGGTCAGGCGATGGACAGGTAAAAACTGGTGGGCTAGGTGTGGTCAGCTATAGAAATGAGACAAAAAGGAAACAAAAACCCCATTTTGCACAGGAAAGCTAGATGGCCCAAACCACAGAGAATTTATACAATGAGCTACTGATCCCACGGCTCTCTGAGGAGTGTATGTGGAAAGTCCTAGAAAACCTGGAAGGCACAGTGAGAATTGGGAATTTTAACAACATCAAAAAACACACGCACATAAATATTCAACTGATCTTCAAAAGAAATATGACCTTAGAAACCACCGCAGGAAAACTCCCAGCTGGCCTGTGCACAGGAAATGGATGTGTTTGAATTCAGCCCCTTCTCTGACTGTCGGGAGGGAGAAGGCGCGATGGTTTAATTAGACCCTTTAAAGTTAATCAATCAGCCAGTTGTTTTTAAAAATAACGGGGTTTTCAAACGAGTTCAGCTTCTGTTTTTCAGTTTCAGCCTGTGACTGTCTGCACTTTGAAATGGGATCTGATGAAGGCTCCTGCCCCGCAGAGCTCTCAGGATAAAGACCAAACACATGACTGGTCTCCAAGTGGCGCTTGCCTGGCCCCCAGACTCCCTCCCCACGTCACCAGCTCTTTGAGCTCCACGCCCACTTCCCACGGCTCCATGGCTCTGCTGCCATCACTGTCACCCTCACTGCCCTCCTGGCCCCGTCGGCCCTGGGTTTGAGCCGCAGAGAAGATGGGGTCGGGTCCAATGCAACCAGGGACTCAACTCCACGGGACTGCCCTTGCCGCTAACCCTCTGCTGTGTGCTCTGAGGGAGGAGCGGTGGCGTCCGTGGATTCGCCCACTAAACGCCTGCCACATGGTCCCTAGGGAGCAAGACCACCCCCGTGGCGACCACCGCCATGAACTCACGGAAGCCAGTGGCTGTTCTTGGCTAAAGTCCGACCTGGAACAAGGAAAGTCAGGGAACTCCTGCTGGGGTCCTCATCCGGAGGGAGGGCCCTTGCCTCCTCCTAGGAGCGGCAGGTGGCGTGGTCAGGCAGGTCCACGGGAGGCAGGGGGCGCTGAGACCCTGCACAGGCACCTGCCCCTGGAGGGCGCTGCCCCGATGCGTCCATGTCGCTTCCGTCCACATTCGGACCCCCAACCCCTTTGGTTATTACATTCGATTTTTAAAAACTGGTTCTAGCGCCATGTGCATCGCAGGGCAGCCCAAGTGCTCCACAGCAGGGGGCTTCGGGGAGCTGGGAAAGCGGGCCTTGTCTGCCCGCTCACTCTTTCAGCGGCGCGTGTCCCATCTGCATGGCGCTGGGCTGACAATCCCCTCCCACGCGGGTCTGGGCAGGGCCCTCTGCTCTGATTGGCTTGTTTCCTCTGTTTATGTTATAATCACCTGTATCGTCCATGTCACACAAAGTCACTGCCTAACACGTCCCGGATGCCCCCTCCCCATCCTGCCCCCCGCCGGCCAATCGCCCCGTGTCCCCCAGGAAGCAGCCCCGAATCTTTATGTTCCCACTGTCGTCCCCAGGATGGGAGTGTGTCACCTTTCAGGTGGGGGCTCAGGTGACAGCTACGAGCTCTAACACTCCGCCCGGGGCTGCGGGGTGAACTTCCAGTTGGCCGGCCTGCGTGTGTCGGAGCAGGGCCTGCCTGGTGCAGTGTGGCTCTCGTCCTGGACTCTGAACCTCAGGGAAGCGCCACGTGTGAGACAGAAGACAGGAGAGGAGCCCCTGGGGGAGGAGACCCTGCCCGGGAACATTAATAGCAATTCGCATCCCTATGGATTCCACTTGGCAGAAAGGGGTCCTGCAGGAGCCTGCCCCATTGGGTGAGCTTCCGGCGCCCTCCAGTGGACACCTTGTGGAATTGCTCTCATCGCCTGCAAGCACTAGGCCCTTCTCCCCTGGGTCTCCTTTCAATAATGAATATTCTGTGCTCCCTTCGCTGCTGGGTGGACTGTAGCTACGTGTGCACAGAATTCCAAAATGGACATCAAACCGGAGTTGTAATATGAAGTAACAAATCCAAAGGAACTCATTTTAAAATAAAATTAAAATAAGAAATTAATACAGTAAGTACATATATCCATAAACACACATATAACCAATCAATCCACATGTAAGTATATCTATATCTATATCTATATCTATATCTATCTATATCTATATCTATCTATATCTATATACTAGAGGCCTGGCGCACGAAATTCGTGTGCGGGTACGGTGCCTAGGCCTGCCCTGCGATCAGGGCTATCTTCCCTGCTGCCTGCAGCCGGCCCCACCCCTCACCGCACCCACCCTGGTTCCCCGTTCACCATTAGGCGATCGGAATTTGATGGCCAGGGGAAGGGACCAAGAGGTTGGCTGTTCCCGGCCACTCCCCGGCTCCACCCCCGCCCCCTCCACGGGTTGCCCTCTGTGTGTGGGGCGACTAGTGGGGTGGGGGCCTTGGCCTGGCACCACCTGTGTCTCCCGCCACCTACCCCCGGCTCCCCATTTGCCATCGGCGATCAGAGCCTGCCGGCCGGGAAAAGTGACCAAGAGGTGGTCAGTGCACCTCATAGTGACTGGTTGAGTGGTCATCTGGTCATTCTTCCTTTAGGGTCAATTTGCATATTACCTTTTTATTATCTACTAGAGGCTCAGTGCATGCAATTCATGCACGGGTAGGGTCCCTAGTGGCTGCCAGCTGCCAGCTGGGGCCTCCCTTCCCCTGACTGCCGGCTGCCAGCCCAGGACTTCCTTCATGCCACACTGGCCCCTGGTGGTCAGCACATGTCATAGCAAGCAGTCAAACTCCCAGTTGGTCAAACTCCCGAGGGGACAATTTGCATATTAGCATTGTATTATATAGGATACTAATAAAAGGGTAATATGCAAATTGGTCAGGACACACTCACAGTCATGACCAGATACAGGATACTAGTCAAGACTGGATATGCTAATTAGTCACGACCAGTATGCAAATTGACCATCACTCCAACACACAAGATGGCCACCCCCATGTGGTCAAAGATGGCCAGCAGGGGAGGGCAGTTGAGGGGGACCCAGGCCTGCAGTGGAGGGCAGTTGGGGGCGATCTGGCTGGCAGGAGAACAATTAGGCATTGATCAGGCTGGTAGGGGAGTGGTTTGGGGGTGATCAGGCTGGTAGGGGAGTGGTTAGGGGGTGATCAGGCTGGCAGGGGAACGGTTAGGGGGTGATCAGGCAGGCAGGCAGGCAAGCAGTTGGGAGCCAGCAGTCCTGGATTGTGAGAGGGATGTCTGACTGTCCGTTTAGGCCAGATCCCAGTCAAACATCCCTCAAGGGGTCCCAGATTAAAGAGGGTGTGGGCTCGGCTGAGGGACCCCCCACTAAGGGCATGAATTTCATGCACCCAGCCTCTAGTATAGGATATAAAAGCCTAAGAGACCATTACGACCAAACGACCGGAATGATCGGTAGCTATGATGCGCACTGACCACCAGGGGGCAGACGCTCAATGCAGGAGCTGACCCCTGGTGGTCAGTGCGCTCCCACAACCAACCTGTCACAGCCAGCCAACCTCCTGTGGTCCCTCCCCCAGTGGCATCACAACGGAGAGGGAAGGAGGATGGGGGGAGGTGGGGAACTGTATGGTGGCAGGGCTCCGGCGTCAGCATCCAGCATCTGTTCCTTCTGCACCTGGCCCGGCAACTGTCACCTCCTCTCCCAACCCCGCTGGGGCCTTTGGGCTCCAGGCTGGGACAGGGAACCGGGGGTGGGTGGCAGCAGATGCAGCCCCTTTCCCAGGAGGGCCGAGGGCTGGCTCCTTCCTTGGGGCCTGCAGCCAACCTCCCACACTCCGTCCCTCCTCCTGGCCAACAGGCCCCAATTGGACCACCCCTGATCGCCGGCCAGGCCTAGGGACCCTATCCGTGCACGAATTTTGTGCACTAGGTCTCTAGTAGATTATATAAATGCCCAGGGCCTAGGGTTTGAGACGACAGCTATCAGGAACTCACATGTCCAGTCAGGATCCTAATGGTGAGATGTGCTGACCTGGGCCTGGGGTCGCCGTGAGGGGGGCGGGGTTTGCGGGCAGCAGCCCGGGGCTGTGATGCTTCTTAAATAAGTGAAAAGAAATCTGAACAAAGCAAAGAGCAGCATGGCAGCTCCGTCTCCAGGGCGGGGAAGGGACATGACGCTTGCAGGGAGGGCTTCAGCTTCCATGTGGAACGGAGTCGGGCCGGGCCCTCCGGCGTTTCCGTGTGAGCACTTTCCACCTGTTTGGGCAGAGCTGTGCCAAGCTGCAGGCGCTGGCTGGCCATTGTTTCGGGATATGAAGAACCCCAGTGCATGTGGGGACGGAAGGAGACGTGACTTGGGTGGTGAACACTATGCAATGTCACATGGTGTGTGCAGAACTGTACGCCTAAAACATACAGTTTTATTGACCAATGTCACCTGCTACATTTAATAAGAAAAGAGCCCTAGTCCCACCTGCACTTCTGTGTGATGAGTAGTCAGGACGCCCTCCGTTTGCTGATGGGTCTGGGAAGAGCCCGGCCTGGCGCTCACAGAGAGAGTGGGGGGTGGGGGCAGGGAGGGGGGTCCTGCTGCCACCCGAGAGCTCCACAGGGTGCAGACCTACCAAAAACCAGCAACCACGGAGACGCCGGCACACGGAAAGCCAGCCCCGTGCACTCGGTCTTCTCAGGCTGTCACAGCTCCTATGGGCACTATACTATTACTCTTACCATTGCCGTCACTGTTACTTGGCAGTCCTCACCACAGCTCGCTCTAGTACTCGGAGCCCCGCCCCAACAGTTGGATTAAAATCTTTTAAAGCAGAGTCCAGGGATTGGAAAGTTGTAAAACTGCCCCCAGCAA
>NW_006299394.1:680837-683274 GCF_000327345.1 Myotis davidii | reverse complement strand
GCCAGCCCCGTGCACTCGGTCTTCTCAGGCTGTCACAGCTCCTATGGGCACTATACTATTACTCTTACCATTGCCGTCACTGTTACTTGGCAGTCCTCACCACAGCTCGCTCTAGTACTCGGAGCCCCGCCCCAACAGTTGGATTAAAATCTTTTAAAGCAGAGTCCAGGGATTGGAAAGTTGTAAAACTGCCCCCAGCAACCCAGGTCGGTTACCACAGGGTGGCTGTCCTGCACGCAAACATCGGAGGTGACCAACTTGGTGACTCTATCGCCCAGGACAATCACTTCCTTCCTCCCGCGCTTGGGGCTGTGGCCTGTGGGGCTGCCAGACCCAGGCATTAGAGTCACCCGGGAGCTTTCAGCCCCAGCGGTGCCCGCCCTCCCTCCCCCTCCCCGTCAATGAAGCCAGGTCTGGGGCTGAAAGCATTGTAAAAGGCCCAGAGACCAGTGTGCGGCCGGATTCACAGGGCTGCTCGAGTGCAGGTTCCCAGCCTCGCTCCCGTCTGAATCACCGGGGAGACATGTAAATACTGAGACCTGACTGACCTGGTCTGTGGGACACCCAGCACCGGGAACTGCTGGGCTGTTCAGGCGAGGCCCTGGGGGGTAGAGGGGGACAGAGACAGACAGACAGACAGTGCGCCCCACTGTGCTCATTCTCCAGCCTAGGAGAACAAAGCAGGGGCATTAAGGAACTCAGTGCCCAGTCAGTACAGGGAGCGTGGGGCGACTTCTGCCACGCCATTGCTGACAGGTCCGCGAACAAGCAGTGGAGCATGTGCAGAGCGTGTGCGGAGCATCGAGTGCCCTGACGGTGCCCGGCTGTGTGGCCTGGGCCATCAGAGATGACCCTTCAGAGCTAAGGGTCTGAAGAGAAACACCAGGGACAAGCAAGCAGACGCAGTGTCCTCCGTGGGACACATGCACACGAGTGCCCACCTCCTAGATCCACCTCATCTCAGGAGACACCGTGACACCTCACCACGCGAAGGGACAGACAGCCCGTGACAAAATCACAGCACGGCCCGCCTCGCTTCTCCACAGATCGCAGCAGAACAGACGTAAGGGGCCCAGGGACGGAGCGCTGACAGGCCTGGGGCAGGCACCCCACGTGGCTCTGTGCGGATCTCTGTTCAAAACAGACTGTAAGAAGTTATGAGACCATGGGAGAGATGCAAACACAGAGGAGATGTTTGATGACATTAAAGAATTATTGTTAATTTGGGGGGATATGACAATGATATTATGTTCTATTTTTTATAGATTCTATATTTAGAGGTATTTTCTAAAGCATTTATATAGAAACTAGAGGCTCGGTGCATGAATTTGTGCACAGGTGGGGTCCCTCTGGGTGGCCTGCAGGGATCCGGCCGAAACCTGCAGTCCAACGTTGCCTGCAGCGTCTACCTGCTGCTCCCACTCATCCAGGCCCTACTGCGCCTGCTGCGGGCTCGCGCCCAGTCAGTCCTGATTGGGAAAGTCTTGCGTTGCTGCAGCAGTGCTCACCAGCCCTGAGCCCTGCTTCTGGCGCCCTCTGAGGGGAGTGGCCTGTGGGATCGGGCTGAAACCGGCTCTCCAACATCCCCCGAGGAGTCCCAGATTGTGAGAGGGACCCCACCTGTGCATGATCAGGCTTGGGAGGGAACACGGGAGGGCTCCAGGGCATGTCCAGCCCATCTCACTCAGTCCTGATTGGCCAGTCCCCAGCAGCAAACTAACCAACCAGTTGGAGCGTCTGCCCCCTGGTGGTCAGTGCATGTCATATCAAGCAGTTGAGTGGCCTTAGCATATCATTAACATATTATACTTTGATTGGTTGAACAGTAACCAGTCACCAGACGACTGGCCACTTAGCATATTAGGCTTTTATTATATAGGACTAGAAGCCTGGTGCATGAAATTTGCATGGGGGGTCCCCTTGCCCAGCCTGCACCCTTTTTAATCCCGGACCCCTTGGGGTATGTCTGACTGCTGGTTTAGGCCCGGGAATCAGCCTCTCCTGCCAGCCTGGTCATTCCCAACTGCCCCCCTTATGGCCTGGTCACCCCATGCAGCCTGCTGTTCAGTCATTTGGTTGTCCCTCACTAACCCCCCTGCCAGCCTGTTTGCCCCACAGTGCCTGCTGTTTGGTCGTTTCTGTTACTGTGATGGCATTCTGGACAATTTTTCTCTATTATTGGTATAGATAATATAACTTATCTCAAAATAGTTGCAGGAGTGGAAGTGATAGGATGGAGGTGGGGGCACAAAGTAAAATAAAATGGGCTATGAGCTAGGGCCGCCAAGGCCGAGTCCACTGTTCTCCTTATCTCATTTAGTGTTACTTAGACCAGTGGTCGGCAAACTGCGGCCCAACAAACTGCACCGGCTCTTGGGCCCCTTGAGTGTGGCTCTTCCTAAGCCTTAGGAGTACCCTAATTAAGTTAATAACAATG
>NW_006299394.1:676157-680730 GCF_000327345.1 Myotis davidii | reverse complement strand
CATGTGGCCCGTGAGCCACAGTTTGCTAACCACTGACTTAGACCATGTGTAGCTAGAGCCGCCTTTGACATGTCACCTGGTTTACCCAGCAACCACAATGCTGTCAGTGTCCCCATCCTCTCCAGATCACTGTGGACCGTTGACCTCCCTTCCCATCCAGTGTACGTCACAGGAGACTTCACAGCTTCATCCTGGGGACTGCCAGCGGGAACAAGAGCCACCTTTGGAGGGAGAAAGAGGAGGTCTGCAAGTGGGGAAAGGAAAAGCTACTCCCCAGTTCAGCACTCACACCTGACCCCAGTTGCATGCAGGTCTCCACAGCACTCACAGCTCACCCCAGGTGTGTGCACACCTGACCCCGGGTGCATGCAGGTCTCCACAGCACTCACACCTGACCTCGGGTGTGTGCACACCTGACCCCATGTGCGTGCAGTTCTCCCAGCACTCACACCTGACCCCGGGTGCATGCAGGTCTCCACAGCACTCACACCTGACCTCGGGTGTGTGCACACCTGACCCCATGTGCGTGCAGTTCTCCCAGCACTCACACCTGACCCCGGGTGCATGTGGGACTCCACGGTGCTCACACCTGACCCTGGGTGCGTGCGGGTCTCCACAGCAGCACCTCCTGCAGCACCCACTGGTGCCCTGCCAGTCACTGCAGTGCTGACATTGCCTGATGTTAATACAGACGCACAGGTTAGGGGCTCAGCCACCGTCTCCACTTCAGATGCCCCGCCCCGAGTGGTAGGTCCCAGGTGGCCCACAATTTCTATCCGTGGCTACAAGTCGGAGGTGCCTGTGACCCCTTCTTAGGTTGTACATTCTCCAGAGCAGCTGGCAGAACTCAGGGAAGCGTGTGTGGTGACGTTTGCTGTGTAGAAGGGTATCATGCAGGTTACATGTGAACAGCCAGAGGCGGGGAGGCCCAAGGTGAGACCCAGAGGGTCCTGAGCACGGAGCCTCTTGCCCACGGAGTTGGGGCGCCGCCCTCCATGTTCCCCAGCCCCGAGCTTGTGGGGTTTCTGTGGAGGCCCCACCGCACAGCCACAGTCCACCATGAGCTCAATCCCCAGCCCTCCGGTCCTCCGGAGAGTGGGCCGGAGCTGGAGAGTCCAAGCTTCTATCACAGCTGGTCTTTTGGTGAACAGCCTCCACCAGAAACTATCCCAGAGCCCGCCCATGGCCACTCCTGTCACCAGGAGATTGCTGAAGACCCAGGAGCTTGTGCCAGGAACCGGAGCAGAGACCAACATATAAACAATGCCTATTGTGTCACAGGGGAGGGCAGGGGCCGCCTGAGGCACCCTCTGGTCCTGCCTTGGGCCCTGATTCAGTGGGAATTTCAGCAGAGGGGCTGCAGTTCTGAGTGTGACCACAAGATGGAGCCCTCTCCCTTCAGAGGAAACCCTGTGCAGCTTCCGGTGCACCTGGGCAGGGAGGCTGGTCCTGATCCCAACCTGCCCCTGCCCATCTCTGCAGAGCCTGGCGCAGGACCCTCCTGCCCGCCTCCTCGCAACTTCCTCCACCGCACCCTTCCCCCACCCCGCCCCGCGCGTGTAGACACACACACACACACACACACACAAACACACACACACACACACACACGACACACACACACACACACACACACACCAGGCCGCTGAAGTGAGTCATGTTTGCTGCTTACATTTCATCAAGATTCAGCCTGTCAGCTAATTTATTTCATCGCTGCTGGCTTCTGTTTTCTGGGATATATTTCTCATTATTTTTTAGACCAGTCCCCCCTCTGTCTTTTGTTTTATTTCATTTACTTTTATTTTGTAGTTAAAGGCAAACTAGGTAGAAAAATATATGTCCACAAAAGTCACTTGAAAATGTGTCAAGGGCTGCCTGCCTTTTACCTTTATCCCCAGACTTGCTGCCCTGCTGTGAGCACACGCCTGGCCACCTATCTGTCCTGTGGGGGACGCCACGGTGCCCTCACCACACACACACACACACACACACACACTCTCACAGGGTCACACGGACAAACAGACATGCATGCACGGTCAGTCACACGTGTGTGCACATATCCACACACTCTCACCCTCACTCACTACACACAGACACATACACACACATAATCTCACTCACATACTTGTCATGCTCATGCATATACAATCATACATGCAGTCTCACTCATATATGTCAATACATATACCTCACATGTGCACACGCACCTGCATGCATGCACACACTCACACACATGCAAATGCACACTGACACACACCTAATGTTCCGCTCATACACGCACACACAGCTCACGCAGCCATGCACATCCCAGCTAAGACAGTGCAGTTGTAGAGGTTTTTCCACATCTTCCTAGCACCTGCATCCATGTTCCGCATCAAGTACAAGAAAAACGTTTTCAAAAAGAAACTAACCAGACACTTGAAGCAAGAAGAGGGAAATTTTAACTGATCAACTCTTTTTCAGTAGAGCAAACACTGGTCTGCTCACCCCTCACCAAAGGTGTTACAAATGTCATTGTGACGCTGGCATTTGGGCACAAGCTAGTCCAAACCAGGATCGAAAGTCAAAATGAAGCACACAGGACAGTGTTGTTTGGAGTGGCCTGTCCTGATAGGGATGATGGGCCCAGGGTGAGCACTATCACCCACTTTACTGAGGCCGCCACACCACACTGGCTGGAGGACGTGAGTGGCACTTGCCACTGAATGGAAGCTCTGCAGCCAGAGTGTGGCCGGAACATCCCACTCAGTGCCCAGTGCTGCTAGAGCCCAATGCCCATGTCCTTACAGGGCGCCTGAATGTGGGAGTACGGAGAGTGAGCACGCGAGTGTGAGTGAGCGTGTGGGTAGGTGAGTGTGCAAGTGTGAGAGTGTGTGGGAGTGCATGTGAGTGTGCAAGTGTGTGAGTATACAAGTGTATGAGTGTACAAGTGTGTGAGTGTGCTAGTGCATGTGAGTGTGTGAGTGTGTGTGAGTTGCTAGTGTGAGTTAGTGTGTGAGTGCGTGTGAGTGTGTGGGTATGTAAGTTTGTGAGTGTGTAGGTGTGTGAGTGTGCATGCAGGTGTGTGAGTGTGAGTATCTGAGTGTGATGTGAGTGTGATATGAGTGTGGAAGTGTGAGTGACTGTGGGTGGGTGTGTGTCTGAGAAGTATTAGCTGAATAGGAGAAGGTGGCTCAAAGTCACACAGCATAGAGGACACTTGAATTTGACTCTGGTTGTCTTTAAAGTACATATCTATATTAATAAAAGTGTAATATGCTAATTAGACCAGACAACAGAATGACCTTCTGGGTGAACTTCCAGACGTCCTTCTGGACAAACCTGTGGCAGCAGGGGCCGAGGAAGAGGTAGTTAGGGCCAATCAGTCAGGTAGATGAGCAGTTAGAGGTGATTAGGCAGGCAGGAAAGGGGTTAGGGGCGATCAGGCAGGCAGGCAAGCAGTTAGGAACCAGGGGTCCCAGATTGCAAGAGATATGTCCAACTGCCATTTAAGCCCAATCCTGCAGGGATCTGGGATTGGGCCTAAACAGGCAGTTGGACATCCCCCAAGGGGTCCTGGATTGCGAGAGGGTTCAGGCAGGCTGAGGGAGTCTGCCGCCCCATGCATGAATTTCTTGCACCAAGCCACAGTTCTTATATAATGTTACTAGAGGCCCAGTGCATGAATTTTGTAAATGGGTAGGGGCCCTAGAGGCTGCCAGCTGCCGGCCAGAGCCTCCCTTCCCCAGCTGCCAGCTGGGGCCTTCCTTTGTTCTGCATTGCCTTCTGGTGGTCAGTGCACATCATAGCAAGTGATTGAACTCCCAATCAGTCAAACTCTTGAGGGAACACTTTGCATATTAGGCTTTTATCTACACTAATAAAAGATAAACATGCAAATTGACCATACCTTCACTATGCCTTAAGCCACACCCACCAGCCAATCAGAGTGGCTATATGCAAATTAACCCAACAAGATGGTGGCTGACAGCCACGGAGCTGGAGCAAGCAGGAGGCTGGGTTGCTCCAGTGAGGAAGGAAGCCAAGCTTCCTGCCCGCCGCAGCCAGCTCTGAGCTCCACTCAAGGCAACAAAGTTTCAATTATAGAAGATAAATAACCCCCAGATACCTGCTTTCAACCGGCTGTAGCCACGAAGCTGGAGTGAGCAGGAGGCATGGGTTGTCCCTGGCAATGGAGGAAGCCAAGCTTTCCACCCACCCTGGCCGGCTCTGAGCTCCACTCAAGGCTACAAAGTTTCAATTATAGAAGATAAATAAATCCCAGAATTAAAAAAAAAAGAAAAAAAGGAGAGGCTGGGAGCTTTTGTTGCCAGGGGGCTTGGCCAGCCTGAATGGGCCTCAGCCCCTTACCCAGACTGGCCAGGCACCCCAGCGGGGAACCCAACCCTGAAGGGGGTGTGACCAGGTGCAAACAGCCATCAGCCCCTCATCCAGGCTAGCCAGGCACCCAAGTGGGACCCCCACCCTGATCCGGGACACCCTTCAGGGCAAACCAGCAGGCCCCACCCGTGCACCAGGCCTCTATGCTATATAGTAAAAGGGTAATATGCCTCCCAGCACCGGGACCAGCGTG
>NW_006299394.1:674642-676071 GCF_000327345.1 Myotis davidii | reverse complement strand
AAATATTTTAATATTGCTCTTTCCCCTTTCTCTATAATAGCAGTGTCATAGATGAAAGAAAATTAGTAAAGTGTATATGAAAATCTTTCTCCTGTCAGAGTCTGGGGCTCACACCAGGATCCAGAGTCAAGTCCCCACCCACCTGCAGTGCCTCAAAATTGCACGAGACCCAGACCCAGCCGGCCCCACCCCCATTGGGAAAGATCCAGACCCAGCCAGCCCCACCTTTGTCAAACCCCGCCAGGTGGGGGGCCACAGCCTCAGGTCCCCCAGTGCTGGGGTGGGGGGCATGACCTGAGGTCCCCTGGCCTGGGGTGGGGGGGCGCACCTTGAGGTCCCCTTCAAGCCCCGCCAAGTGGGGCAGGTGGCCTGAGTTCCCCTGTCAAGCCCTGCCGGGCAGGGGGCATGGCCTCAGGTCCCCCATCAAGCCCTGCCAGGTGGGGGTAGTGGCCTGAGGTCCCCTGTCAAGCCCCACTAGGCAGGGGATGCAGCCTCAGGTCCCCTGCCCTGGCCCAGCACCACACAGCCTCAGGTCCCTGCTGATTGTTCATTAAGGCTCATTACAGGAATTTGGCCTCTGCTGTGAGTGTAGCCATCTTCTGTTATGGAAACCCCGCCTCCACCATGGGCGCCGCCATTTTTGTGATGACATGATGACCAATTTGCATATTCCCTCTTTATTAGATAGAACTAGTGGCCTGGTGTACAAAATTCGTGCACGGGGGGGGGGGTCCTTCAGCCCAGCCTCCATCTTTAATTGGGGACCCCTTGGGGGATGTCTGATTGCTGAGGGACATCCCTCTCACAATCTGGGACCACTGGCTCCTAACAGCTCACCTGCCTGCCTGCCTGATCACCCATAACTGCCTCTGCCTGCCTGATTGCCCCTAACTGCCCTGCCCTGCAGGCCTGCTCTCACCCCCAACGGCCCTCCCTTGCTGGCCTGATCACCCATAACTGCCTCTACCTTGGCCCCCACCACCATGGCTTTGTCCAGAAGGAAGTCAGATGTCCAGATGATGGCTGGTTGACCCAGTCTAATTAGCATATTACCCTTTCCTTAGTGTAGACTAGTGGCCTAGTGCATGAGATTTGTGAGGGGCAGGGGCGGGTGTCCCTCTGCCCAGCCTGCACTAAGCCATTTACCCAAAGATTCAGACTCACTAACTGGCAGAACTGGGATTTGGACCTAACTTTGTACATGCTTTGTTATTTGACTTGTTAGTTGGTCTTGCATAGAAAAAAAGTCTGTGACTGGGGTAGTTCATGGTCTAAAATAGGACAGGATTGGGGAACCTTTTTTCTGCCAAGGGCCATTTGAATGTTTATAACATCATTCACAGGCCATACAAAATTCTCAACTTAAAAATTAGCCTGCAATATTTGGTCAAACATTTAATTAATTCACCCCTAATGCCTTGGCAGGGCC
>NW_006299394.1:672559-674586 GCF_000327345.1 Myotis davidii | reverse complement strand
TGCCCCTAACCTGCTCTGCCTCAGCCCAGCCACCATGGCTTTGTCCAGAAGGACATCCGGAAGGTCTCCCAGTCTAATTAGCATATTACTCTTTTATTAGTATAGGTGGAGGCATGGTGCATGGGTGGGGACCAGAGGGTCTGCCCTGAAGGGGGTCCCAGATCAGGGTGAGGGTCCCCACTGGGGGGCGTGGTCAGCCTGGGTGAAGGGCTGAGGGCTGTTTGCAGACTGGCTATGCCCCCATCGGGGTGGGGGGTCTCCGCTGGGGTCATGGCCAGCCTGGGTGAAGGGCTGAGGGCTGTTTGCAGGCTGATCACACCCCCATCTGGGTGAAGGTCCCTGCGGGGGGCGTGACCGGCCTGGGCGAGGGGCTGAGGGCCATTTTCAGGCTGGCTACACCCCCATTGGGGTGAGGGTCCCCACTTGGGGGCGTGGTCAGCCTGGGCGAGGGGCTGAAGGCCATTTTCAGTCTGGCCACACCCCTATCAGGGTGAGGGTCCCCACTGGAGGGCATGGCCGGCCTGGGCAAGGGGCTAAGGGTTGTTTGTGGGCAGTTTGCAGGCCAGACAAGTCCCAGGCTTTGTCCAAAAGGACGTCTGGAAGGTCTCCCAGTCTAATTAGCATATTACTCTTTTATTAGTATAAACTAGAAGCCTGGTGCATGAAATTCATGCATGTGTGTGTGTGTGTGTGTGTCCCTCAGCCCAGCCTGCACCCTCTCCAATCTGGGACCCCTCGGGATGTCTGACAGCCTGTTTAGGCCCATTGGGGCCTAAATGAGCAGTTGGACATCCTTCTCACAATCCAGGCTCCCAACTGCTCGCCTGCCTGCCTGCCTGATTGCGCCTAACTGCTTCTGCTTGCCAGCCTGATCACCCCCTAACCACTCCCCTGCCAGCCTGATCGATGCATAACTGCTTCCCTGCCAGCCCGATTGCTACTAACTGCCCTCCCTGCTGGCCTAGTCACCCCCAACTGCCCTCCCCTGCAGGCCATCTCATGGTGGCCATCTTGTGGCCACTTGGGGGCAGCCATCTTTGACCACATAGGGGTGGCCATTTTGTGTGTTGGAGTGATAGTCAATTTGCATACTGGTGGTGACTAATTAGCATATCTGGGTTAATTAGCATATCTCTTATTATATAGGCTAGATTATATAGGATAGGATTGCTTAAATGGGAGGGGGAGGCCTTTTTCATCAGGAGGAGATGCTCTTGGCAGACAAAAATACATAATCCCTATATCTGGACTGATAGCCAGCCATATGCACTATACTGCCAAAGCAGTCATTAAAAAATTGGACTGCTTCCTTACATCTTATACCAAACAGCTGTTGCCCTTAAAACCCCTCCTCAGCCCCCACCTTAGGTTCCGCCTTTGCAGTTCACCCAGATTAGGTTCTGATTGGTTGGTTTCTATGCCAGTCACTGTCAAAAGTTCTGCCTCCTAGTCAGCTATTGGCTTCTCAAAGTTCACCCAGATTTGGTTCTCATTGGTTACTTTCTATGCCAGTCAGCATCAAAAGCTTCTCCTCCTAGACAGCCATTGGCTGCTTTCAGTTCACCCTGATTTGGTTCTGATTGGTTGCTTTCTATGCCAGTCAGCATCTTGGGGCCTATCTCCGGGCCTGATCAGAGAGGCAGAGCTGATCAGTCCTGCCTTTCTCTCTCTTCTTGAGGTCAGCAGTTCAACCCACTCTCCAGTCCCCTCCCACCTGAGCCTGCTGCACGCGCAGCCTGGCATTCGGTCAAGCCTTCAGTCGTTTTGGACATTATGGTCCCTGGATCTTTATATAGATACTAGGGGCCCGGTGCAAGAAATTCGTGCACTGGGTATGGGGGGGGGTGTCCCTCAGCCCAGCCTGCCCCCTCTCACATACTGGGATCCCTCAGACGTTGCCCCACTGACAGCTTAGGCCCACTTTCTGCTCCCCTTGGGGAGTGGGCCTAAGCCACAGTCCGGCCTCCCTTTGTGGGAGGCGACCAGGCTGATCACGGAAGGCACCAGCCCCATCACACTACTGCTGC
>NW_006299394.1:670419-672163 GCF_000327345.1 Myotis davidii | reverse complement strand
TTCTGATCACTGTCAGTGGCAGGGGGCTTCTTCCTGCTTTCCCTTTCGCCTCCCTGCATTGTGCCTACATATGCGAATTAACCGCCATCTTGTTGGCAGTTAACTGCCAATCTTAGTTGGCAGTTAATTTGCATATAGCCCTGATTAGCCAATGAAAAGGTAGCGTCGTATGCCAATTACCATTTTTCTCTTTTATTAGTGTAGATAGATAGATAGATTAGCCAACGTCACCCCAATAAATGTAATTTAAAAACAAATAAATAAAATCAAGTGCATATTCCTCTAGTGCAAGCATTGTCATCTGAGGTGACCACCACAGTGCCACCTGTAGCAGTCAATGGGCCAGCGGCCCAGCCTGTGGGTAAGCTGCTCTGGCAGGTGCCTACAATGCCCACTTCTCTCCCTGTCCAGCCACTGCCCTGGCACATTGTTTAACTCAGATACTTTTCTCACATAGTATTTTAAGCTACAAATCCCAGTTTTGACTTTCAAAAGTATCATCTATTGAAATTTTTAAACACTATTGTTAAACTGTTTCTGTCTATTTTTCTTAGACTTTCTCTAGAAATGCTGAGATAATTCCAAGATCTAAACATTTAGGTGGAGATTGCTGTAAAGATCTTCTCTTCTCTGAGTGCACTCCCCTCTCCTGGAGCCATGGAATCGGAGTCCTGATCACCGGGCAGGCGTGGCCAGAGGCAGCTGGTGCGTCAGTGCCGTGGAGAGGTCGGCAGCTCCCTGCTCAGTGTGCCCGCAGGTTCCTTTGCCCGTCCACCATTTGAAAACTTGAAAAGCTCTGCCAGAATCTCCCAACCTTGCCCTTAGCTGCCCGGACTCTTCCCTTGGCCCCGGGGGTTCCTGTTCCTGACCTCCAGCGCCTCCAGTGCGGCCTCTCTGAAAAGGGGTCTGAGTGTGGGCAGAGGTTCGGGCCCTGAAGGAGAGCTGGCACTCAGCACAGGGACCTGGGCAGGAGTGCCCGAGCGGGTCACTGAGGCCGGACACCAGGCGGCCTCGCTTCCAGGCACGAGGGAGAGTCTGGGCTTGACTTGACGGGGTAACAGGCTCATGCATCTTAAATTGGGAGCAAATGCACTTCCCCTGATTGACGTCCAAATGGAGCTCGTGCCACGCTCCCTGGAAGCCTCGGGTCCCCAGGGGCACCTGGCTGGTGTGAGCGTGCGAAGGGCCAGGACGGCATGGTCACAGCTGACCTGCCACTCCGGCCACTCCTTAGAGCTGTAACAGAAGTGAGGCGGACTAGACCCGCGATTCCCGCAAAAGCAGACGTAGGCCACACAGGGTCACTCTGTGCTCAGCAGCTGGGGCCGGGCAGCGCGATTTTCTCTGCCCTCGCCCTCAGGGCACCTCAGGTGCCATCCCGGGCTTTGCCAGGCTGCACCTGCCTGCTGTGTGCCCAGCAGATCTGAGCTTCTGGAGGGAAGAATGCGCCTTATTCGGGATCATGAAGCAAACGTTGGTAAGTGGGAGTCGGCACTGAGCCCGGTGTGGGGACGGGAGGAGCCCGACAGGGTCCCTGTGCGGTGAGCAGACCAGCCCAGCTCCGCGGCTCCTGGGCTGAGGGGACCAGGGCAGGGGGCTCTCCGGAGGGCAGACTTGAGGGTTGGGGCGCTCCCTGGGACTGTGAAATCAAAGGCGAGTCTTACAGGCAGCTAGGAGTTGACTTGGTGGCATTGGGGCGGGAACAGGCCCCCACCCCCATCACCCCTGGACCGTCCAAGGAAGA
>NW_006299394.1:668730-669182 GCF_000327345.1 Myotis davidii | reverse complement strand
AAAACCCCCTGTCCCATCAGGCCTCGATCTCTCAGCCACTGGACTATCCGCTGTGTCAGTGGGTCTAGTGAACGGGGAGCGCAAGCCAGCTTGCATTAAAGACTCTTTGCTTTTGCATCGGACTGACTGGCTCCCTGTGGGTCTTGGGAACTTTGAAATCTGGGCACAACACAGCCACATGGAGGAGGAAAAGGCAGAGAGGCCTGGCCGGCCCAGGTGCACTCCTGTGCGAATCCTCGTCCAGAACCAGCGTCAAGGGAGGGAGGCCCGTTGGCGCCCATCCAGCCCTGAGACCCGCACGCTGTGTAATTATCTGGCTTTTAAAGTCCCCTCCTCGCCACCCTCCCTTTAACCCCTACAGCTTTGTGACAACTTGCCACAGGCCAGCCGAGGGGGCGGCCGGCGCGGAGCCCCCGCTGTCCCCGCAGGTGCCGCCTGCTCCATGCCCGGCG
>NW_006299394.1:667070-668586 GCF_000327345.1 Myotis davidii | reverse complement strand
TGCGGCCGGGCAGGTGGGCATGCTGAGCCGCCCGCGTCTCGGACGCAGCTTTGCTCCAAGTCCAGGCGGTCACAGCTCCTCGGCCAGGTGATTAATTAGCGCCGGGCCGTGCGGGACGGTGCGGGCTCCGCATCTGCCCCGTGACAGCGGGGGTCGAATGCCGTGTCACCTCTCCCTCTCGCTCCTCCGAAGCCTAATTGGCTGTGAGAGGAGGCCAGCTGCTGGGGCTGCGGAGCAGCGGCTGCGGCCGGGCAGGTGGGCATGCTGAGCCGCCCGCGTCTCGGACGCAGCTTTGCTCCAAGTCCAGGCGGTGACTTCACCTCACATCCTGCTTCTTCCCCCTTTTCTCTGGTCTCAGCCATGAGGCCGGGCACAGAGGCCAGAGAAGGCCTGGGGGTTCCTCTGGGGCACCAGGAGCACCCTTGTCCCCCCACACCCAGCGTCTCCTTCCCTCGGCTGACAGCAGTGCCTCTGACGACTCTTACTGTGAACTAAATGCGACCAGACTCACTCCTGCGAAGGAGGAGCTTCGAGGCTGGGGGCTGGGGGCCTCCAGGACCTGGCCAGGAGGGGAGACGCCCTGCAGAAGCCTGGCATGGGGAAGGGCAAAGGGCCGGCCCAGTGTGGGGGCAATAGGGCTCGAGAAGGAGCACGTTCTTTTAGAAAACCGTGGCCCCCAACAGCAACGCCCCTAAACCCCCTTCGAGGGACAACTGTGCTGGTGACCATAGGCCCCCTGGGCTGAGGGCAGAGGGAAGGCCCTCACCTCCCCTGAGCCCTCAGGGCGCAGGAAGGGTGCGAAGCGCTTCCGGTCCCTGGGTGGGTGAGTGGGGTGCCAGCGGCTCCCTGGCCTCTCCGGGTCCCATGCAGAGCTGAGCCGGTGGTGAGTCTGAATGGCGAGTGCATTCCTCAGCCCTTACAGAGCTTGACCTGTGCCCGGCACCGTGATGGGCACTGGACCCAGGAGAGCGGGAGGCACCCACAGCAAGTCCTGGAAACAACCCAGAGGGAGGCAGTGCCAGGGAGCTGGGCACAGGCCACTGGGCTGGAGTCAGGGGTGGGTCGGGCAGGGATGGCCCAGCCTACACCTGGACAGGCACGCAGGGAAGGGCACAAGCAGAGACGGCCGGGAGAACGTGGCATGTCCCCCTGTGGGTCCCTGGGCCAGCTTGGAGCTAGTCCTGCTGTCAGGCGCGGAGGCCGCTGGCCCACACGGCAGACGGAGGCGAGGGCTGGAGCCCACAGCCATGGCAGCGACAGCTCGTTAGGAGCAGGTCTGTGTGCACAGGTAGCCGGGCACGAAGGTGCCCCACCTGCCACCAGTGCTTGAGCAGCTGCCAGCCCTGCCGCCCTCCTGGTGCCAGGAATCTCATTAGCCCCGCAGGGCCATCCGGGGTGAATGGCAGGCCTGGACCAGCAGCAGCCAGGTCACTGAGGGATGCCTTGCCCCCTTTCTGGGTCCTCAGCCCTGAAAGCGGGGACATCGGAGCTGGGCTGGGAGGCTGGAAGTGCCCCG
>NW_006299394.1:662251-667025 GCF_000327345.1 Myotis davidii | reverse complement strand
GAGGGCGAGCTTGCAGTGTGGCCAGGACAGCGAGGGGCAGTGACTGGGAGGGCCTGGCCCCCCACAAGGGGCATGAGCAACAGACATGCAGGGCGAATGCGGGGAGATGCAGGAGGGGGCCTGGCGGGTACTCACGGACACTGGGCACTGAGACCAGGGCCACAAAGCCCCACCCGGAAGGTGTGTGCCCCCCCGAGAGGTCCCCGCTCAGCAGGAGGTGCAGACAGGCCTGGGCCGGTCCGGGCAGAGTGCACAGCCCCCAGGACGCCAGGTGAAGACGGACGCGGGGACTGAGAGCTGGCAGAGGAGCCGGTGGCAGGGCTGTGACAGGGGACCCTGGATTGCGGGCCTGAGAGCCTCTCCTGTCTCGGTGCTTCGCCCGTTACACCTGGAGGGCCTCCAGCCCTGCTGCGCAGGCGGACGGGCCTCCAGAGCAGGGCCAGCGTCACGGCTGCTCCCCGTCTGCCCCCCTCCTCCTCGGGTCCCTCGCAGTGACCCTGCACTGGCCACAGCCTCCGGTCGCAGGGTGAGGTCGTGCACGTAGGGCCTCCTTTAGTCTGTCTGTCTCAGGGACTTGCCTGAGAGCCCGAAGCTTTGGAAGCGCGGGGATACTCCCCACTGTAACTCGGCATCATCCAGAAACGGGTTCCATCGTCGAGCCCCTCCCCCACTGGCAGGCCTTGGAGAGCGGCTGCGATTGGACGTCGTGAGCCAGGCAGTTCTTGGGCATCTGATGGGCACAGCCTTCCCAAGTCCTGGTCAGCTCCCCTGTCGTGCCAGGCACAGAGCCCGGCACTCAGCACCGCTGGGGCTGGTGAAATAGCCTGGCGTTCTCTGAACGCGCCCGACTCCCATGGAAGAGCAGGGAGCGCGTCAGAGCTGAGCCCAGTGCGACGTGGGTGTGAGCAGGTCACACTGAGGCCAGGCTGAGCCGGACGCCGGCCATCTGCGCGGCCGCCCACCCTCCGCGCAGAGCTCGGCCGAGCTGGAGGCCGCGGTCTGTCTTCCATGCCGCCCTGCTTGCCTCTCCGAGCCTGGCCTCTAAGACAGAGAGCAGCTAGACCAGCGGTTCTCAACCTGTGGGTCGCGGCCCCTTTGGCGGTCGAATGACCCTTTCACAGGGGTCGCCTAAGGCCATCCTGCATATCAGATATTTACATGACGATTCATCACAGTAGCAACATTACAGTTATGAAGTAGCAACAAAAATAATTTTATAGTTGAGTTACAACATGAGGAGCTGTACGTATTTAAAGGGCCAGAAGGTTGAGAACCACTGATCTAGACTCTTGGGAAGCTTGATTTTAAAAATAAACAATAAAATAAAATAGTTGGAGGCTCTGGTTCTGCAGTCATGGAAGTTTGGGCAATGTGACTTGTGCACTCCCATGTGGCACTCACTGTGCACACTGCCCTTCTCACGGCTCTGAGAGTCCTGCAGTGGGATCAGCTGCATTTATACAGCGTCCCTGCACAGATTCACTCCAGCACAGACCAGACGCCCCTTTCCACGACACCGACTGGCCCCGAGGGAACTTGGGTTTGTGGGTGGACGGGCCTTGTGTTGCTGCCACACGGGCCCTGAGTGACCATTCGTGGCCCACCGTTTGCCAGGAGACCCTTGAAGGGGCGAAGCCTCCTGGAACCAAAGGAGTAATGATTGCAGGACGACGTGTTGGGAGGCAGACACGGCCCCACCTGTGCCGTGGCCACAGCTCAGGGCTTGCCTCCCTGCAGCCATGAGCTCTGGCGACCCCGGCGTCCAAGGCCACCTCTCTGGGACGGAGGACGGGTGGAAGCACAGCTCCTCAAACAGGCGACGGGCCCACAGTGCAGGGAGGAGGAGGCAGGGTCCAGTGCACCCGGAGAAAGGACAGCAGGGTGGCTGCCGCCTCCTTTGCTCAGGATGCGCTCTTCTGCTCAGAGCCTCAGCCCACGCAAGCCCTGCGTGGACAGGAGTGGGAGACAGAGTCAGTCACATCGGCTCTTCACCATCGCACACCAGGAAACAAAACAGGAAGCCAGATCTGGTTGTACCGAGAGAATGTCCCTCTGTTGTTTCACTTGACAAGTCCTCACTGGGTGCTGCTGCGCAGGAGGCGCCGAGAAGGAGCGCAGGTGAGGGGCGGCGTCCTGCGGAGGCAGGGCAGGCAGAGGAGTCAGCGCGCTCTGAAACCGCAGCCCTGCAACCACCGGGCCTCCACAGGAAGCCCCTGGGAGGCCGCAGAGCCCAGGCCCCACACAAGGCACGGGAAACAGGCTCCAGGAGACGGAGGGAGGCAGTTAGGGCCACACACCTTTTCAGCAACCGAGCAAAGCTAAGGCGCCCTCCTCCTCCTGACCCCCCAAGACTCCCCCTGCTGCTCCACAAAATGGGGCCCCGCCCCCAGAGTCACTGCCCTGAGAAGGGAGGTGTTGGCTGGACCTGTGAAACCTGCAGGGAGGTGCCAGTTGGCAGCACCGGGGAGGGACGGGCGGCACGGGGATGATTGGGTGGCACCAGGGAGGGTCAGGTGGCACCGGGAGGGACGGGCGTGCTGGGGCTTGGCGTCAGAAAGTGCAGAGCGGGTGTGGAGAGCAGGCACGTGGACCGATTCCTGGTCAGTGTCTGGCAGAGGGAGAGAATTCTGTGATGGAATGAACCCGAAAAGGTCAAGGTCTGGGCAGCCCAGGAGTGAGACCAGGGGCCAGGTCAGGTCTGACCCCGAGGCCGGTTCCTTGTCCTGGTCATGCCTGCCATGCTGGGAGGGACAGGCCGGCGCCAGCAGAAGGTGTGTCCAGGCAGCGGGCGCACTAATTAGGGGACCATTTCTGGAGTAGTGAACAGTGTCCATAGAATCTCTTAGTAGTAAGTTAAGTCCTGAATCCGTCTCTCCAGCGTGGATGTGAGGGAGAACAGCCCTGAACCCCAAAAGCTCTCCTAACTCTTGGGGCGATGTGAACTTCAGGGAGAGGATGACCACCCGTGGCCTGGAATTGCGAGGTGCAGAGGAACCCTGAGTCAACCCACTGCCCATGGGAGGCCGAGTGACCATTCCATGTCCTTTCTCTTTATTTTTTATTTATTTATTTTAAATATATTTTATTGATTTCAGGGGGGAAGGGAGAGGGAGAGAGGGATAGAAACATCAACGATGAGAATCATTGATTGGCTGCCTCCTGCACGCCCCCCACTGGGGATCGAGCCCACATGTGCTCTGACCTGGAATGGAACCGTGACCTCCTAGTTCATAGGTCGATACTCGACCACTGAGCCACACCAGCCAGGCTATTGTTTTATCCTCATCTGAGGATATGTTTTTATTGAAGAAAGAGAGAGAGAGAGAGCAAGAGAGAGAGAGATAACTCGGTTACACGCCCCGACCAGGATGGAACCTGAAACCTAGGTATGAGCCCTGACCAGAAATCGAACCCGGCACCGCTTGATGTACGGGCGACACTCCGACCCCCTGAGGCCCCCGGCCAGGCAGACCCTCCTCCGAGTCGAGCAGATGCCCACAGGTGCGCATTGAACTGCTGGGAAGCCCTTTGCGGGGAGCACCGTGGTGCTCCAGCCACGTCAGCAGCACCCCACCTTCTAATCTAAACTCTTCTTGGCGTGTTTTACACCATTTTGCCCAGAGGCAGGGAGACTGACAGAGGGATGTTTCCAATCTGCTTCCCAACCGATGCCTTGCACATCCCATTTGGATATAAACACATAACCTAAGTGGCACGTCCCACGCTCCGGGCACCCAGACACGTGTCTTCGTAGCGCCAGGAAGTCTGCGGGTGCCACACACGGACGCCAGGTATTCAGCGCTGCAACTACATGTTTGATCCTGGAGCAGGACGAAGTCTGATCTGGTGATGCCCCAGCTCATTCCGTGCTGCCCCTCCCTGCACAAGGCCCTCGCACCCACCACAGGCTCCCCAAGAGGGCATCGTGGGAACGCCAGCACCACTGAGCAACACTCTGCCCCTCACCACGGGGTCACGGCCAGAGAGGGGCAGGGGCCCCAGCACCAGCCTGCTGTCCAAGCTCACCCTCACACAGGAAGAGGACATGGACAGAGGGCGAGAACGGCAGGAGGAGGGGGAAGCAGGACAAGGGGAGGAGAAGGGCGCGGGTGGAGTGGGCGGCCTGCGGGCTCGGGGAGGCAGACGCCCGCTGCTGGCGTGAATGAAGAGCGCACGTGTGTGCTTCACAGTCGTAATTAAAACCTCTCAGTCAGATGCTTTAGGGAGACTGGTTGTCACTTTGTGTTAAAGGAATCCTGGCGGTGGCCCTCGGAGGGCGGCTGCCTGCGGCCCGGCAGCTGTTCCGTGCAGAGGAGCCAGCAGCCAGGATGCGCCCTGGCCGAGTTTACGTGGGAGCCGGTGCTGCCGACGTCCTGTCTGCTGCCCGAGAAAAACAGATGCGTTTCATGCCAGCTACTCCACCCAGGCCCCATGGCTGCCCGGCTTACGCCGCTGAGACCCCAAACACCGCTGACTCCGTCCAGTCTTGCTTCTCAGGAAGGCGAGGCAGGAAGTTCAAGAGGCCCCAGCTGGGCAGGCCGTGGGCAGTGCCCGAGGGGGCGGGCTGGGCTGGGCAGTGCCTGGGGGGGGGGGGGGGGGCTGGGGGGCTGGGCATGGTGTGGCCAGACTCGCCCTCACCCCCCCAGCTGCCTAGGGCCGGCCCGAGGCACAGGCAAGCTTTGGCTGGCAGCTGCCCAGCCACCCAGGGCTGCCCGAGGCTCAGGTAACCAGGGCCTGCCGAGGTTTGCACTGCCGGCAGTGGCAGCAGCAGCTG
>NW_006299394.1:654864-661967 GCF_000327345.1 Myotis davidii | reverse complement strand
GGCCCTGGCCCTCCCTCCGCAGCCTCTCTGAGCCCCTTGCCTGCGGCTGCTGGCCTGCACCTCTCCGCTGCAGCCGGCTCTGAGTCTGTCCTTCCAACCACATGGAACGGGCTCTGGCCGACACGTGCAGTGAGCGGGTGAGCCGGTGGGCGGCTCTCATTAACAAGTAGCCGGCTGGGCCAGTCAGCACTCTGTCAGCCGGGGAAGTGAAGTCCCAGGCACGCCAGCCTTTCGGCTGCACGGCTGTGTTCACTGACTTTGTGGGCCAAGTAGTTGGTCACAGAAGAACGCAGCAGACCTCCCGTGGAGTCCACACCTGTCCTGTCCCCCAGCCTCCCCGAGCACATCCTCTCTGCGCTGTTCGCGTCCTGCCCTCACCGAAAGCTCGGCGGAGCCCAGCAACGTGTCCTCAGCGCCGTCAGGACGGTGACGAGACCGCCCCAGAGCGGGCGGGACATTGTGGATCCGTATCTGACACATACTTGCCTCTGGACTATAGAAAGAACTCGTACAAACGACTTAATAAGCAAAAGACAAGTAACCCAATCTTTTAAATGGGCAAAAGCTCTAATAGTAAATAGAGATTTTTCCAAAAACATAAAAATGGCTGAAGAGCTCCCAAATCGGTGCCCAAGCACTGTGAGCCATCAGGGAAATTCAAGTCAAAGCCACAGAAAATAGCGCCCCGCACCCACAGGGGCGGCCCTCAAAAACGGGATACGCCATAGCCAGGTGTGGCTCAGTGGATAGAGCATTGGCCTGTGGACTGAAGGGTCCCAGGTTTGATTCCTGGTCAGGGCACATGCCCGGGTTGTGGGCTCGATCCCCAGGAGGGGGCGTGCAGGAAGCAGATGATCATTGATTCTCTCTCATCATTATCTCACTCTCCCTCTCCCTCTCCCTTCCTCTCTGAAATCAATAAATACATATATTTTAAAAAGAGTCGGGCTACAGGGTGGGTGAGGACGGAGAAACGGACCCTCAGCTCTGTGGCTGGGATATAAAACGGCAGCTGCTCTGGGAGAGGCCTCGGGGGTCAGACAGCAGTTTCGCTCCATGTACATATCCCGGATGTGAGAGCCTCTGTCCATTCAAACAGGCGCAGGGAGGCTCATCATATCAGAAGGTGGAAGCCGCCCCCAGGCCCCAGCGATGGCGGATAAACAAAGCCGGTGAGAAAGAGGGCGCCCCACATGGTGGCCAAGAGGACACGCTGCCCGTGAAAGAAGCCCGTCACCGCGGCCACACGTTGTACGGGTCCGTTGAGTGAAATGTGCAGAGTAAGCAAATCCTGAGACACGGAGAGCAGACTCATGGCTGCCCGTGCCTGGCAGGGAGGTGGGGGGATGGGCAGCGCCCACCATGGCACGAGGTCCACAGCTCTGTCTGGCAAGCTGCACCACCAGACTAGACGTGACGTGGCACACGGAACCGAGACGGGACCCAGGGCCCACAGGCCAGGGATGTGGCCTAGGTGGGTCCTCAGAGGGTCCCGACCGCTCATGCCACCTCTGGGATTTCGCACGCACGCCCTGCTGCCCAGACGCACCGACGAGAACAGGCAGCAGCACGTCCAGAGAACAGAATAAGCATCCAGAAGACAGCACGCACCCTCGAGGCTCCTGTCCGCTCTCCTTTACCCAGCTGCTGCCCGGGTGTCGCACCCTGAGTTCACGACCTCCAGGGCACTGGAGCTCCTGGTGACACGCGCCAAGCTCCTGTGGCCCCTTTGCCCTCCAGTGTTCCTTCTTGTGCGCTCGCTCCTGACACAGCCCGCCCTCACAAGGCCTCACCTAGCCGCCCTCTTGGGATTGGAGTCCAATGTTTACCTTCCAGGAAGCACTTGATTCTCCGCCTTGGAGCTGAAAGAAATCTGATCTGTTTCTTTCCATTGTGGAGCGGAGAGACGAGTTCAGAAAGGTAGGTTCTGGGTGTGGGCGTGGCTGGTCACGGACTTGGGGATCAGAACCCAGGTCTCAGGGAATGGTCCATTCCCATGACAATGCTGCCGCGTCGCTAAGTGAACGGCCGTGCCCACTGACCATGGATTTGAAGATTCATGAGATGTCGAGAAAGAGTTTTGTGGAGAAAAGATATAAGATCCTCAAATTGCATGCCTGTACATACGCACTTTTTGTATTAGATAAGATAGTTCATTGACTGAAAGACCTATTCTTCCATAAAGGGCTATGGATTTCTTATGTGGTAAAACGCATAACATAAAATGCACCATCCGCACCCTTTTAAGGGCACGCTCCGCGGCATTGCCCACATTCCCATTGTCGTGCCACCGTGACCACCATCCTCAGACCTCTCCTCTGCTCATCTCGCAAAACTGAAACTCCGTGCCCATTAAACGCCAGCTCCCGGTGCCCCCTCGGCCCTGGCACCCACCGTCAGACTTTCTGTCTCTGGCCCAGGCTGCATTTTCAGGCAGCTTTTTACATCTGGCCGCCCAGCCGGACAGGCGTGGCCAGGCGGGATCCGGGCAGCTCCGGGTTGCTGTGCCAGCATCTAATTTTAAATGACACTCCTGATTGGCAGGCGGCACCTGGGACCTCGGTGGCCTCGAAGCAGCTCATGGGATAAAGGGAACTGTTAAGCCCAGTGAGGGAGGGGGTGTGTCAGAAGGAGAGGCCAGCGAGGAGGTGGACGCAGAGGGCGGCCTGCACTCCGACCGACAAAGCATGTCCCTGGGGACAGGCAGGGCACTCGCATGACCAACAGCAATAAAGACGGAGCAGCTGGTTGCCATTAATAACCCGGGGCTCCGGGAATCTGCCCTACCCTCCCCCCCCCAGGGGGACAAACAGGGCAGGCTGTCGTCTGCGTGCACTGGGAGCCCCTTCAGCCACCCTGGGGATGCGGCTTCATATCCCTCACCTTCTCAACTTGCTTCCCTAGGTGCCTGTGACATTTATTTCCTGACCTCAGGGTGACAGCTCATAAAGGCAAAATTACCCCACCCAGCCCCTCCTACGCCATAGTCCAAGCCATCTAAATGGTCCTGATGAAGGGCAGCCCTGTTCACGGGCGGAGCTGCAGGGGGCGCTGGAGTCCTGCTCCTATCCTGATCCTCTTCTCCGTTTGTCCCAGATGAGACAGGCCTCTTCCCATCACATCGAGTCCCTGCTGCGAGTGGTGGACGCGAGCAGACATGGGGACAACGACAGCGCTGACCTGTGTGCGAGAGAGCCATGCCTGCAGCCGCACCGATGAGAAGACAGCGGAGCTGCGGTCCTTGTAATAGTGACGGCCAAGCTCGAAGGGGTGGCCGGCTGCGTCTCCCCCGAAGGACCAGCGTGAACTAGTCAAGGAGAAGATAACAGGGCGCCCTCCTCAGTTTGGACGAAATCCGAACATGGCGAGTCCGTAGAGGCACCACTCCTGAGGGGTGTTGTGGGCGTGAGCCCCAAGGAGTGCCCTAAGCCGCGGGGTTGGAGTGAGGCCCTTGGGTTTAAGCTCAGGCTCCGGCTCTCCCTCCCTTTGACCCTTGAGTAAGACATACACTGTCGGAACGTTTTGTTTTAAAATTGGTGAAATGGGTGTAATAGCACCGGCTGAGGAAGAACCATGCATTGCAGAGGCGGTCTGAACATTTGGGGGGGGGGGGGTGCCTTCACTGTAGGGGAGATGCATCAGGTGTGTGAGTACCTTCTCGCTGGAAGGAAGTAGCATGGTCGAGTCCACGGTACTTGTGTCTGACACAGGAAGTTCAGACTTCTGAGCCCCGACCTGGGGCCTCCTGCTCAGCACGCCGGGTTGTGGCCCAGGAATCCGTGGTTTTAAAGATTCCCATTGGTGCCCTGGCCAGGCGGCTCAACTGGTTGGAGCGTCATCCCAAACATCAAAAGGCTGCGGGTTCGAGCTCCAGTTGAGGTGCATATGGGCGGCAGCCAATCAATGTCTCTCTCTCTCCCCACCCCCTCTCTCTAAAATCAATAAAAACATATCCTCGGGTGGTGATTGAAAACAGAAATTCCCACTGCTGATTTTAATGCACCTCCTGACCTCAGTCACCTTCAGGGTGCGTTCAGGCGGGGTCTGAACGAAGGTAAGTCCTTCTCTGTCTAGCTCCAAGTCAGAGCGCCTCGGAGCGCGATGGTGCACAGATGCTGGGCAGCTGGCTGGCGCTTCTGGATTCAAGCCCTCGCGAGGGCACAGTGGGCACAGCCCCTGGAGGCCCGAGCTCAGTCTTCCTGAGGCTCGAGATGAAGGCGCCTCGGCGGGGCCCAGAGCAGGGGCTCGAGTGGGAGCTGAGAGGAGGCATCAGAAGTTGAGACAACGATAATAATAAATGAGCAGTAAATGCATAAAGACATTTCAGGAAGGTGAGCAGCGGGATTTAGCGGTCACCTGTCAGGGAGGGGAGGGAATGGACCCGTCGACTCCGTGGCCCTGTGTCCTGAGAGTTCCATGCCTGGGACCTGGGCGGGGCTCTTGCCAGACACTGTGCTCTCTGCACTTGTCCGTAAGTTATAATTAGTGGAAGAGAGCATTAGACCGCGGGGGGGGGGGCACACCGGTCCTATATTTAGTCTACAGACTCTCCAGTTTAGGCTTGTGTGAGTATTCCATGACTCAGCCAGCAGTTATTGGGCACTAAACGTGGGCTCCCCGCTGGGCAGAGACTTGGATATGAGTACTATGTGGTCCTCACCCTCCGTACCTAACTGTCCACAAACTCAATAGCTCAGAATCTGTAAGTCTTTAGATGTGACCAAGTTCTCTCGCATCCATTGAACCCAGACTCCCACATCAACTGTCTATTCCACATCAACACTTAGAAGCATAACAGGATCACTAGACTCCGGTTTTCCCCAAACAGTCTACACCTTCAGTGCCTTCCATGTTAGTTGTCCTTTCCCATGGCTCAGCTCCAAAATCTTGGGGTCCATCTGGACTCCTTTCTTACCATGGGTATTAGCCCACCTGTGGGACGCGTCTCCACGGTGTAGCAGAGTCCGTCTGTGGCCACCACCGCGGTGCAGACCACATCCCTCAGCCAATGGTGCCGGAGTCTCCTGGCTTCACTCTGGAGCCCGGTGACCTGCTGGCCCAGCAGCCCGAGCAGCGTGTTCCTGTCTGCTCCCTGGGCTTCCTGTAACAGGCGAGTCACAGTCACCCGTGGGCTCCCTCTCAGCCCAGGGCTCTCCTGTGCTCAGACTAAAGCCAAATCCTTTGATGCCCGCTCCCCCCCGCCCCCCGCGTCCTCATTGACCCCTTTCCTTTACCTGCATGACCACATCCCTGGTCCAGCTACACGGAGCTTACCGTCCTGAGTCCTCCTGCCTCAGGGCCTTTGCATGTCCTGTTCTCAACGCCTCAAGTGCTCTTCCCTGCGTAACCGCGTCACTGACTTCCTCATCTGCGCCAAGTGTTTGTTCTCATCTCACTTTCACAACGAGGCCACGCTCACCATTCTACCTCAGCACTTCCACCTGCAACTCTCCACACATTCTCACGGTGCCTCTTACTATTTCCCCCTGCAGCTCTTCTCACCTTCCAGCATTTTAGGTAACGTACATATTTATTAATGTGTTGTGTGTTACTGTCTGCTCCCTGGTAGAATGGAAGGTCTTCAAAGCCCGGGACTGTTGGTTTTGTTCATTGAACTACTCCAGGCCCCTGGGACATTGCCAGGCACCTGGGACAGGCTCCACAAACCACCACAGAATATGCTTCCTGTGTGCAGATATGCCCACTGGGAGCTTCCTTCTCAGGACGACTTATCTACCTCCTCCCCCGCCCCCAAGCCCTACGAGCAGGCAACGCTGTTCTCCCTGGTTTACAAATAGCAGCTGCGAGCTTGTTGGCTTTGCAGATGAACAAGGAGTCATGAGCCCAGAAATGTGGGCGGCCTCGGGAGCCACAAAAGGCAAGACAATGGCTTTTCCCCTTGCCACTCAAAGGGACACCTTGATTCTAGTCCCGGGGGACGCATGCCGACATCTGACTGGTGGAACTGTAAGATAATAAATATGTATTATCGAAGCCACTCATTTGTCACAGCAGCAATGGAAACACATACCCTGGAAACTGACATCCCTGTAACTTTTGCCCCTCGGCCCTAATGCCTGGGAGTCCCCCAAACCGGCCCCCTCCCCTAAAGCAGATGCTCAACTGCTGGAAGACGCATTTCAGACCCATGACTGTTCACTGAAAACATGTCCCCCGACGGTCTCAGCACTCAGCCACCTCAGTCAGGTCAGGGGCCATGTGGCCCAGGCAGCCGCGTGGGCATCCAGTCTCTAATGTGCCAAGGGGAGAACACAAAGAAGGGACAGACACACGGGGCAGACCCTGGGTCCCTATAGACCTGGCCTCAGGAAAGCTGAGTTTCTAAAGTGTGAGGGCCAGACCTCGACTCGACTCTCCACAGGCCCAGCAGCCACCCTGTCGGCACCAGTGGGTCTGTGACTTGCCTCGTGTTCCATGCAGACCTGGAGGAAACCGGCCCAGCTCAAGCCACTTGCCCCGAGGGACGCGGACGGTGAGGGGTTTTTGGTTTTTTAAAACCTCAGCACGCGGACGGGTAGGAGAGGATCCAGTCGGGGACAGCAAACACAGCTCCCTTTGTCCGTCTGTCAAGCTGGACCGAGCTCCTGGCAGCCTTGCGAGCTGCGGCCGGTGCGGGGCTAACTTGGCCCTGTCCGTTTAAAAATGTTTGACTTGATTGCACAGCAAAATGCTTTTGAAAAGCTGGGCTATTATCCCTAAAATAGAAAAATTAAAAAAATTTGAAAAGCACCTTTGAAGTCAGCTGCCCAAATGAAGCCTGTGACATCAGAGCGATGGAGATAAGTGGGGGCTGAACAAGGCCGCCATTGACCGCCGGCCGGCCGGCCCACGCCACACTTTACACCCCACCGACATAAGTCAGAGATGAAAGACACGCCGGGCAGCCCGCCTGACCCCGGGCCTCTGTTATCTCCACTTGATTGCACAGCGCTTCGCCCAGAACAGACCCTCACTGTCTACCTGGTGCAGGTGAGTGTCCGCCCAGCAGAGCCGGGGCACTGGGCCAGGGGAGGGGAATGCCACGCATAGCACGGGGGCCGCGGGGGGCTCGCCTGAATCAAGCCCGTCTTTATTACCGCTCT
>NW_006299394.1:649756-654831 GCF_000327345.1 Myotis davidii | reverse complement strand
CTCCCGCTGCCGGGGCAGGGCAGCTAAGTGCAAATCAAGGGCAACAAAGAGAGCCCAGGGCATGTGGTGACAGACGGGCAGCTCCCTCCCGGCCCAGGACATCACGCTGAAAACCAGCACCGGCCGCCGCCCCTGGGTAGCCACGTGCAAACCGCTGGGACTGTGCTGCAGTGATGAACAGGTACACACCGCATCTGGCTCTGGCATCCCCTCCTATATGCCAACTTGTGCCCTCACAGTGCAGCCCCGAGGACGCCCTGCCCTGGCTCTCGAGCCGGGCCTGGTTCCTGGAGTCGCCGGGAGGGCTGTTGAGCACAGCTTGCTGGGCCCACCCCAGACTGTCTTTTCGGCGAATTTGCGTTTCTGACCATTCCCAGGCGATGCCGGGGCTCGGGGCCAGGGCCCATCTGGAAGGAACCTGGTCTTAAGGTGCAGGTCAGACCGTGCTCTGCGCCCTCATTATCCCCGGGTCCCCTCAAGCTGGGACATTTACGGGGAGTCAGGCTTGTAGCAGTGTGGGCGCCAGTACGGAAACCTGGCTGCAGGCAATCAACTGGCTGCTCGCACCCAAAAGTCTAGACCAGGGGTGGGCAAACTTTTTGACTCGAGGGCCACAATGGGTTCTTAAACTGGACCGGAGGGCCGGAACAAAAGCATGGATGGAGTGTTCGTGTGAACTAATATAAATTCAAAGTAAACATCGTTACATAAAAGGGTACGGTCTTTTTTTTTAGTTTTATTCATTTCAAACAGGCCGGATCCGGCCCGTGGGCCGTAGTTTGCCCACGGCTGGTCTAGAACAAATGGGGTCAAATCGAGCCCCCCTGAGTCTCCTTCCCCCAGTGCGCAGAGTGGGTTTGCAATTAACAAACAAACAACAGCAGAGACACGTTGTCTCGTGCAGAATTGCAGGAACACACACTTCAGGTCAACGGCCCCGGGCCGAGGGAGTGAGGGGCGGGGGAGGAGGGGAGAAGGTGGCAGGGGCTCCAGGAGGAGCACAAGGGGGTCAGGCAGCTGCAGACACCACAGCCTGCTCCCCAGCAGCCCAAACAGCATGTGCTGGTGCCCAGCCCACGGCAACCAGGCGACAACAGAAAGATGGTCGCCCACAAGAGGGCATGCCTCACGTCCTTTCCCGGCGATCGGCTGCCTGGTTCTCTCTGCTCAGGGGCAAACTTCCCCAGCGGAGAGAGAGTGGCTTGGGCTGTGCTGCCCACCCTCCTGGGTGGGGTGCCCCTGGGGCCGACTTCACACTCCCACACAGGGGTCACCGTGGGTTAGGGAAGGTCAGGCTCGCAGCTTCCAGAGGCCACAGTTAGGAGGCACGTATGTCACCGAAGCCCCATGAGCCCGCTAGCAGCTGCCACGGGCAAAGGGATGGAATTTAGAAGGGGAGCCCACAGGACAGTGTATGCCACTAGGGACGCTGGCCTGTGACCACCTGCTAGTGAGAAATTGTTTCAAAGCAGCGAATGGCTCAGTGCCCAGCACACAGTCTATCAGAACTCATCAGTGAAAAGGTCTCTTTCTACAGCCAGAGATCAGTTCAGGAGTGGGCCTCAGCGCTCCTGACCGTGGGGTATTCCACGAAGCATCTTCCTCGAGCTCTTACCTCCGTGCCCTCCCCGCCCACGCTGGAGCCCAGTGCCACGCCAGAGCGAGCAAGAGGCCGGGACTCGGAGTTAAGATGAGCCGGGGTTACGTGGCCACAAGCAGCTTCCCCGTCAGTCAGTTTCTTCCCACACCGGGCAGCTCGCTGGGTTCAGGTCACGGCCCGGCCTCTCGCCCGGAGCCGCTTTGATTGTGCAGGTGAATGGTCCACTTGTTTCTCGGGCAGATGTTTGGTTGAAGTTCCTTCCCTGTGATTATAATTTTCTTCGGGCAAAAGGAGAGTAACTTGAGAAAGCTGGTCCGGGAATGAAGACAGGAGGCAGCACAAGATGAATTTTTGAACTCTCAGACCGCATTTTTTACTATACAACCCGCAAACGACCTTCTTATTAAGTGTAATTACCAGCCCCAGGCACTGGGGCCAGGGCCCCTACAGAGGGCCTGAGCTGGCTACTGCAGGGACCACCTCTGACCAACTGGGGTTATGAACTCCTGGGTGGCCATGGGCCGAGGTGGCTTCTAAGGCCAAAGACCTTGATCGGGTCCTGAAGAATGTGTAACGTCCGCCGTTAGGACCCGGCCCTACTTGACAACACTGGAGATGTGTTTAATGCGACCATGTCTCCCAACCTCAGCTCCTGGGAAACCATGAGGCTTCTCCCCACTCTTCCCAGAAGCCCCATCAGCCCCGACTGTTCGTTCAGCGATGCCTCACGAGTTGGGGTGGTGCTGGTCTCAGGGCTCCATACGAGCCACGCTGGCCGCTCCTCCTCGTGGTGCGATAGTGGAAAGCGTGCAGTCACCTGCACTCACACCCCATCTCAGGGCCGACCCACGGATTCGGAGGGCAGAGGAGCGTGAGGACGTGGGCCCTGGGGCATGAGGAGTGTCAGGAGTCGGGGATGGAGACTGAAGCAGAAGTAAGGCGTTTCCTAAAGAGGAATATTTTATCTTAAACAGCGATGAGGGTGTTAGCATCCCCCTCAATATATCCGTGCCCCACTTCACACTCTCCCCTAAGCCCAGAGCCCCCTTTGTACCCCGAGGATAGGAATCCAGCTTGACAAACAAGGTCACAAAGGACATGCTCTGTTGAGAATAGGCCCCCAGCCCCATTCTTTCTCAGGGAGAGAGACCAGCCCAGAAACTGACCAACGCAGGCCCTGGGATCCAGGGTCTTAGCTAACCTCGGTGCTGTGGGCCCGGCCACGTCTGCTGGGGACAGATCTCCTGGCCCCATGCTAACTGTCTGGAGATCCAGATGTAAGAAAGGGATATAATCTCCTAGCTCAGTGTCTCTGAAGTATGTTGCCAAGTAGAAAGCTGTGTGTGTGTGTATGTGTATGTGTGTGCATGTATGTGCATGTGTACACACATGTGTATTTGTGTATATATGCATGCACATGTGTATATGTGTGCATGTGAGTTCATGTATGTGTGTGCATGTATGTGCATGTGTACACACGTGTGTATATGTGTATTTGTGTATATGCATGCACATGTGTATGTGTGTGCATGTGAGTTCATGTATGTGTGTGCATATGTGGTTTTGTGTGCATGTCTACGTGTATGTGTCCATGTGTGCACGTGCACATCCTAAATATGTAATCAGTGTACAATGTACCAGGTGGTAGGAATCCATGGAGAATCTGAAGGAATGATGAGCCCTGAGTGCACGTGCACATCCTAAATATGTAATCAGTGTGGTAGGAATCCATGGAGAACCTGAAGGAATGATGAGCCCTGTGCAGAGCAGTGAATGGGTAACCGCAGGGGTCTAACTGTGCCACTTAGAGGCGGAACCTAGCAGGACAGACAGTCCCCTGGGCAGGAAGGAGGGAGAACTTTCTGGACTCTTGTCCAGATCACACACAGTGCCGGTGGTGAGGGCACAGCTCCAAAGGAAAGGCTATGACAAGAACTTGCATTTACTGAGCACGTACTAAGTGTCCGTGCACTTGATGAACCCGGGGCGTCTGGACCCGATGAGGTAAGCATGACCCCCAGTCCCGCTTCTCGGATGAGACAACTGAGATTTCAGAGATGAGCCAGCTCGTCAAGGTTACCTTCTTCCCTCCCCTGTCCTCCTTCCTCCTTTTCCTTACCTTCTGAGTGTCAGTCACTGTTACCGGCTCAACAGAGAGCAAGGGAGACCAAGTCCCGGCCCTACAGGGCTCACAGGGAAGTGGGAACCGCTTTCACAGAGCAGGGACTTTAACGCATCCAGCGTCATGGCAGTAAGGAACAGGAGCCAGGGGATGCTAGTGCCTGGGACAGGACAGAGCGCGATGGCGGGAAACGGCTTCTATTTAACACGGACGCTCAGGAAAGCATTTCTGCTCAGGGGGCATCCGACAGAGGCCTGAGTGAAGGGCGGAGGGCACCCTGCAGGGGTCTTTGGAAAGAGCATCCCCGACGGAGAGCACAGCAAGAGCCAGGCAGGCTTAGGTCAGAGGACGAGCAGGGTGCTGGGGGCAGCAAACCCGGCGGGACACAGGAGATGAAGTCGGGGAACAGCCAGAGAGCGTGTGCAGGCTCGCACCAAAGTGCGTGCGGCTCACACCGTGGTCCGCACCTGGGGATTTAAGGGCCATGAGGAAGTATAGGCCACGGGGCCAGGAGAGGCAGTAAATGCCCGACAGCGGGAGGGGTTGGGTGTGGCGGTGGGGGTCCAAGTAGAACCCGCCTCCACAGCAGCGCGGGCGTGGCCAGGGTCAGGCGCAGAGGGAGTGGGAACCAGAGGCAGGACTCAGGTTGCATCGGAAGGTCTGAAGGACCAACAGGATTTGGCTTTAGGATGCAAAGGAACCAAACACGTTCGTGCCAGGCCATGCCCAGCCCTGGCCAATACACCACGCGGCGGGCTAGCCTCCCGCATCCGCCCTCTGTCCTCCTGTTACCCTGAAACCTCCCTGCACCCAGCGCTGCCCCAGAGCCTGCCCAGGCCCAGGTGAGGCCCCAGCAAGTGTTTATGAAAGAACGGTACCTCCCCGGGCCTTTCTCTGTGAGATGTCAAGGTTCGGATAACTGGCCTGTAAGGTCACTTTCAATGTTTACTTTCCGTGCCCTGTGATCTATTTCCTGTCACGCAGAGTGAAAAGCCAGCAAGGGGAGAGGTGGATGTCTGTGGAGTTTATTTCTCTGTAGGGATGTGTCTTTTCAATGTCGGTTGGACAAGTCCTAAGCACCTTGTCCTATTACTCAGAAAAAAGTCCCGGTGCTATGGAGTCATTAGGGCTCTTGTAAGTTTAAAATTATTTAACGAATTAGTAATTAAAGTTATTTAAAATTCAGCTGCTCAGAAGACAGTTAGGTGGGTTCTTGAAGAACTAAACACAGAATCACCATATGATCCAGCAATTCCACTCCCCAATAGCCAGGGTGTCCCCCCAAAATGTATACACACTTCAACAGCTGATAGCTCAATTGGTGTACCTTCCTTTTCAGATTTAACCAATAAC
>NW_006299394.1:649302-649611 GCF_000327345.1 Myotis davidii | reverse complement strand
AAGTCGTGGGCACGGGAGGTGAACACATCTGGGAGCGAGATGGAGGTGCGGTGCACAGCATGTGAATCACTCCATGCCACTAGACTGCACCATTTGGTCCTCTGCTTTATGTTTGTGAATTCCCCCTCAGTTAAGAGATAGGCCAGCCCTCACCTCCACCGCCACGTGAAGAGCCGGTAGCTAGTGGCTGTTGGGAGCACAGCTAGGGAGCCCTTCCCTCGCCGGGGAAAGTTCCAGTGGCAGCGCTGACTTAGAGGACTGGGGAGAGGTGGGTCCCACTCCCTTGGGCCCTGCCTTCGAGAAGCCGTG
>NW_006299394.1:648295-649258 GCF_000327345.1 Myotis davidii | reverse complement strand
CCAGGTGAGGCCCCAGCAAGTGTTTATGAAAGAACGGTACCTCCCCGGGCCTTTCTCTGTGAGATGTCAGGGTTCGGATAACTGGCCTGTAAGGTCACTTTCAATGTTTACTTTCCGTGCCCTATGATCTATTTCCTGTCACGCAGAGTGAAAAGCCAGCAAGGGGAGAGGTGGATGTCTGTGGAGTTTATTTCTCTGTAGGGATGTGTCTTTTCAATGTCGGTTGGACAAGTCCTAAGCACCTTGTCCTATTACTCAGAAAAAAGTCCCGGTGCTATGGAGTCATTAGGGCTCTTGTAAGTTTAAAATTATTTAACGAATTAGTAATTAAGGTTATTTAAAATTCAGCTGCTCAGAAGACAGTTAGGTGGGTTCTTGAAGAACTAAACACAGAATCACCATATGATCCAGCAATTCCACTCCCCAATAGCCAGGGTGTCCCCCCAAAATGTATACACACTTCAACAGCTGATAGCTCAATTGGTGTACCTTCCTTTTCAGATTTAACCAATAACTATTAATCAATAACTATTAATCAATTTAATCAATAACTATTCAAAGTACACATTTTGGGGACACCCTGTGTATCTGAAAGAAGTGGAGACGGGAACTTGAACAGACCCTTGTACACAACTGCTTGTAGAAGCTCTATTCACAGCAGCCACAAGTTGGGGCAATGCATGTGCCCACCGCTGGATGAGTGTGTGAACGGCATCTGGGGTATACACTCCGCGGAATATCAGCCACGAAAAGGCAGAAGCACCGACAACAAACCACAGTGTGGATGAGCATTGAAAACACTGCACCAGTGACACACACCAGGCCCACGAGGCCCACGTTGTAGGGTCCCACCTGTATGGACTAGCGCTGGCCAGACGAGAGCCTCCACAGACAGAAAGCATGTCCGTGGCTGGCGGGTTGGGTGAGGCAGGGTGGGGCGAGAAGGGGTTAGGTTAGGGTTAG
>NW_006299394.1:634284-648212 GCF_000327345.1 Myotis davidii | reverse complement strand
AAGTCGTGGGCACGGGAGGTGAACACATCTGGGAGCGAGATGGAGGTGCGGTGCACAGCATGTGAATCACTCCATGCCACTAGACTGCACCATTTGGTCCTCTGCTTTATGTTTGTGAATTCCCCCTCAGTTAAGAGATAGGCCAGCCCTCACCTCCACCGCCACGTGAAGAGCCGGTAGCTAGTGGCTGTTGGGAGCACAGCTAGGGAGCCCTTCCCTCGCCGGGGAAAGTTCCAGTGGCAGCGCTGACTTAGAGGACATGTGGTGTCTGACCTCCGAGGAGGAGGGCTGGGGAGAGGTGGGTCCCACTCCCTTGGGCCCTGCCTTCGCAGAAGCCGTGCCCACCATCTCTGTCCTCTGCTGTAGACAGAGCCTCCTGGGTCAACGCATCCAGCACACGCCCAGCAGAGGGCACTCGCACACCCAGGGAACTAACACGGGGGAGCTGGCCAGGACAGAAGGAGCTTTCAGCCCCAGAGCTGAACCGGGCAACCAGAGCAGGGAAGTCAGACATCCACCCGCAGGTCCCTGTGAGCGCTCCAGCCTTGCTGTGAATCCTCCGTCATCTGGGGAACTCCCTTCGGTCCTATTGGACCTCAGTCCAGGGTGGCTTTGGTGAGTGTGTCTGATATCCGTGAAAGTAAGAGGTGCGCACCGAACGTTCACGTGCAGGCACACACAGACACACACAGACACACGCAGGCACACGCAGACACACAGAGGCACACGCAGGCACACGCAGACACACAGAGACACATGCAGACACACGCAGGCACGCAGGCACACACAGACACACAGAGAAACACGCAGACACACGCAGGCACACGCAGGCACACGCAGGCACACACAGGCACACATAGGCAGAGAGGCGTGTGCACGTACAGACACGCAGATGCAGAAGCAGAAGCTGAGTCCCACGGCGAAGACGCCCCCCGCACACGCAGACACACACAGACACACGCAGGCACGCAGACAGAGACACACATAGACACACGCAGGCACACACTGACACACAGAGACACACGCAGACACACGCAGGCACGCATGCACACACAGACACACAGAGACACACGCAGGCACACACAGGCACACGCAGGCACACGCAGGCACACATAGGCAGAGAGGCGTGTGCATGTACAGACACGCAGATGCAGAAGCAGAAGCCGAGTCCCACGGCGGAGACGCCCCCCCACTCCCCGTGCTGCTCACGGCCGTGCAGGGCGGGGACCCTGATCAAGGCTCCGGCCTGTGGGGAACAGGCCGCTTCCGGAACGGGGCTGTTCTGGGAACAGTGACGATGTGTGGAAGTCGTCATCCCGGGACGGTAGTGGTGTGAGCGTTCCTGTGCCACCGCTGGCGTGGTCCCTGGGTCATCCCGCGAGCTGCTGAAATCGACTCTAACCATTGGCAGAGCCAGGCCTCGGCCTCCGTCATTCTGCACATCTCAGCGGGGGGCACCCGCTGTGACTCCACAGCTGCCCCGCTGGGCACTCGGGGAACCGAGCTACCTCTCCTTCCCTGAATTTGGAAATGTCCGGGTTAGACATGTAAATTCCCAGGCCACTGGGTCCGGAGGAGTGAGTCTCAGGCCCTGAGGACGGGGAGGAAACGTCACCTGTCCGTACAGTGGCTGGCTGTCCTGTCCCAGGGACAGGAATGTGGCCTTCCTGCCTCCCCCAGCCTCCTTCCCTTCCTACTCGGCCTCCCTGTACCCAAGGCTGATGTCTCCAGACTGGCCCAGCCTCGAGTTCCTGGCTCCAGAAAAAGTGGACAAAGCCAGACTCCGCCTGGGTTGCGGTGGCCGGAGGGATCACAAAGGGAAAATTACTAGAAACTTATCAGGCTGAATATGTACAGTTGACGATGCAGAATGTGCCCACGCTGCTGACATTTCATTTACTTAGTAAAGTCAGCCAAAAGCTGGGCTACGTGTGCGGGGCAGAGACCTGCAGCTGTGTGTACGAGGGTCTGGGCTCCGAGAGGGGTGACCAGCCATCACAATGTTAAATAGCCCAAGGCCCCGCCCACTTTGCAAGAAGAATGACACATTGTGGGGGGCCACGTCCAAGGCAAGCTCAGAGGCTCAGGCAGCGACGGTGTCCACACCTCACAATCTGATGGACCTCAGCGCCTGCTGGGGCGGTGCCTGGGCCCGGCCTACGTCGCACTTCTCAGTTCTGTGACTTTGAGAAACGCACACAACGTGCATCCCCTTGGTTTCCAGGAAAATCGGGGCAATACAGGCCCATACTGCTTCCCTCAAAGGCTGAGTGAGGATGCAATGAGAAAATGTGAAAGCAAGTCGCATACGCTGAACTCGTCTACACAATTCTCTTCATAGAATTGGCATTTAATTCTCCCCAAACAGGGCACGGATGATTATCATGACTGTTAAATGTATTCCCTTTACTCTTATAACTTTTTACTTGGCATGATTTCAAATTCCAGAGAAGTTATTGAAAAATACAAAGAAGGCCCATATGTTATTTACCTAGGTCTCTCTCTCTCTCTCTCTCTCTCTCTCTCTCTCTCAGCCCCAAGTCCCTCTATCCCTGAACACCTCAGCAAATACCTCCCAAGAATAAGAACATTCTCTTATATCACCCAGTGCAATTACCACGATCAGCACGTGTAGCATTGCTGTGACCAACTCAGCCGGCGTCCGTATTCACATCTGGTCAGTTGTCTCCATCCTACGAAGCTTTTTCCTCATCCAGGACCCAACCCAGGACGCTGCTCAGCTCAGGGTCCTGACAGGTTAGCCTCCTGTCCTCTGGCTGCGCTCTTCGTCTCTCCTCCTTTGAGGCTGCAGTGTCTGCGGCGTGCAGGCAGCTACCTGGTGGAACCCTCGCCTTGGGCTGGGCTCGTCTGGGGTCTGCTCAGGGACTCGGAGATGCCCTCGGTGCTTCCTCCTGGGGGTGCACGGTGTCAGGTGGCCTTGCCGTCGGAGCAGGAACCCAGCTCGCCTGGACAGGGGGTTTCTCCACCATGAGGCCACCCCTCCCCCCGTTGTTATTCTGCTCCTGGGAAAACGAACACCCGCTAACTGAGCCTCCGTTGGTGATTCTTGTTAGAAGGAATGAAGACTCTGATGGCTGTGAAATGGGAATTTAACTCCATTGTTTCTTGTACGTTTTTTGGCTGGAACCCTAACTGTTCCTCCCCAGTGTCTTAATGTGCTCACTGATTGAGCTGCATCAACGCGACACGTGGACTCTGACTCTGAGAGGGTTGAATGAACGAGGCTGTATTCCCATCACTGGTTTTAGCACGTCCTTAATTTCGGACATAACAGCTGTTCTTGGAGCTTCTGTGTCTGATTCTCCATCTCTCTGGTTCCTTCCGTGGGGAATGGTTGTTAGAACTCAGGACCGGGCCATGAGGTGTGCTTGCTGGTCCTGGGTGCCATTGCTCCAGGCCCTCTCAGGAAACACACGTCATTTTAAAAGGTTTTCTAAGTAATTGATGAATGTATAGATTTATAGATCAAGAGGTTCCTCAAAAATTAAAAATTACAAAGGATCCAGCAATCCCACTTCTGGACTTTTATCCAAAGGAAATGAGAACAGGATCCCAGAGAGGCATCTGTACCCCGCATTCACCACAGCAATTTCCATAATAGTCGAGGCATAGAAATAACTTGTGTCCACAAATGGATGAATGGATAAAGAAGATGTGAGCTCTCTCTCTCTCTCTCTCTCTCTCTCTCTCTCTCTCTCACACACACACACACACACACACACACACACACACACACAGCCGTGAGGACGAAGGAAAGCCTGCCATTTGCGACGGTGATGGACGGAGGCACCTGGAGGGCAGGTGGAGTAAGTGCGAGGTGAAATAAGCCAGACAGAGAACGGCAAGTGCAGCCCAGCATCACTTATATGTGGAAGCAAAAAGAAAAAGTCAGGCTCACAGAAACAGCACAGAAAGGGGTTGGAGGGGTTCCGGGAGTGGGGGAAATAGAGAGAGGTTGGTGAAAGCGGGCCAGCTGTCTGCTACAAGATGACAGGGTCCGAGGGCTGACTGCAAAGCATGGTGGGTATAGCGGGTAGCACTGCATTTGCGTAACTGAAACTTGCCAGGGGAGCAGAACTTGAATGTTCTCACTAACAGTTAAAGATAAATAAGTGAGGTGAGGAAAGTGAGAATTAACTAGATGGGGGAATCCTTCACCATGGAAAATAGGCTTTTCAATAGCCTCACTGCCCTGAGCAGCTCGCGCACACACCTTCTGCACACACTGCGTGGAAGCCACGCACATCACCCGCCACATACACAGCGGGCATGCGCTCACACCGGCACTCCCCTCTACACCAGTTCACTCCAGCCCAGCCTCCCACGTGTGTGACTCCCCCCATGACGGCGAGGGGCCTGGCTCCGTCCCCAAATACTAATTTCCCGAGTCTGGAACAGAACACCCACACCGTAGGAAAGACACACCTCCGCGTGGAGTTCAGAGGGCTCACGGCTCGTCCTGACCTCAGCCCGAGGGAGCGCGGTGGCAGCGCGGTGGCCAGCGGCCCATGGAGCCGCGGTGTCGCCCCGTCGGCATGGCTGTGCTTCTCACAGGAAGTGTGAGGGGCTCCGTGCGTTCTGTTTGCATTCCGCTTTACGGTCTTTCCCCACCCGTGGTGATGGGCCTTCGTTGAGCAGTAAAACATCAACATGGTTCCAAACGTTAAAGATTTGGACCAAAAGGTATTTTCAAAGAAGTGTCACGTCCGCCCAGCTCGCCACTCCATCCTCACCACCCCTCGGAGAGAGCCGGTCTCGCTCGTTCGGGGTTTATCCTCCTGCATTTATTTTGGCAACAAGAAGCAGATGCGTGTGTATTTCTTTATAACAGTCAGTATCAGGATTCTTCCTGGCGTAGAGGAGGCACCGTCGCGCCCTCCACGCACGCCCCCGATCAGGCTGCCCCCCGGCTGACACGGAGGACCGGGGGTCAGCGGGGACACGGAGCCAGCTCGGAGCTGAGTGGATGTTACAAGTTCACTGCGGTCTGAACCCACATCCATCAACTGGCTGCTAATCCTTCCTGACAGACATCCCAGGAGAAACTTGAAGTGCTAACGAGCTCCAGAGTTTAACAAGGGCGACAGCCAACGTTTGTGTTTCAGAGGCTGGAAGTAAACGTGATTTATTTCTACATTTGACTGACGGTGAGAAGTCACCAAGAAAGCGACCGGCCTCACTTGCCTGCGTGTTCTCCCCCGACCACAAGCCCGAAGATACGCCTCCATTTCTAGGGTTTCGTCCCCATAAGCCTGTGCTCAGGAGACCCCGGAGCCTCAAGCCCCAAGCCCTTCTTAAGAGGCATTTGATACGCCACCCGCGGTGGTGACAATGGCCGGTCTGTCTGCCGCTGCTGCTGTCGTGGGGCCTCCCGGCCCGCAGGTGAGGAAGAAGGACGGTGGCTCCACCTGGGTGCACCTGGCTCACCTGAGCGAGCCAGGAATGTGAACAATTCGGGAGAACTCAGCTGCGTCGCCTGGGACATGCTGGGTGCACTTGCTCCTTTGTTCCCACTGCTTTTCTTGGCAGCACACAGTCCCTGGGGACGGCAGGTGAAGAGCCTCAGGTGGCTGCCGGGCTCAGGATGCGGCTGCAGCCAAGGAGGCGGTCTCCGTGGTCTGTCCGGCCCCGGGGCAGCATGAGCCCACCTGGGCATAGGGACCCCAACTCTGCTAGGTGTGCAGGGAGCAAAGCTTTCCTCTGCGCCCCAGCTCTCCGCGTGCTCGCTACCATTTCAACACACAGCGAGCAGTGTAAAGAGATGCGTGCCCTTAGGGCAGGGAAGAGGTAAGTTCCCCCTCCCTGAGCCCCACTCAAACCTCGCAGGCTGACAGCGCCCTCCTCGAGCCCCACAAGGCTGATGGGGAAGGGCGTGTTGATGGATTATATATGCTAGCGCAGTGACGTCCCGACCGGGGATCTTTTACAGGATCTTGGGTTTGGGAGGGCCTCCGAGGTCACAGGCCTGTCTCCCCCCGCCCAGCAGTCCTTCTGCAACACCTGTGACAGCTGGCCATTCAGCCCCTGGCCCAGCACGTCCAGTGATAAGGAACTCCACACCGCTCAGCAACAGACTCCTACTCATCCTCCAAGACCCTGATCAGATGGCATCTGCTCGCTCCGGCTTCTCCCAACTCCCCCATCACCACTCCGGACTTGTGGCTCTCCCTCCACCGGAACCCTGGCATTGGAACTTCTCTGCTCCATCCGTCTGTCTCTCCTGTTGGCCTCAGAGCTCCTCAAGGGAGCAACATACTACTCACCTTGGTCTCCTCAGCTCTTTTTTAAAAATATATTTTTGTATTGATTTGGGAGAAGAAGGGAGAGGAAGAGATAGAAACATCAATGATGAGAATCATTGATCAGCTGCCTCCTACACACCCCACACTGGGGACTGAGCCCACAACCTGGGTATATGCCCTAACCGCAACCTCCTGGTTCATAGGTTGACACTCAACCACTGAGCCACACCAGCCAGGTGCCTCCTCAGCTCTTAATTCAACACCTGACACTCAGATGCTGTTCCAATAATTGTTGTTGAATATGCAAATGAGCACATTCCCCTAAGAGAGCTCACTCCAGTCAAACAGCTATAGTTATAACTAGAAATTCCACGCTTACGCTGCGTTCCTGTCTCCTTGCCTGCATTTGGGGAAACTCGTGTATTACTTGTGTAGTCAGAAAGAGGAATGCCTTTATTTTTCCTTTTACACAAGTTTACAACCAATTCCCAACGGGAAGGAGCCAGCGGCGTCACGGTCACAAATGGAGGGTTTGGTCCAGACGGACCCAAGCTAATGGTCCAGGCCCAGCAGGCGCCCTTCCTTACGGCTCCCTCGTCTGAGACGTGTGACTCACAGACAGAATGAGCCCGAGTTCCTAGCCCAGGACCTCGGTCATCAGGAAACACTCTATTGTTACGAATCTCCTTCACTCCCCACCAAGCTGGGTAACGGGGCCTCAGCACCCCACTGTCCAGAGGGGGAGGCCAGTCTGAGGCAGAAAGTCCTGGTCCCCATGCGTCCAGCTTTCACCTGAGTCGGCCTGACAAGGGAGCTCCACTCCTGAGCCGAACGTCCACTCTAATCCATGCAAATACCGCAGGCGTTGTCCCTTGTTGATGGGCGCAGAGGCCCCATGGCCTCTAGAGCGTCTCCCCGGCTTTATTTGTAAGAGCCTTCAACGGGGGTCAGGAATCCCAGAGAGGCAGAGCCAAGTGCGTTCAGGGATCCTGAAAAGAAGGAAACTGAGGCCCAGGGATGCTCATGGGCATCGCCAATGCTTGGGGGCCAGAACGAGACCGGGCAGCCCACCCAGCCCGTCTCCCCACCCCCACTCCCTCGTGGGACGCGTGACTGGGCTCCCAGCGAGGACTCTGGCTCCCGCAGGAGCAGCCGATCCAGCTGTGTCCTCGCGAGGGCTCTGGGCCAGGCGGGAGGGTTCATGGGCTTCCTGGGGCTGCCTTTCTCCGGGTGCTGGCCCAGGAGCCTCCCGCTTGTGCTCGAAGGCAGATTCCCAGCTGCCGGCTTCAGGCGAAGGCAGCCCAAGGTGGCTGGGAGACAGCTGTGTGCTGTCACCCGGAGAGGCCCTGGGACGGGAAGAGGAGAGGTGCCTGCACCGTGGGCGGTGTCCCGCTGTGAGAGGGAACCCAGTCCCTTTCTTCCTTGTTTGATGCAGGGATGAAGCAGGCTCCTCGGGAAGCGCCTTATGGACGTGGGGTGGGGGAGGGGGAAAGCTTCCTTTGGGGTTTCCCAAACACTCCCCCTTCATGCTTGTTTCTCCGTAGTCACTGCCTTCCTCCTGGCCTGTAGCCCGCCTCCTACCTGCCCCAGGTAACCGGAGCCCCCGGGGCACAAAGCCCCACTGTGCCACCGCGATGTTATCAGGGGCCTGGCCTGCTCCCGCGTGAGACAGCCCGAGCCAGGGTGGCCGCCCAGGGCTGAAACAGGACTCCTGCGGCGGAGGACAGAGTGCCTTTGTGAGGGGAGCCATGTCTGGGCTCAGCCGTGTTCACACTGAGGTCTCAGCAGTGTTTCCTCCCCACGTCCAGTGCCAGGCCCTGCAGCAGCGGGTCAGCCCTGAGGCGGCCAGGACAGAGGTGGGATGGGAGAATGCATGGCTCTCTTGGGCTCCAATCTTGGGGCCATCAGAACTCTGAGCGCATTATGATGCGTAACGCAGACAAGCCTGTGGCCGGCCATAGCTCTGCTCGAGAGCTTGAGAGCAGGTTAGACCAGGGACGCCTGGCCGTCAGAGAGGAACACAGTGTCTTCGATGGGGGACGCTACAGATTTGGAACCGCGTAACGCTGACAAACGGGTGAATACGTGCACCCCAACACAAACCAGCTCGGTGGCTCAGGACATGTCTCTTGACCTCTCTGGGCCTCAGTTTCCCCGTCCGTCAAATGGAGATACCTGTGCCCACTTGGCAGAGTCGCTGTGACGATTGCAGACAGCAAATGCAGACCAACCAGCCTGGGGCAGACGCTCAGAAAGCAGCAGCGTTAGCATCGAAAGGCTTCCTACCCCAACTGCAGAGCCGTTAGAGTGGGTCTGCGCGGCCCCGCCACCGGTGAACACAGTGTGGATATTGGCACAAACCTGCAGAAAACCAGCAAGTAAAACCAATAACTTTGAATGCCAACACCCCTTTTCTAAAATAGGTTCTTACTGATTTCAGAGAGGAAGGGAGACAGAAACATCAATGATGAGAGAGAATCACTAATCGGCCTCCTCCTGCATGCCCCACACTGGGGACCAAGCCCACAAACCAGGCTTGTGCCCTGACTGGGAATCCAACCGTGACCTCCTGGTTCACAGGTCCACACTCAACCATTGAGCCACACTGGCCAGGCTTCTAACCCTTTTAATGACATAAACTACCCCGGATCCACGGGCAGGGCCAGGCCCAGGAGAACGTTGCCATGTGGAAACCCGAGGGTTTGGTGTCTGGAGTCCCAAGCCCCCACCTCCAATGCAACTGACGCTCCCGTTGGCAGCTCCCCTCCTAGGACAAGGTCTGATGGAGGAAGGGCGCACACGCCACCATCCAGCCCTCAGCGAGTCCAGTTTCACTTGGAGTGAGGACAGGCAAGACAACACGGGGGAAGGAGCTCAGCTGGGAAGAGAGGACCCTGTCCCCTCCTGGCTTTGCTGCCCTGCCAGCTGGGACTGGGGCCAAGACTGTGAACACAGAGCCCTTATCAGTAACATGCTGAGTAGGTGTGAGAATGCCAAGGGCCCAGTCTACTGGGCTCAATAAATATTTGCTAAATAAATGACTTTGGTGGTGGAATTGTAGCTAGAAAGGGGAGAAAGGCCACCGCAGGACATAATCGGGGGTGAGACACAGCTTGTAGCACCACTGACCATGCTGGGCAGGCAGGGGGCAGATTGCTCCCCTAACCAGCCCCCTGCCCACCTTGGAGAGAAGAATGAGCCAACGAAAAGCTTGAATGAGTAGTAAAAGCTGGAAATGGCCAGGAGGTGACGTCCACGCATCGACTGCCGTATGCAGCACGTGCTGGGCACTCCCTCGGTCTGGTGGCCAGCTCTCCGGGCAGCCCCAGCCAACCCACCGACAGGTGGGACAAAGCAGTTACAGAGATACTGAGTCCTACCAGCAGATGGCCATCGAGCACATATCCTGTGCCACGCTGGGTGCTTCGCCAAATGGGGGGAGCCTGTGTTCAGGGAAAGGGGGCCTGTGTTGGTTCAGGTTCAGGCTTCACTCCAGGTAAGCTTCAGGCCACCTTCCCATGCAGGTCAGAACTAAACGCCCTGCAGACAAATGATGGGCAGGTGGCTCCATCCTAAGTGACAGCAGCCTGGCACCGCCGCCCTCCTCGCGGCTGTTGGAGCCCCCGGGTGTGTAGCTCCTTCTCGCTGCTGGATCACTGAGTTTCCCATAAAATGTTCTTTAGCTCATAACTGCTTGGATGCTTAGAAAATGCTGTCCCTCATCACAGCCCAGCTCAGATAGCGCCTCCTGGCCAAACTGTTGGCAGCTCTCCGGCCACAGTGGCCCAGGCGAGAGCAGGTCAGGTGGTCTGAGGGCAAACACAGGTGTTCGACAACTAGCCGTCTGGGCACAGAGTGACAGCAAAGCTGGGAGGGGAAGCCAGGCCAGGAATCCCCTGGGGTTGGTCTTCAGGAAGGTGTGCTGCTCAAAACGGAGTGAACGCCCCCTACCAGGTGACAGAGGGTGAAAGGCTCCCCTCTAAAGGCACCTCTACAGGGAGCCTGCACGCTATTGCTGGGGTCACTGACCAGGACCTCACCGGGTGTGCGGAGGTGGCCGGACCATTGAAGGGCCCCGGTACAGGTCAGGGGCCGCGGCCCTGGTAGCGCAGGCCTGCCTGTGTTTGCGGCGGGCCACATGGAGTGGCAGGTGGCTCTAGGAAGTGTGATGTTCACTGGACGGCCAGCCCTACTCGGAGCAGGAGCCAGGACCCTGCCTGCTGCGGGAGCCCAGGGACAGACATGGAGAAGACCGGGTCATCCGTCAGAATGCTGCCTGCACTCTGCCTCCTTCACCTCAGCACCCGTCTCTCAGGCCCGTGCTGCGGCTCACACATCAGCGTTCCTTCGGGAACAGTGTCCTGCCTGGCCTGGCAGAGCGCCCCTCCGCGCCCAGGCAGGAGCAGAGCAGGGAGCCTCTCCTGTCATAGCTACTCCTTCCAGGTACAATGGGGGGCCTCTGCTCGCTTCTAATTGTCCATTATGATCTGGAATTCCACAATTAGATATGCATTCCTTTGGCTTCCTATTTTCTTCCCTGTTAAAATACACACATCGCCGGCAGCCTGTGTCAGTCACTCACAGGTTCTATGACTGCACAGAAGCCACTCCTGGCCTTAGGCGCTGCTCCCTGAGTTGGGGAGCAGGGAGCTCTCAGAAGAGGAGTTCAAGCCCCACGCTACCATCTCCTCCTTCTCAACTTTTCGATCAATCTGGCCCTGCCCCACGTTAAAAGCTAGCCGCCCTGTAAATGCGCTTCACGGTGGATGCTGCTTATTTCTGCTCCCCGGCGTGCTCTGCCTCTCTCCCCGGGGCGTGCTTTAACGGGGGTGGAGTTCACGCGATGAACGGCACAGAGGCTTGGAGGCCAGAGGCCTGGCTTCCCATCAGGCTTCCGCTCAGCAGCTGCGGGACTGTGGCCGCTGCCCTGGTCTTAGCCCCGCTGGGGGAAGGGGGCAGAAGTTCTCTCATCCCAGCAGGGAGCTGTGACGGTGCAGCGTGGTCGGGTCACAGCAAGCCCTTTCTCCCTCCCCTTGACCTCCCGCTGGGCCTGACACGAGCGCCATGGGATCCGCGGGCCTTGCTCAGCCCCACGGCCTGGAGACCACGTGGCCTCCTCATGACCCAGCTGGCGGCGTTTCATTTTCCCTGGCCGTAGTCTCTCTCCTACCTGCTGTTCTGGTGAGCTGGCCACATGGCAGCCGGGTCCTGAGAAGACAGGTGCCTTTTCTGAGCCACTGGAACGGAAGTCCCCAGTGCTCCCCAGAGCAGGCTGACCTGTCCAGCCACACCCGAATCTCCAGGCGTGTGCTAAACCACGGACTCCCGGCCTGCCCCCAACCTCCTACACAGACACCCCGGGAATGTGGCCTGGAACCCCATGTTTGCCGGGCAGGTGATTCTCATGTAATCCGAAGCCTGAGGGCTGTTGTCCGACACTCTACGCTCAGTGTTTATACTGGCTATTGCGACGAAGCCCGGGAAAGCGTTTGTTCACCCTACTGGCTAGTCATGGCAGCTAGAACACCTTTTCCACTGGCCACTGAGCCCAAGGAAACAATCGGCCTGGATGCTCACAGCTGGCTAGTGACAGACACAGAGGTAATCCAAGTTCAATGCTCCCGGGTTCAGCTCTCGCTCCTCTGCGCCATGCTGCCCTCGGGCAGGTTAGTAAGAAGCTAGAAAGATTTATTGGCAGGTGACATGGGGAGACTGAGAAAGAGAGCTAAACGGATGGCTGAGCAATTTACAGCGGCTAATAAAGTGCAAGGTCTGACCTTCCCTAACCAAGGACACTTAGGAGCAAACGGTTCCCACATTCCAGGCTGTGCCGGGCAGACCCACCTGGGTTCCAGCCCCTCTCGTGACAGTCTTTGAAGATGAAACTGACCAGAGAGTGACCCTGATCTCTCTATGTGGTCATTTTAATGCAGCCGCAAGTCAAAGGACACACTGGGAAACTTGATGAATATTCTGACTGAGGCCTCCCTGAACATTCCAACTTTTTGAGAACAGATACAAACCCTTGAGACAAAGGACCCAGTCCATGCTCTGCCTTGGCACGTCCCCCACCTCTTTCCTCAGGAGTGCATCTCTGCTTTCTTCCTCCTAAGCTCTAAAGGTTCTGATGAGACTTGCAACCAAGTGAGCAGTCGGCAGCAGCAGCTCGTCCAGGGCTGACCCAGGAACCCACTTCCAAAGGCTCTCCTTTTGCCTCTGTAACCTGTTTCCTGAGTCCACGCAGCCCAGCTGGCTCACTGCTCCTGCCTCTGTGACTTCCTTTCCAAAGGGCCAAGGCAGCCCAGTGTGGCTCACTCCTGTGGCTGTGATCTTGCCTCTTCTGTCCCAAGCCCTCCTTTTGTTGCACTGTCCCAGCTAATAGATGTCCTCTCAAAATCATCCAGACTCGTGTCGTGAAAGCGTTCCTGCACAAAGTCAAGAACCCACACCTGCCTCGGTCCTGGTCCCTTCCCAGTAAAAGTCTGACCCTCCACCACCCTCAATCCTTTCAGACAAAGAGCCCACTTAACAAAGGATCCACAAAATCCTCAGATTCTGCAGGAAAACATTAAAAAATAAGTGTGTGTGTGTGTGTGTGTGTGTGTGTGTGTGTGTGTGAAAGAGAGAAGAGTGAAAGAGAGAGAGAGAGGTGACAAAGAAAGAGAGAAAGAGAGAGAGAGCTCCCCCTTTTCCTGCTTGTGTTCATTATATTTTCTCTTATTTTAAAATTCACCATAGAAGTTAGATGCCTGATACGTGCTTTTCAAATTCCTGAAAGTACAATCATAATTAAATTCCATTATGGGGAGGAATTTAGATGACTACGGACATGTCTTCTTAGCACTGAGATTTGATCTATGTGCCCACTTAAGCGTCTTACATGCTTCCTATATTGGGAACTGTTATATCAAGTTCCATGTTCCTAACCTGATAAAAGATTTCTGGACCCAGGCACTCATTTCAAACATTAGCTTTTCCCTGGTGGAGAAATTAACTTAATGGTGCCCAGGAAGAGGGAAGTTGAAAGAGCAGGGGTCTGAATGTCAGCAGGTTTGAGGTTCCAGCCCCAAGAATGGCTGTGGAGACCTGGGTCAGTCACTCATTCTGCAGGCCCTGTTTCCTGGTTGGAAAAATCAGGTGGAAATGTGAGCGCTCCAGGAACTGTGTTCTGGTAAGCAGGGAAGACATGCACATTCTTATAATCAAGGCGATGGTGATTCAGAAGGAAAGAACCTGTGCAACCTGCCTCATCCCAGCCTTCCCCACGCCCATCGCATTCTCCACGCAGGAAGCATTTATTGAGCACCTACTATGTGTCAGATACTGTTCCGGGAACTGGGACTCAGCAGGGAGCAAAACACACAGGATTGCCTTCCTTACATCTTAGCAGGGAGACACCGCAAACAAAATAAAAAGTTAAATAGACAGCATATTGATGACAGACAGGATTATGGAATACAAGAACTCAGGGAAGAGGGTTGAGTAGAAATGAGGCGAGTGACCAATATTCTTTAAGAAAAATTCTTGGGGGGAGGTTGGGAGTTAATGGGGGGGATGAGGACACATTTGTAATACCTTAATAATAATAATAAAAAAATTAAAAAAAGAAAGAAAAATTTTTATAACATCTCTGGCCCTGATGTTATGCAAAAATATAAGCTGGGC
>NW_006299394.1:628234-634169 GCF_000327345.1 Myotis davidii | reverse complement strand
TGTGTGTGTAGTAAGGAGGGCTGGGAGAGTGTGTCTTTGGCACACAGCTGGTCATGTGGTCAGATTGCTCCCAGGATGTCACATGAGTATAGTTCACACACCTGCCCTTGTTGGCCCCGCATTATGCCGGGTGCCTCGGGAGACACCAAGGCGGAGACCGTCCCCCTGGCCCTGACACTGCTGAGCGTCTCATCGGTGCAACACGAAGAAGACAATTCCAGGAGCGGGACAGGTGAGGCAGAACATGCGCTGGCCACTGGTGGCCATCCACCCTCGTCTGTGACCCAGTGCCGTCACTTCGCCAATCTGGGCCTCAATTTTACAAAGTTGCTTACATTGGTGAAATATTATTTAACATGTTTGTATGAGGCAGATTTATTCATGCACTTTTGCTAGGCTCTTCTTAGACCAGGGGCAGCTTGGACTAGACCACGGGCCACGGTGGAGGAGACCCCCTGTGAGCGGGCAGATGCTACCAGTCAGGGATCTGTTTAACCCGCACAGCCCTGGACACAGAGGCTGGGGTGTCCCGGTGTCACCAGAGTTCAGAGAGAAGGAAGGGTCCTCGCAGCACAGGGCAGCGCCGTGGAAACGCGTCTGGGGAAGAGCACAGGCAGGCGGGCGTCGTGGGCCAGAGCACCTGGCGCCAGGACCATGCTGGCCCATCAGTCCCGACCCTGAGAGGTTGGCCGGGAGCATGGGAGCAGCCTGGATGCAGCCCAGCTACCTGCCAGATGGGCCGGGGGCTGGGCACTCACAGTGTCCATCAGGCGGGACCCAGAGGCCCAGGGCACAGGGTCCTGGAATGAGAAGGCGGGGATCGGCCCCATCAAGAGGACGCTGCTAATACGAACCCAGCTTGACACCAAGCTCTTGTCAGCTGGTACCGCCCTGCGTGTAGCGACTTAATACAACAGGCACATGATCCGGGCAGTGGAGGCAAGAACTGCCTTGAGGAGTTTGGTTTAGCTTCAAAACAAAGTCCACTTGTGGGAAAATGCAAATTCTTCACATTAGGTGCATCCCTTTCCTCAGAGCCCCACGGTGCAGTGTCAAAATCAGGGCGAAAAGAAGCATTTCAGCCTTTTTGCGCAGGCGGCGTACTGGGCACAAGGACAACATGGGGTGGGTGGGAGCATCTGATGCAGAATGCTGAGCCCCCCGCACATCTTCAGATCCCTGGTTAATTGCTGCGGTCAGCGCCTCACGGATGGGACTAGACAGTCCGCATCTCAGACCCCTCACGTCCCCACCTGTGCTGGTGCTGCCTGGGAGACCCTCAGAAGCCCCTCAGAAGTCCACCTGGAGCCCTGACCTGCACAACCCACACGTCTGAGGGGTTAACACCCAGGGGCAGGTTTGACCGTGGCAGACAGGAGCCGGAGAGCAAATGCTACCCTTGACCTCCCTGTGGAAGACTTTGGGTGCCTTCCCGGGGACCCCAGGACTGGGGGTGTCAGGCAGCAGCCCCCTATCCAGGTGCCCAGCTCGGTCCTCCGGACTTCGCTCCACCTGCGTCCGACTCCTGCTCTCCACGCCCACCTCCTGTTAAATCTTCAAGTCAGCTCTGCTCTCTTGGGGCCAGAGGGAGACGCACCCCCTGACTGTGCTGTCTTTGGCCATAAATAAGAACAGCAGCGATCCGAGCGGCCAGCCTCCCTTTGGGAACAGGGATGGGATGGGAGCCTGGTGGAAGGTGAAAGGAGGCGGTTTTCTGATCCTCGGATTTCCCAGCCCCGACCCCATATCTGCTGTGAGACTGTAGAGGACATGCAGCCCTCAGCATCCTTCAGGGAGATCAAGTTTCAACTAACAACTCTGAGGTGGGTACTATTATTATTACCCAGTTTACAGATAAGAAAGCTGAGGCCCAGAGACAGCAAGTAACTTCCTAAAGGCCACACAGCCCATTGACACTGTCGATTGAAGCTGAGGTTCGGACCCAGTGGGGGGCTGATTCCAAAGCTTGCACCCTTAGCCCAGTGAACCCACTGTCCCACACTGACGCCCTCTCGCATTCGGCTAGAAAAGTGAAAAATGTGCAATAGCTACTGAATTGGGAATGTGGCCAAACACCAAGGAAGAGCTCAGAGCCTTACAGCAGTGGGCCCAACGTGACAACTAATTATTTGGATGCAAGTGAGAAATAAAACAAAAGCCGTGTACTGTTGGGGACCCGGATGTTTGATGGACTTCTGACCGCATTCATGTGTGTCCTTGTGACTGCGTCTTATTTCTTACCGATTGAAGCAATCAATCAGCTGCCTGGGCTGTATTGATATCAATCAATTCATTTAAAATAAACTAACTGGTATAAGTCATTTCTAAATGTTCCTAACCAGCCTCTGGGCATTTTAACCACCGTGTGGCTTGCCTAGGATGCAGACACACACCAGTCACTCTGTGTAATTCATCTCCCTCCCTGTCTACACTGCTCTCAGATGATTATCTGATGGCATGAGCTGCACTGGGAACGGGGCCTGAATCACAGGAATCTAAGCTTTCTGACCCTGGAATCCCGAGGTCCCGGCCACACGAGAACCTGGAAGGTCAGTATCCTGAGAGGAACAGATTTTTTTCTCCTGTGATATCCTGGGCACCTACCACGCAGGTACTCAGTTCATTAAACATGAAGGCAAGGGAGAAGGCAAGAAGACGGAAGGAAAGGGGAGGGGAGAGGAGGGAAGGGGAGAGGAGGGGAGGGGCCTGACTCTACTGTGCGGCCTGCAGAGACGCGTGCCCTGAGACAGAGTCCGGCCCAGGCAGCAGTGCTGGCAGCATCCCTCAGCTTTTCAGGGAACCTACGGAAGGGAAGGTGGTGTCGAGGGCAGCCAGGGGAGGGCGCTGTCCCCTCTTGAGCTTTATGCAGGTGCTCCTTGGCCTGCCCCCCAACCCCCCCCACCCCCGGCCCACGTGATTTGCTGTAAGGTCCTAGGCCTCCCTGTGAACAGGGCTCTGGGTCTTTTGCTCCAGAGGCCTCTGGGGGTCTAGCCCCTCCCAGCCTGCTGGCTGCTGTCTGAAGCCTCTGCATGGCAGACAGTCCTGCTGCCAATCAAGATAAGGCCCTGGTAAGGTGGTGACAGTGAGTGTCACCGGCCTCGCCTCGCGGGAGCAGGCCGGCCCTGGGTGCTGAGTGAGTGTGAATGAAGACGGTGATGGAGCGGAGACACCTGCTCACCCCGGGGCAGAGCCAGGTCACCCGTGGGCCCAGGTCAAGAAATGGAGAGGGCCCTGGGGCCGGGCAGTCAGGGGCCCATAACTCCCCTCCTCCCCCGGAGCTCACGGAGCCCCCCTAAGTAGGAGGCTGAGGACTGCCTTCCAGGTGAGCCTGGCAGAGGGTGGGGGCCAAGGGGCCACGGCGGCCAGGGAGCAGGAACAAGCATCGTGTGGCTTCTGCTGGCCATCCATGAGGCAGAGCCCTCGGAGAAGGTCACCTGCAGCAGCCCAGGGCCCACACTGCTGGGGCCCCGCCCCCCCTCCCCTCCACCAGCCAGCGCCTGTCCCAGTCGGCCTGTGGGCTTTAGACCCAAAGGGCCACGAGTTGGGACACCACAGAGCGGCTTCCAGGATCCCTGGGACCCAGGCTGCTGGGCGGTGGCATCAGCAACAGCTGTCGCCACAAGTCCCAGGATGTTGGGACACAGAGCCACGTAGTGGGCGCCGTCGGCATGACCACCCGGAGGGCACTGGGCAGCGGGGGAGGGAGTCAGTAAAGCAGACGGCCACGGTGTCCCTGGGTCATGCTGGTGCCGAGGCCAGAGCACCGCCCCCCTCACCTCTGCAGCACACCCCGGTGTCCAGGCCACACCCTTTCACTCCAAGACAGCGCGGGGTCCCCTGCGGGCAGCTCACCTCCCCAGCAGGCCATCCTTGCCCTCTGCATTTGCCCAGGCCACTGGGTACAGGTGTTGCTTTGATGTGTGTGGTATCGTGGCTGTAACTGTGTGTCGGCTTCTGTCCCAGGGCAGCGCCTGGGGGACCCATCACTGCGCAGGTGCAGAGTGTGCCAGGCACGGAACGGGCTCGGACTGCACTTGGTGAAGGAATGAGTGAGCAGCCCGCTCAGGGGCGCCCATCCCTTCCAGGACCGACCAGGCCATCCTGCCGCTTCATGTCCAAATGGAATATCTGTTTCTCCATTTCACAGGGCAAAGGCTGGTGTTGGCCTGCTGGGTGTTTCATTCACTCAGCAAATAGTTCTCCCGCGTCTGTGATCTGCCAGGCGCTGTGCTGGGCACGGAGATTCTGTCCGGCAGGAAACGCCGGTCGCCGTCAGGCTTGCCTCTCACCTGCCTCCCAGGTTACGGGCCCCCAGGGCCTGTCCGCCTCGCTCAGCAGCCGCGTTGCCCTAACCCTGGGCCATAAACAGGCCAAGGTCAAGCGATTTTCAGTGAATCACAAAATTACAGTCAGCTTCCTGGGGTAACGAAACGTAGGAGACATGGTCTGCAGGCTGGCGTGCCCCATCCAACCGCCATTGGTCACGATCCCTCCGTGGCCGTGCAGACCTGACGTGCCCTTGCTGTCTGGTTCCTTCAGTATTTCCTGTCTGGTAAGTATCGGGGTTAACGGAGGTAGAGAGAAGAAAAGAGGGAGATGATGGAAGAAAGAAAGAGGAGCCCAGCCAGTGTGGCTCATTCGTTGAGCATCAACCTGTGAACCAGGAGGTCACGGTTCGATTCCCAGTCAGGGCACATGCCCGGGTTGCAGCTCTTTACATGCAGGAGGCAGCTGACCAGTAATTCTCTCTCATCATTGATGTTTCTCTCTCATCGATGTTTCTCTCTATTCCTCTCCCTTCCTCTCTGTAAAAAAAAATCAATAAAAAAATATATTTTTTAAAAAGAACGGAAGAGGGTTCATCCTCCGGCACACTTGAACAGACTCACGCAGCCAAAGGCGAGCCCTAACCGGTTTGGCTCAGTGGATAGAGCGTCGGCCTGCGGACTGAAGGGTCCCAGGTTCAATTCTGGTCAAGGGCATGTACCTTGGTTGCAGATGCATCCCCCATAAGGGGTGTGCAGGAGGCAGATGATTGATGTTTCTCTCTCATCGATGTTTCTCTCTATTCCTCTCCCTTCCTCTCTGTAAAAAAAAATCAATAAAAAAATATATTTTTTAAAAAAAGGCGAGTAAGCTTCCGCTGCAATGCAGCCGCCTGCCCAGATTCCCCCCGCTCAGAACCACAGCCTCCTCCTGCCGCTCCCTCAGTCCGTGTCCAAAACTCGCTTTGAGTCCATGTTCTGTGGATTCTGATAAAGTAGACCCCACGGCAGTTGTTCTCAACCTTCTGGCCCTTTAAATACAGTTCCTCATGTTGTGGTGACCCCCAACCATAAAATTATTTTCGTTGCTACTTCATAACTGTAATGTTGCTACTGTTATGAATCATCATGTAAATATCTGATATGCAGGATGGTCTTAGGCAACCCCTGTGAAAGTTTCGTTCGACCGCCAAAGGGGTTGCGACCCACAGGTTGAGAACCGCTGCCCCACGGCATGTGGCTGCCGAGCCCTTGAAATGCGGCCAGTGGGACGTGCTGAACAATGACATTTGGGATATGCTGCGTTTATAAAATATATTATTAAAATTAACGTCATGCATTGCTTCCGACTTTCCGCCCCGGCCAGTGAGGGATTTAACGGCAGGACGCGTGTCTACGGAGAGCGCAGACCTCCTGTGCCTCAGTCCCTCCAGGGTCAGGTCAGCAGGGCCGGCCGGCCCCCTGCCCCGCGCTGACTGTCCTCCTGCCCAGAAACCCCGCCGTGTAACTCCAAGCCACGCTCCCGCCTGCCTTTGCAGAGCGAGGTCACTGACGTGGCATCATCAGAACTGGCCCTTGCCCTCTGCTGATAACATCAGGGAAACCCTGCCTGAAACGCGATCTCCCGGCCATCGGGCGGGATCTGAGGACAAAGAGGGGCTGTGGATGGA
>NW_006299394.1:599338-628144 GCF_000327345.1 Myotis davidii | reverse complement strand
CCTCCCGCACCTGAGACCTTCATTTCCTGGCAAAGTTCCCAGAGACCCCTGGCCTCTGAGCCCTGCATCTCCCTGCTAGGAGGGGTCCTCAGCAGTCCAGCAGCGATGGGGGCACTGAGCAGCCTCCCCGCAGCCCCCCCCCGAGTGCCCACCGCCCAGCAGCCTCCCTACAGCCCCCCAAATGCTCACCCACCCAGCAGCCTCCCCACAGCCACTCCCCCTGAGTGCTCACCACTCAGCAGCCTCCCCATAGCCCCCCCAAGTGCTCACCCACCCAGCAGCCTCCCCACGCCCCAACATGAGTGCTTACTGCCCAGCAGCCTCCTCCAACCAGGTGCTCACCTGGGCAGGCTGCATTCCCACAGCTCCCCAGCCCCGAGTGCTACTCCGGGCAGCTGCATCCCGGACACAGCCCTGAGGTCCCACAAGGGCAGGTTCAACCCTGTTTCCAGCTCCTATGTTTGCATTTGTCGGAGGGGATCTTCTGGTTCCGAGGAGGACTGGACGTGGCAGATCTACTTGGGGTCCCTGGTTTTAAAGGCATCACGGTGTACCCAGTTCCTTGAGTCCAAAATCTCTAATTCCCCCACCCCCACTTCTTCGCTGTCTGACAGTGACCAAATCCTGTGACTTCTGCCACCAAACAATTCCCCATGTTAGTGCCCATCCTCACCCCATCCCCGCAGCCAGGCCACTGCTTTGCACCAAGAGACACAGTAAGTGCCACGTGGCTCCGGGCAGCCACTGACCTGCATTTCCTGGTCCCTGCAGGCAAGCGGCACCTTATCCCCAGCTGCTGAGGGGAGGGGGTCTGGGGCCACAGGAAGCAGCAGAATGAAGCGGGCTTTCCCGTCCCAGAGAACTGATCTGTTCCCATCGAAGCTGCCTCCATCTCCCACTGGCCAATGTCCCTGGCGAGAAGTGAAAGGTCTAATCCATAACCCCCGGGGCTCAGCATCTGACTCCTGGGGGTCTGGGCAGCTGAGTCCTGACTTGCTGGAATCTGTACTTACCTTAAACTTTGTAAGGGTGGACGCTGTGTCCTTATCTTTTCAAAAAATATATTTTTATTGATTTCAGAGAGGAAGGGAGAAGGAGAGGGAGATAGAAACATCAATGATGAGAGAGAATCATTGATTGGCTGCCTCCTGCATGCCCCCTACTGGGGACCAAGCCCACAACCTGGGCACATGCCCTGACCGGGAATCGAACCGTGACCTCCTTCTTCATAGGTTGACACTCAACCACTGAGCCACGCCAGCCATGCGTGTCCTTGTCTTCATCACACCCCAAAGCATGCCTCCCTCTAGGTCAGTAGTTTTCAACCTTCCTAATGCCCCGGCCCTTTAATACAGTTCCTCATGTTGTGGTGACCCCCAACCATAAAATTATTTTCGTTGCTACTTCATAACTGTAATGTTGCTACTGTTATGAATCGTCATGTAAATATCTGATATGCAGGATGTATTTTCATTGTTACAAACTGAACATAATTAAAGCATAGTGATTAATCACAAAAACAATATGTAATCATATATGTGTTTTCTGATGGTCTTAGGCGACCCCTCGGAAAGGGTCATTCAACCCCCAAAGGGGTCACGACCCACAGGTTGAGAACCGCTGCTCTAGGTGATGACCCAGACAGGTTTGTGGAATTGAACCATTGCTGCCCCCAGTGAATAAGCACAGGTTTGGAGGCCTGTGAGACCCTCCCCAGCTCCCCCCGCCCCCATCTGACTTCACAGCCTGTGTTGCCACTCCACACCCTGCACCCTAGGCTCTGACGTTCTGGCCATGATGCCATCATCCCCTGCTCCTCCTCTAATATTCCTTCTTTCTGGACTGTGCTCCCACCTTCCAAGGCCCAGCGTAAACATCACCTCCCCAGGACGCCACCTCCCCCTTCACTTGGCCGCTGGGAAACCGCACCCACCTTTGTCAAGGCCCCGGCCCATCCTCACCATCCCCGCAGCCCCCTCTCCTCACCGGGAGACTTATCCTCTGGGGAAAGGTCGGCTGTTTCCAGGATGCAGTGGCCGGAAAAGCCCGCCACTACACTTGCTTTATTTTATTTGTCATGGAGAACTGGAGGCTGAAGCGTGAGGGTTCAGGGTCTCGGCCAAATGCCATCAGAAGCAAAGGGGAGAAAAGCTTCTCCCCAGATTCAAAAGGGAGTCCTGGCCTGGCTGGAGGAAGCGGAGGGTGGGGCCTGGCGGCTCCTGGCGAGGCTCCGAAAACAGCCAGAGAAACGGGGCCACGTGTCTGACCGCGGCGACCAGTGCAGCCGCCGACGGCCCCCTTCTCTGAGGGGTGAGGCCCAGCTCGAGCACCTGTGGCCTCAGACCATCTACCTGTTCTAGAGTCACGGGGACCCTCCCACCCTCTGCCTGTCCTGCCCCCCTCGGCCCCCACCCACGAGCGTGCTGTCTGGACCTTCACTCTTTACCTTCATGGTCTGTGGGGCTTAGATTTCTCCCTAACCCGCTTCGTGTGTCAGGATCCAATCTGACTGAGTCAGAGAAACACGCAACAGCAGCAGCTTTAAAAGAGAAGTTTATTTCTCTCGAAAAAGAGTTAGGACCTGCGTAGTCAGGCCTGGAATGCAGCGCGGCTCCCAGGAATCTTCAGGAATCCGGGCTCCCCCTGCCTTGTCCCGCGGCATGTGCCCTCCATTCACAAGTTCACTCCTGGTCTGAGACCGTTGCTCCACCTCCAGCTATTGCACCTGCGCTCCAGCCAGGAGGTCGTGCACCGTAGGCGCTGCCATGACGCTCCTGACGCCCCACTGGGCAGGGCGTGGTCAGAGGAGCGGCTTAGCTGAGCTGGCCTTTGAGGGACAGAGGCTTTATTCCGAGTAACCTCGGCCACAAACCTGGATGGTATCGTTTGAGAAGAGACTAGAATAAAGGGAACGATGAGCAGCCCTGGCCATACCTGTCTCATCAGCCAATCAGTGGGGCTCTCCTGACACCAGCACCTTCACCATCAGCCCCACTGCACCACTGGGCAGCGCTCCCCTCCCACCAGCGGGTCCCGCGCACTGGCCCGTGCGGGGTCGGCCTCCCGTCCTCGGGACTTTGCCCACACTGGTCCTTCTGCTTAGAATGGCCTCCCTCTCCGAGTACCTAAGGCCCACCCTCTCTGAAGGCTGCTCAGGCCCTCCTTCCCGGGGAAGCCTGGCCCCTCTTCCCTGTGGCCTCTCTCCTGGCGCCCGGAGCACATGGTACCTACGCCAGCAGCTGACGCTTGGCCTACAGGGGAGTTCCTGCGCGTCCTTTAGTGTCACCGGGGGCGGGAAAGGTGCGTGCCTTCTCTGTGCCCCTCCCAGCTGCACCTGGGCAGGTGTTTGCTTGACACCCCGCACCTGCCCTCGGAAATCAGACAAATGAGAACGCGGAGACCTGGCTGAGTTTCCCCGACCTGCAGGCTTCTCACCTCAGCAGGAGTGGGGCCCCCTTTCTCCTTGATTTTTGGGGTCACCCCTTCCCTTCCTGGGAAGCTCACCATCCGTTCAGCCCCACATCCCTGTTGACCAAACACCAGCCCCCTGATCCCCACCCACCACCCAGGCCCCAAATAAACAGCAGCTTGTTTGTAAGAGGTTTTTAATTTCATCTGGGTTTGCAAGGTAAGGAGTGGAACAGGGTCTCTATTCGGTTCACTCACACGGGACCTGCTACCATGACCAGGGGACCTTCCCACCGAGGCCTGCGGGCCCCGCGCCTCCTGCTGTCCGCTCGCCAGGCTGGCTGAGGCTATTGCATCAATTATTCACTGGAGCACAAATATCACATGACCACTACGCTACCGCAAGGGCGTGCTCCCTCTGGCCTGGCACCTAGTGATGGGGCAAGCCGCTGGGTCCAAGGCTGTGATGAGCGGCGGCGGCCCCGGGAGGCGGCCGGGCCTGTCCCAAACCTCGCAGAGTCCCAGCTGACCCCGTCTTCCCCGGCGCCTCGCTCCAGTTTCTCGGGGCACAGAAGCAGCCCATCTTAGCAGCCCCTGGAGGATGGGTGGGCAGCTAACCCCGTGTGCGATGGCAGCTGGGTCCTCGGGGCCAGGTCAGGAAAGTGAACCTGAGGAGGGGCCCTGGCTTCCACCTGGACCTCGTGAGCCCCAGAAACAGAGCCCAGGACGGGCCAGCACACATCACGTGAAAAGTACAGACAGTATTTCAGCCTTTCCGGGCCACACACACTCCGTGGCAGTCTTCTCTTTTACTATTAGTTTCTAACAACCTTTAAAACTGTAGAAACCCTTCTTAGCTGCAGTGTGCCCCCTGGTCTGGAACGCCACGACGCCCTCCTGTGCCCCGTAGCCACAGCCTCCTCCCCGGGACTCTGGTGCCCCCGCTGTCCTGCCTGGTGTCTGAGCCCAGGCTTCCCAGAAGGGCCTCTGAGCAGCATGGCCCTCAGGGCACAGGAGCCCCTGACTCTGCAGCCCCAGGAGCCGCCTTCGCCATGGGACCGGTCTGGTTGTGTTTTAAACAAACCTCAGATATTCGTCTCAGCCCTGCTCATGTATCCTGGGGGTGATCAGGCCTTGGGTCCCCCATAAGGTAGGTACGGACTATCAGCCGCACCCCCACCTGCAAATGATGCCGGTCAAGAGCAGAACTGGCTGCCTAGCGCCGCCAACAACCACGTCACAGTTTTAAAGAAAGCCGAGGACTGGGTTTCACGCTTTCTAGGAACATAACCAGGAACTGTTCTGTCCCCGGCCAGTGACCAGGCCCCAAAGAGAGCCAAACCCAGGAGAGGACCTGCGGGCCATGCGGAGCCGCTGCCCACACCCAGTGGCGCTCTGGCGACAGAGCCCGGAGCTGTGGGGCCGCGGAGAGCAGCCCTCTCTGCCCTGCCACAGGTCTCTTCCAACTAGAAATAAAGTCTATAAAAGTAATTCATCTCATTTTATAACTTAAGTGCATCAAGCGTTTCCTTAAATAGAGCTCACACTGGAAATAACGTCACCTGTGCTGCCCAGTGGGTGTCTGCCATCACGGGCATAGCTTTGAAGATGACGTATGGAAGGTCACACTCACACACACATCCGCCTGCCTGCCTGTCTGTCTGTCTGTCTGTTGAACGGATGAACAGACATATGCACCTCTTCACAGGAGCTTCCCCGGGAGGTGGGAAGCTGTTGGGGTCTCTACGTATCTAGCCTGCATGACAATGTCTACGTCAAACATCCCTGTCCTCAGCGACAAACACGCCTGCAAACCTAATGCTAAGACTCTTATTAGAAACATTAAACTATGCGATCTGTTATGCATCCAGTCTTTGGAAATGCCAGCCACCCCAGAGCATCACTCGGCAGCATCTCCGACAAAACACCCTCCCCCGCCGCCTCGTCCTGGCCTCCGGTCCTGCAGCCAGCGGCCCTCCCACGTGTGGTGTTCCATGCGGAGCCCAGCCACGAAGCTCTGGGGAGGCTCAAGAGGTGAAGTAAGAATTCTGCATGGAGTACAGGTGGTCAATGGGGTTCCCCACTCTGGACTGCAGGGGCCCGGCTTCCGAGGTTGCTAGGAAACAGTCACCCAGGTTACTGAGGGAGGTGTCGTCACTATCCAGGTCGTGGAAAAGGGGCTCGGCACCTGAAATGAAGATGAAACACAGGCGTGAGGGTCTGAAAGCAGGGACTCCCCTGGGTGCTGAGAAACGCACCAGCATCCAGCATTCTGGGGTGGGGTGCCGGGGGCGGGGGGGACGCTACACAGAAATGGAGGCGGGAACAGAGTCCCCGTCCACAGGCCTCTAGTCTCCCAGGGCTTGTGTCTCAAGTGCAGCAACTGAAAACACGCCAAAACACCAAGCCGAGCGCAGGCAAAACAGATGGCAGACGGTCGATCACCTCCCCTCCGTGATAGCGCACTCAGGGACGCCGGCACCTCCGCCTCCTGCATCTGTATGCAGGCAAGAGGAAGGTGACCCCCCGACGGACCAGCTGGGGACCACGTGACAACAACCAGAGGTGCGTGCCCTTCACCTCCCCTTCAAGTTAACCGGACAGGTGAAAACAGGTTTATTGGGCTTGTCACGCGGCTTTAATTATTCATTTTACTAAAGGGTTCCTCATGGGGACCTGTAGGTAATAAGACCCCTGGGGCTGAAAATTTAAGAATATGCAGAAAAGCGATGTGCCCTGTTTCCCACAGCCGTGGAGTGACGACGGGTACAGAGGCTGCACGTGTCCCCTAAGGGAGCCAACGCCACGATCGTGGCGGGTCAGCGAGGTCCGCAGAGGGACCGGTCTGCGCTGGGGTTTGTCAGACACATCGAGGGAAGACACAGCCTACGTGAAGAATAGGGGGGTCTTTTAAAATAAAGGCAAACAAGGACTTGTGTGACCACACGCGTGCACTCAGGCATGTCTCGGATGCTGCCTCGAAGGCTTGCCAATCTAACTTTCTTTTTAGCTCTTGGGGCTCGGGGTGCAGATTACACCGACAGGTGGCTGCTGCCCAGGCCGCTGACCCCATGTGAACGTGCTGCCCAGTATCTGGCCCTGAGGTCCAGCTCCGGCGTCCAGCCAGAGCTCACCCAGCCGCTGGCTCAGCTCTCCACACACCAGCATTTAAACACCGCAGTGCTAGTGGGTGGGCGTGGGAGTGGGGGTCCTTTTCACTTCTCAGGTCCGCTTCTGCTTCAGGAATTCCAGGAGAACCTAACGTGGTCCAATTAGAACAGCGTTTTCTCTGCTTTTATCCATTTCCTTCCTGTGAAAGTTTGCTCACCTCGGGCCTCCTGCCTAGACCATGCTGACAGGACTGACAGACGCACAGCCCCTCTCAGGGAGGAAGGATGGGAAATTCAACCACACAGGCGGGAAGCACAACCTCCTACTTAAAACTGACGACCAAGCGGCTCTGAAGGGGGATGCGTGGAGACACGCTGGTGAACTGAGTGCTGGCCGTTCTGTGACCCTTGGTGGGTGACCCAGCAATTTTCCTGGGCCTCGTGGAGCTTTGCAGCTTCCGGGAGCAGCTTGGAATGGGGCAGATGTGTTTGGGCAGGAAAGAAACCCACGCAAGCAAGTTGTGATGGTCCCTGTGGGGTGGCAGCCTGTGGGCCAGCAGGGGCCCCCTTGGAGGGTGGGGCTGGGGGCAGTTGAACTTGAGCACTTCCTTGAAAAGTATCATTAAACCAAAGGTGAGCATTGAGGAGGGTCATCCTGGAGGCAGGGACCACATGCACCTGCGACCACAGGTAGGTTCAGCTTCCTCACTTACTGAGGGGCGGGGCTGAGGCTCTTACCATAGGGGTGCATGTGGTCTCCAGGCATCTGGGGCGGGGTGAGGCCCTGCCGGAAGGGGTCCGCGCTGTACACGCCCTGCTCCATGGCCAGCAGCTGCTGCGGGGTGGGCAGGGCCGTGTAGGGGCTCATGATGCCTTCCAGCCCAGTGCTCCCGCCACCGTTCGTCTGAGCTGTGGGACAAAGAAGGCAGGTCACCCTCACATGCAGCCCACATCCCCCGCTGTTCAGAAGGACACAGAGCATCTTCCGCACATCACAGCCCCATTCCGGTGCCCCGCCCAGCACTGGCCTTTGCTGTGGCTCCATGCAGAGAAGAGAGTGAGGGGCAGGCGGGCAGCACAGGGAGGCTGGGCTGGCCCTGGGAACCCCCGTTGCCCAACCATGTGGACCACACAGCAGCTTAAGTGGCCTCACAACGCGGCAGCTGGCTTCCCAGAGCTGGTGATTCCAGAAAGCAGGGAGCAGAGATCGCCACATCCTCTAAGACCGAGCCTCGGGGTCACGCCCAGGTCAGCCCTACTCATTGACCAAGCGGACTGCAGGCCGTGGCCACCAGGAGGGTATAACCACATAAGCTGTGCGACCACGGCTAAGTCATTTCTAACTCCTGGGTCAGGGTTTCCCATTCACAGAGCGGACAGACATGAGCTGACTGGTGGGTCCCAGCCTGTGCCTTACAAGGGCTTCAGGGGTCCCCTTGGAGAGTGTCCCTGAACTATGCCATTGAAACCAAGAAACTGGGGGTCCACTCAGGTGCACGGCCCTGGAGGGGGCACCTCTAAAGACCCTGCCAGCATCACTCACAGGAGCCCCTAAGTCAGGCGGGGTCGTGACACTGCCTATGACCTCCCCGGGCTGACATGAAGGTCTCATGAGACCATATGTATGCGCTTTGGGACTGCAAGCTGCCGTCTGCGCACAGAATCCTGTGAGACAGGGCGACTCAGCCCCTCCACCTGCACAGCCCACTGTGGGTCCCTGGACATGGCCCTGTGAGCTCGCAGAGACCTCCTTAGGGCCCTGAGCGCTGCCTAGACGTCTCCCAGGTCAGCACCAGGAGCTTCGGTTCTTCTCCCCTTGGCCTGGTGGTCTATGTGGAGTCCACCTGCCGGGCCCCGTAAGCCCTCATGTCCGTGACCCTCTGAACTCCCCAGGGTCCTGAGCACTAGGGCCCTCGGGCTTCATCCCTACTCCCCACCCCCACACCCTGCACACACGCGCGCACAAACACACACACACACACACACACACACACACACACACACACACACACGCAGGCCCGCACAGCCTGAGCGCGAGGAGGCGGGGCTGGTCCCAGCGCCAGCAGCACAGGGTGGAGCTGCACAGGCGTCGGGTGTCCTCCACCTTCCCCAGCACCTGCCCGGTGTCCTGATCCTCCCTGAGACCCGCGATGAAAAGCTAGGGACTCTGGGCTGCCGAGCGAAGTCCCGGGCCCAGGCCAGGGCCGCCCAGGGACAAGGAGCGATGCTTGGGGCCTGAGAACCAGAGCCACGCCCCACGCCTTCCGAGTGTGGCCCGCAGCCCAGCAGCAGCAGGAGCTTCTTAGACATGCAGGTTCCAGGCCCCGCCCCAGATCTGAGGAGCCAGAGGCAGTGCTGTACCAAATGCAGGTGACCCGCGTGCAGGTGACGGACGGTGTGAGAACTCGTCTTAGGGGCAAGCAGACCATTTGGGGGATCTGACAAATGGATGGCTGAGTTGGACCATATCCCTTCAACAGTGACATTGTTCTAAAATAGTCATCCTTGATCTAGTTCTTTGAGCTTCCTTGCAGACTCCCACACCCGTCCTCCACTCCCTCCCCAGTCCTCACCTACCCCTACTTAAAAATGAGGTTCAGGTTTAGCCCTGACTGGTTTGGCTCAGTGGATAGAGCGTCAGCCTGTGGACTGAAGGGTCCCAGGTTCAATTCCGGTCAAAGGCATGTACCTTGGTTGTGGGCACATCCCCAGTAGGAGGTGTGCAGGAGGCAGCTGATCAATTTTTCTCTCTCATCGATGTTTCTGACTCTCTATCCCTCTCCCTTCCTCTCAGTAAATAAAATCAATAAAATATATTTTTTTTAAAAATGAGGTTCAGCCCAGCCGGTGTGGCTCAGTGGCTATGAACCAGGAGGTCACAGTTTGATTCCCGGTCTGGCCACATGCCTGGGTTGTGGGCTCAATCCCCAGTGGGGAGAGTGCAGAAGGCAGCCAATCAATGATTCTCTCTCATCATTGATGTTTCTATCTCCCTCTCCCTCTCCCTTCCTCTCTGAAATTAATTTAAAAATACAGTTAAAAAAAGTGAGGTTCATGCAGGAACTTTGAATCAGAGAGAGGGGTCTCAGTCCCCACTGGGCCCCTTCCTCCTGTGGGGCCTGGGTCAGCCCTGGGGACCCTTTAGTGCCATCTCCACTGGCCTCGGGGTGGCTGCTGTAAGCGTCAGGCCAGCAGGTGGGAGCCGGGCTGTGAACTAGGAACTTGCTCCGCAAAGCAGGCAATTATTCCTTTACTGTCATCATATCCCCCACTTCACGTTATTGTGGCAAAGGTGGAGTCACAGCCGCACTTCCACGGGGCTGATCTGCCTGGAGGACGGAGGACTGGGCAGGACGAGGAGCTGCAGGCGTCCTCACGGTACCCACACTGGGCAGGGCCAGGGCAGGGGCTTGGACAAGCCTAGCACCACCTCCCGCAGGCGGTCCAGGCAGCAGTGGTGCCCGGCCTGTCACAGCTCCTGGGGCTCAGTTCCCACTGCAAGGCCCCACCCCACACGGGCGAGGCCAGGGCTTCTGGGGGCCCACAGGGGTCGTCCCGGGAGCTGGGCAGCTGGAGGCTGTGGCAGGGAAGCCCGGCCCGGCAAGGACGGCGCGAGGGCCCTTACCCGAGCTCAGCCGCTGTGTGTTCTGCTGGTCCTGCTGCTGCTGCTGCCGCCGGGCCAGCTTCTTCATCTGACGCGGAGAGAACCGGGTTAGACGGCAGGGGACCTGCAGGGGCTCAGGCCGCGTGGACGGGCCGCATGCAAGGGCAGGGACATGCCCCCAGTGGTGACGCGCACGGGAGCCATGTTTGAGGAGCAGTGCTGGGAGTTAGGTGTCTTTGCTCCGCCCCCGCTGTGGAATGAATGGCAGCGCTGGGCAGCAATGGTGTCTCAGCAAGAGCAGCAAGTTCCTCCCACAAAGAAAGCTTGCTGCTGATGTTGCGACAGTTTTATGTGAGGTCTGCATGCCAGGAGGGGGCCTGCAGCCTGGCAAGGGGCTGTCCGCACGCTCTCCCCTACCTGCTGGCCCTCGTGTCTGCAGACCCACTGGGAAGGGCAGGCCTCCAGGTAAGGAGCTCACCTCCAAAGCCCACGTGGGCACACACTTCCTGAAGGAACACTGTGACCCAATGTTTCTCAAACTGTGTTCCGTGAAATGCAAGGGTTCCGTGAGATACTAATATACACTTGGAGTGTGTGCGCAGATTTCTCGGAGCTCCGAATGTGCTCTGTGCCACGTGACTCCACAGGCCTTCACACCCCTGAGCCTGAAACCCTCCCAAGCGAAGGACCACGGAAGGCACACCAATACATTCAGGGAGGCACATCTTAAACAGTTGCATCAGAGAGCGAGCTGTTAATTCATCGCCCGCTGAAGCTCAGGGCTCTCAAGCAATGGGTCACGTTACACGTAAATTCAGGTCTAAAGTAAAGGACTTCTCTGGGGTTGATGCTGTTTCTATCTCTTTCCTTCTCCCTTCCTCCTCTCTCTCTAAAATCAATAAAAATATTTACAATAAATCCCTGCCCAGGAGAATGCAGACAGCACTATGAAGGTGTGGCCTGCACTGGCGGGGGGTAGGGGGGAAGAGCAGGGGAGCTGTTGCCCTGGGAGAGGTGGGAAGGTGTCCACGGGCCATCACATTGAAGTAGACCAGTCATATGTGTGCCCTGTAGGTTTCTGACATTTGAAAAGAACTCTGGGTCTGGGTTAAACTAATGTGACTTAAAGAACCTGCTTTTACCAAAAGGCACAGGAAGACACTTATTTACGCTCACGGCTGGCCAGGCCCACAGTCATGACCACTAGGACACAAAGGCCATTTCACCAGGACAAATGCCCATCGCTCTGCGGCCACACGCGGCTGGGCCTGAGGTGACTGTGGAGAGCAGGATCTCGAAGTCAAGGGAACGCTCCGTGAATGAGCTGGTCGGAACGCTGTCAAGGTCCCCTCTCCTGTCCCAGGACCTGCCCCCAACAGGCAGGCTGAGGCGCGGGCTACCTTGGCTCGCTGGTTCTGGAACCACACCTGGACCACACGGACACTCAGCCCTGTCTCTGCAGCCAGCGTCTCCCTCACCTTGAAGAAACAGAGCGTTAGAAACACGGAACACGGGGTCTGGGGCAAGGCGAGCACTCTCTGCAGAGCACGGGAGGCCTGATGGGTCTGGTACCGGCGCCGGCCATGCCTGACGTGCAGCCAGATCGAAGCACGAGAACAGAGGGTCGCCCCACGCAAACAGGGAGGAATAACTGTCCATTTAGAGGTAAACAGGAGGTTTGGGGGGCGTCTCTGACTCTGGAAATCAGGCTTTCAGGTGGCTCTCGGACCTTCATGCCGACCACCATGCGTGCGCACTGACTGAGCCACTCAAGGAGAACTCGGGGTGAAGGCCGCCAAGCAAAACACAGGTGGTTCTCGCTCGCCCCCTTCCTGTCCTAATTCACTGACCTACGTTTTCGGTCCTGTCCCCATAGCTCTGGGTGACCAGGTGTTTCACCAACACTCATATTAGGTTACCCCACCTGAGCCCGGCCCAGAAAGAATGAGTCGGGCCTTCGGGATTCCGCAGAGCAGATGCTCTGGGGCCGCACAGAGGGGGGCGATGGGGACCCCCACCATGTAGAGCTGTGCTTAAGTACCTGCCCTCCGTGCAGACGCACGGCAAGGGGCCGGAGCGGCACGGCCCTGCTGGCTGGGTTCGGGAGGAGCTCCCTGAGTGAGCACATCAGGAGGGCGGCCAGGGTGCCTTGGGGAGGACTCCCCTCATCGGCTCCATAGCTACAAGCGGGGTGAGCAGACCGTGTGAAGCACAGCCTTCTGAAGACAGCTGTGCCCAGGGACCCTCTGTGTCCTTCAGAGGCCCAGCCCGAGAGCCCTCTGTTCTGCAAAGCCCTGCCTGGTTCCCTGCCAGAGGTGGCCTTTCCCAGCCGCCCCCCTGCCCTGGCCACGCCGCCCTCTCTCCGGGTGCAGCAATATGGGCACGTGTCTGCCGCTGGGCTGGAGGCTGCCGGGACCCGCTGGGCACAGGCATGAGCGGGTGGGCGTTCGGTGCACGGACACAAGCACCCGCGAGGGTGGTCATTCGTCCTGGGTGAGCCGACTGCAGGCCATTTCCCTTCCCCCAGAACCTCCCGGAGCCCAGCGAGCAGCCTGAGCAGCCTGTGGTGAATCTTTCCAAGGCCGGGGGGGCAAAAGGGGGTGGGCTCTGTTGTTGCTCCTCCCCTGCTTCCCCCGCACGCCCAGCTCAGTGGGGCCTGGCCAAGGGCTGGCCGTGGCGTGGAAGGTGGGTGCGTGTGAGTGGGAGTGAAATGCAGGAGGGCGTCCATGGGCTTGCGGGGACAGCCTCTGGCCTTCTGCCATCTTCGCGAGAACAGCGTCAGGTGCCGCTCTCCGTCAGCCCGACCCTGGAGGAGAGGCTGGAGACGGTGAGATCTGAGCCCCCCACGGGGCTGCAGCCACGCCCAGCCCAGCCCAGGAACCTCTGTGCCCTGCAAACTACTGAGCTGGTGTCTGTTATGGCAGCGAACCATGACTGACACCGATAAGGAAGCAGGAAAAACAATGCTAAAATGTTCATGTATTTCCTCCATGGATTTCAATTAAAGGGCTTTCTTGTTTGTGTCACATAAACGACAGTCACCAGCACATGACAAGCAGCAATGAATGGCAGGTACTGAATAAACAGGTCAGTTCTTTGTGGCAGAGACTAATGTCCCCAACACCCGCCCTCCCGCCTCCTATTAGCAATCGAGCCCCCAAGCTTCAGCGCAGCACGTGGTCACCCAGGCAGGCTCACTTCCCAGCTCCCTGCAGGAGGCAGTCACAGGCCAGATGTTGGCCAAAACATATGAATGGAAGTGATGCGAAGCATCCTGGGTTTGCCCTTAAAAAGGCAGCTGCTTGCCCTCCGCTCCTCTTTCTCCATCACAGTGGCTGCCAGCAATGGTGAGAACTAAACAGCCCCAGCCACGCGATGGACAGCAGGGCGGCCCCGGCAGCCTAGGACTGTCACCTCCACACGTGACGCATGAGAGAAATAAACGTCTCTCTCATTCAACCTCTGTTGTCTTTTGTTTTTTGTTTTTCATGAAAATTCACGGCAGCCTGATCCATAACAGGCCCAAGTTGGAAACAACCCAAACACCCATCGACAGGTGAGCGGACACACGATGGCCCGTCCGGATGGCGGAATGCATTCAACAGCCAAAGCCAAGAATATGACACACAGATGAACCCCCGGTCCCCTCCCCAAGAGGAACAAATGGGAGCAAAACACAGAGCAGACCACCAGGCTCTGCAGTGTGGCTCTCGGTCCGGGCACCGTGGTCACCCCAAGCGACACCTGTATTATTCCCATTGATCTCCGGGAGTGACAGATGTGAGCACACAGCCAGCGGAGTGGGCACGCTCACACAGAAGCTCGGGCGGTTCTGCTAGAGGCCTGGCCACAGCCTCAGACCCCGGAGTCCCCCACCAGGCTCAAGGCCACTGCATAGACCGAGCAGCGTCCCACCGCCCCAACCCCGGGTCTCCATGACCACGCCAGAGGAGTGGGGTGAACACGCAAAAGTGGGCTGGGCCCTCCGCCCTCTTCCCTCCTGTACCTTCCTGCACGGCTTGGATGACACTTCAAAGGAGGCCTTGAACGCCCTCCTCTGCTGGGTGGTCAGGATGGTTCGGGGACGTTTGGGGCGCTTGTGGTCCTTGCCGTCCTCGGCAGCCCCTTTCCCTGCCCCATGGGCGGCCTTGCAGAGACTGTCTTCATCGTCACTTTTGCCTGAAAGAAGCAGAAACCCAGGTGTGTCCCTTGCAGCCACTGCCTGGAGCCGCGCGGTTCCCTAAGAGGCGCTCTGCCCTCGTCTCTGGGAGGCCTTGCACGGGAGTGCCACGCTGGTCCTCCGATGGGGAGGCCCAGGCAGGGCCAAGAGGCACCCTCAGCGAGACCTTCCTCCCAGCGTGTCCTCGCCGGCACCTGGGGGGGCGGGGGGAGTGGCTTAGCGCTCTACGACTGGGTTTCCTGACTGCAAAACCTGGTGTAAGAGAACCTACTTCTCTGGGGTGTTGAGAGGATTCCGTGAGCGGACAGGTAAGGCACACAGAATGCTGCTCAGCATAACGTAAATGCCCAGTCAGCACGTGTCACTGCTGCGGTCACTTCCCAATCGAGCCCTGAGAGAGGACCCACAGGCCCTGCAGTGACCACCCTCACGCACAGATGACTGAGGATGGACAGACAACTGCATTTACTCACATTTCTGTGAATTCCTTCTATGGGGCGCGGCTACAGTGTTTTGGCCGGGTTCAAGCCTCAGACTAATGAAAGGACAGGGTCCTCTCATTGCCACGTGCAAGTCCCAGCTGGAGGGCAGGGCCCTCCCAGCACAATCATAGCCAACAGCTGTGGTTGTAAGCTTGAACCTATGGTCCGAACACGTGGCCCCCCACGTGCCTTGTGCTAGAGTTCGGGTGCATGTAGTTAAGTGAGGTTGAAACTCACGAGAATGCTGTAAACAACGTGATCACGCCCCTACTTTGCCTTGTGACATCTGCTATAAAATAAAGACACAGCTTGTGGGCGCTGTCGTTGTCTCCTCATCAGGGAGGCAGCGTCCCACTGAGACCCAGCTTTCCCCGGCCCCTCCCCAGCCCCCAGACCTCACGCTCCCTGCGGGGGGGCTGCTTCTAGGGTCTGGGGACCCGTGTGGGAGAGACGCTCCCTTTTCTCTAGGGACCACAGGTGGCGGCTCTCACATCTCTTTACCTCCCGGAGAAGAGGAGGTGAGAACACTGGTTCTAGGCTGGGAAGATGGGAAGCGGAGGCTGGGCAGGGGCAGGAGGAGGGTGTCGGGGAGGGTTGGTCCCCTGCTGGTGCTGTTGTTGTGGGTACATTTCTCCCTCTGAGGCCTCCTCTCTCTGCCCAATCGCCCCTTGCCCTCCAGGAATCATGTCACACTCTAGACTAGGGTGTGCAGCCTTCTCTGTAAACAGCAGAGCAACTGTGTTGTGTTTTTTATTGTCTAAAGTTTTACATGTGTCTCCTATTTCCCCAATTGACCGCCCCGCCCCCAGACATTCCTACCCTGGGCAAGCCCCACCGCCCCAGTGTCTGTGTCCATTGCAGAGCAGCTGTTTTACTCTTGAAGGTCTACGGTCTCCGTTGTAGCTGCCAACTTTGCTGTCATCTCGCGATGGCAGCTGCAGACACGAGTTGGCACCGCTGTGGGCCACTGTGTGCCACCAGGTGTCCTGCTCTAGGCCCTCCTGACCTCCTGGCCCACCCTTCCAGGCTCGGCGCTGGGCAGCAAGCACAGGTCACCGACACGGAGGAGTCAGTGCTGGAGCTGCTGTGTTCTCTCCCACAGCCGGTGACACAGGTAACAGAAAGGCCTCCATCCACCAATCGCCACAGAGTGGCAGGTGTCCTGGCTAATCCCAACGAGAGGTCCTCCCAGGGGAGGGCTGGAGGGCCTCTGGCACCTCCCAATGTGCAGGCAGGTGGCAGGACCCAGCAGCCAGGGGACGGCAGGCCCCGGCTCCCACCGCCTGGCTCCTGTCCGCTGTGCTGTCCATAGCAGTGCCCCGACTATCCGGGGAGTTCCAGGCGGCCTGGCTGTCGCCGAGGCTCTGGCCTCGCTCTCAGCCTGACTCTGACCCGGCTTCTCCAGGAAAGCGGGCCGTGCCTACAACACATACATCGATCTGCCCACAAGAAGAAACGCCTTCCAACAGCAGGGACGGGAGCGAGGGAGGGGGGACCCCTCTCGGTGCCAGGGGTTCCCCACCTCCAATTGTGCCAGCAGAGGGAACCCCTGTCTCCACCCCTGGGAAAGAGGACGCCCCCGTGGAGATGAAAGCACTATAGCCTCTCCCACGACAAACGTCGGCCCCCTGGAGGTCACTTGGACACACGCACCACCCAGACCCCCGTGGGGCGTGCAGACAGCGGCCGAGGGAAATGGATTTGCTTGGCACAGACTTTGAAACATGCATCTCAGGGCCTTCTCTCCCCTTTTCTTGTAAAGAAAAAGTCTGGAACGGCTCAGGCTGTTGCTTCCCCTACCCGGCCTCCCACCGTTTATGACATAAATAGTCACAGATGAAAGGCCCGCGTTTATGGCCCAGGCAGGCTGGGCTACCTGTGGGGCCTGGAGGATGCATCTGGGGCGGCTGGAAAGATCCCAGAGCCCATAAACGGGGCAGAGAGATCTGAGCTCGGCCCGGGAGGCAAGGCGGGGCGGGTGGGGGGGAAGAGCCCCTTCTGCTGCGGCAGGGAGAGGCGGAGCGGGCCTCAGGTGAGCCCTAACTGTCCTCCAGCCTGGGGCGTGGAGGAAGGCCGGGCTTGGGGGCGGGGGGAGGGGGGGAGGAATTTGCCAAGACAGAGGCAGGGGAAGCTATGAGGCCGGACCCCATCTCCCAGGCACAGCTGTGCTCTGCTCGGGATGCGGCAACAGTTAAAATCCCACAGGCGACCATCGAGGGTCGGAGAAGGGCAGAGTCCCAGCAGCTACTGTGTGGAAACTGCCTTACCCACAATTCTTCATGGAGGTCTCCACGGACACCCAGAGCAGGCCCTGAGACTGCACCGGGACTTGTTCATTTTGTCATTTACTCCGTAAGCCAGTATTGGGGCTCGCGTGTCAGTCACGGCACAAGGACTTGTTGGGACAGAGAGATGGTGCCACACCTGCCCCTGCTCTCAGAGTCCCGGCTACTAGAGGAGAAAGAGCCTGCACCTGAATAATGAGGGCGTTGGGGAAGGTGACATGGTGCAGGTGTCACTCAAATAAAAAATGACTGACAACCCAAGTCACAGGTAGAGGAGGGGGGCACTGTATGTCAAGAGCGCACCTTCAAGGGCAGGGAAGCACTTGTTCGCCGCGGGCAACACGGAAACTCCCAGGCTCGCCTGACTCAGACACGGCAGCCGTTACAATGCGTGTCTCATTCCGGCAGGATGTGGCAGGAAATGGGTGTTAGCCTTTCTTCACAGACGAGTACACTGAGGCCAGGGCAGGGGGTGACCTCTGGCCCCCGGGCACACAGCTGGGAGCTCTGTCTCCCCTCCCCCGCCCACCTGACCAGCCCGTGGAGATCCGGTGATCAGGAGCTGCCCAGCTGGGGCCGGTCAGTTATTACAGGGTGAGGACAGAAAGGCTCACGGGCAGGCGTTCAGGGGCCCGACTGTGCACCTGAGCGCCTCCTGGAAGAGCCACTTTTTCAGTCCCGAAGGCACAGAGCCTACTTTAAGTCCAGGTCCCCCCCTTGTCCCCTCCCTCCTGAGCACACCCCTCCACTGCCAGCCCCCCTCGGGGGAGGTCTCACCCCCGGTGCACCAGCCACAGAGCACACAGAGGCCACGCTGCACTCCTGAGCCAGGCCCGCGGCAGTGTCCCAAGAAAGACACCTTTGTTCGGCCACGACCACTTCGGATGGGGATTCTGTGCCAGGCTGGGGGAGGGTGCTGGGTCAGAACCAGGGCATGCCAGCTCAGCCACCCACAGGCCCCAGGGGAGCTGGGCCCCACTCGGGAGTGCTGGCCGCCCGCCATGGCCTGGACGCCCCTCTCCCCAGCTTGGCTGCCACCCAGGAAGGGGAACCTTGTGCTCTGGAGGCTTACAGGAAACAGGACAGTGATGGTGCAATTACTGTGGATCTGTATCAGACCCGGGCCTTTCCCCGTGCAAATGGGCTTTATGCACACACACTCACACACATGCACACAGTCACACATTTAAACGCATACACACCCATGTCCATGCACACACATGCATACACTCAAATGCATGCACATATGTGCATACATGCACACATATGCACACTATGTGCTCACGCTCATGCACACACATGCATGCACATGCACTCACACATGCATAGTCACACATATTCAGACACATGCATCACTTCAGAAAATCCCTCCACACCCACATCACTGTATTCAAATCGAGCGTGGGTAGATGCACTAAATAAAAACCCTATCTTGCACCATCCTGACTTGGCCAGCCTCTGAGCGGGAACCTGGGGCACTCAAAACAAGCCAAGCCAGATATTTGGGGCGTGGCGCTCAGTCTCGGTAAAAGCTCATGGCTAGCCGCCAGTAGTTCACAGGCCTGGGGCGTGACCCACACACGACACTGGGTTCGGTTTATATCCATAGCGTCTGCAGTCTGCTCCCAGGACCCACTTAAGCGGATCGAACACCATGTCTCTTTGGAAGAGTCCCATTTTGCTGCATTAATTGTGTGTTCAGGAGGATAAAATTATTCGAGAAAATGAAATTGTTTGTAGGCAGGGTTGGAAGCCAAGGAGTTAATTATTTCCCCAAATTGGAAAAGACCCAGACAGCACTCCTCGAGGTGACTGCGGAGCCGGGGGGAGCTGGTGAACATCTCAATGTTCCCACTGCAGAGTGACTCCTCTCTGGACGAAGTCACTGTGGACTTAACCCCAGAGAGATGCTGCCCAGCGATGACCACGGCGGGTCTGTCTGCCTGTGTCCTTGGCAGAGATGCCTCGTTCTGATCCAGGCAAACTGAGGCCAACACCCAGCCGGTCAGATTCTAGTCTGTTCCACAAACCACTGGCAGCTCAAAAGAGCAGACACCCAGCCTCTGTTCTTCCCGCCACCACTCACCAGCTGTGTGCCCTAAGGCAAATGACCTGACCTCTCTGTGCTCTCCCTTTCCAATTTGTAAGATCAGGGCCTAGGGACCTGCCAGGCCAGCCTGATAGGCCTGTTAACACAAATAGTGGGAGAAGGTAAAAGCACTTTGAGAAAAAGTTGTAAAACGCTATAAAAATGTAAGGTATTTTAAATATTTTTATAATGCCTGATGAACTTACTAGAGATCCCCAGTGACTATGAAACCTACAGTACAAGGAGGAGGAGACAAGACCAGCAAAGTCCTGCCTCTAAGGCAGCGGTTCTCAAACTGTGGGTCTCGACCCCTTTGGGGGTGGAACGACCCTTTCACAGGGGTCGCCTAAGACCACCAGAAAACACATATGTAATTACATATTGTATTTGTGATTGATCACTATGCTTTAATTATGTTCAATTTGTAACAATAAAATTGGGGGTCACCACAACATGAGGAACTGTATTAAAGGGTCGAAGCATTAGGAAGGTTGAGAACCACTGCTCTAAGGGGAGAAGACAGATGACCAATAAAATGAAAACCTAACTTAGTCTCTGACCAGGCTGAATGCTAAGAATACAATCAAATAGAGCCGGGAGCCAAAGGAGATGGGAAGTGAGGCCAGCCCCTTTGGGTCTGTAATTCTGCATCAACACAAAGGTCCAAGCCTACCTTCCCTGTTGCCCCGTCAGCTCCTGTCCATACCTGTCTCCCTTCCCACATACCCAGAGCACATGTACCTGCTCCCTTCCCACATACGCAGAGCACACTTCAGTTACTCAGGACATTCAGACTAGAAGACAATTTTATGTTGTCTTATTCTCTAACCACTTGGGCAGGAACAACATCACGCATCACAAGCTCTAAGTGTGAATGTTAAAAAGATGCCGCACTGAACTGATAACATCCCATCACGGCAGCTTTGGGGAGGCGGCCCAGCAGGTGGCTCGGAGCTGTGCCTGGAGGAACCACCTGGGCTGGGCCCGGAGGATGGCCCACGGCTCCCAGGGCTCCGACAGGGCAGGTGTGGGATGGGATTTGGGACATCACCCCTCCGACAACTGCCCAGGGAGGCTGGTGCGGCTGGCTCAGGACCCACACTTTGAGAACCTTGGCCTTACGCTGTAGAACTCTCCTTTCTTTGGGGGAAACTTATCAAAATAGAACCAACTAGATCATTTTAGAATTTAAACAGTGAAGAGTGACAAGCAGAGACTGAACCCACAGTGACCGCGATGCAGACATCTGTGGTTCAGGACACGATTTCAGGTGGGGTGGTCCCCACTGAGTGGTGACAATGGACAGTGGTGAGAAGGACCAAGCCCGGTGACGCGCTCAGGGCAGATGTCCCCACAGAGGAGCAGAACGCGCTGGGTGTGCTCAGCTCCAGAGCTGGGTCACAGCCTGTGAAGAGGACGGGGGAGGAGGCAGTGCCAGGCCACGCTAGGGCACGCGGGCAGGTCAGGGACCTTGCATTTGTTCCTGGTGCAACGGAGGCCATAGCTGGTCCATGCAGCGACTGGAGTAGAACCTGCCCACCCCCCCGGCTCCCCAGCTCAGGGCTTTCTTCTACACTTTGCTCCCTGTCTAATCCAGGCCACGATACCTGCTGCCTCCTCAATTCAACAGGAGGCCCCCAACTTTTCTGAATAAATATTGATTTTTAAATGATGTATCCACCATTTTATTATACACACACACACACATATATGTATGTATATATATATATATACATATATATTGATATTGGAGAGGTGGAGAGGAAGGGAGAAAGAGAGAGAGATAGAAACATCAATGATAGACAAACATTGATTGTCTGCCTCCTGAACGTCCTCTACTGGCAATCAGGCCCGCAACCTGGGCATGTGCCCTTGACCAGAATCAAACCTGGGACATTTCAGTCCGCAGGCCAACACTCTATCCACTGAGCCAAACCAGCTAAGGATGTACCTGACATTTTAGAAGCCTCTAATTTTCTCCCTCACCAGTGTCCCAGGTTGATGGGTTAGTGCTGCTCCTTCCACTTGGATTCCATCCTGGTCTCCTCTATGTCAGGAGAGGATGCATCTGTCTGGTTCAGCCAATGGAGGCATTTACAAGGACATCAGAGGAGAGTTAGAAACGAAGGTTTTCCTCGACCTTCCCCTGCCGTGGGTGGTGCGGCTGCCTCTCTTCCATGTCTCCAAGTGACATCTGCAAAGCCCACTGACATTTCAGCTTCCCCCAGAGTCCCCAGCGGTTACATCAGCTTCCTCTGTTGCAAACTGGTGGCAGGCCTCGCCATCCCAATCTGTTTGCATCTCAACAATCTCATCAGCCGTGTAACCGACTCTTGATATCGACCTCTTTCTATTTTGAATGCCAACAGCTGTTTCTGCCCTCCTGGTTGGCCACTGGCTCATCCAGTTCTTGAGGATGACAAGGGACTTCACAGGTGAGGCAATGTCCCTTTATTCACCAGGGGAGCATCTCCAGACACGCTGTTTGCTAGCCATCCTGACACCCATGTCAGCTCCAGCCCCCTCTGCCTTCCTTTCTTACTCCGCGGAGCTGCCTCCACACGGCTTCCTCCAGAGCAGTGGCCAGTGAGGAGACACCACGGTTCTTTACCCCAGGAATCCGGCTTCAGGGGCAGAAGTCACAGGCATGGGGACACAGGGCCTATGAGCGGTCAGCACCATGGCCAGATCCCAAAAGCAGCAGACAAAACCTGGGGCCAGAAAGGACTTTCAAGGGAATTCATTCCAGATACTGGACAGAAACTGGACAGCTGACCATTTTTGCTAGCGGAGCCCCCTCTTAATTCGTCCCCAATATCTGCGCTGCTGTGTCATACACAGGCCAAACTGTTACAAAGAAGTCCGCCGCTCGCTGCCACGCCGAAAAGAGCGGACGCTGAGGTGATCCCACGAGAGGTCCTGGAAATCCCACCACATCTCACCAAGCGTGGGCTTCCTTTCACTGCACAGCAGGTGGCTACTCTAGGGGCCACCGAGAGAGAAAACGTGACCAGTTCACTGATTAGAGTTTGTGGACATAGTCTGTTTTTTAAGGTTCTTGTTTTTTATTATTTTTATAATATACTTTTATTGATTTTGGAGAGGAAGGAGGAGGGAGAAAGACACATCAATGATGAGAGAGAATGATTGATTGCTGCCTCTGGCACGCCCTGGTTCTTGCCTTTTGGACGCGGCCCAGAGCACAGGCAATTGGGCTGAGTGGGCCTGAACTCTGGAAACACCTTCTCAAGGTTGTTCCTTGAAACAAATCATTGACATCGGCTTATTTTCTGATTAGTTCCTTCTTTACACGAAAGGAGGACTTCAAGTGCCACATGCTGCTTAATCGAGAGCGCTGGTTGGTCAGGTTCCATGAATCCATGGTTGATGCAAATTACAGGTGTGCTATTATAGCTGGATAATCTCTCCCTCTTCAGTGGATATAATAGGCACTTTTCCTTTTACCTGTTCTGAGAATTCTGTTCTAAAGCTTGTAACTAACTTGAGGATTCTAGCCTTCAAGATACTCTGATACGAGTTTCTCCCAACTCCCAGGGACCTTCATGATCACGAGCCTGCTGTTCCTGGAAATTCACCTGCACAGACGACCCACGTACATCAAGGTCAAGTGTCCCCCAGGCACCTGGCAAAGCACCCTCAAGGGTGGGCGGGGGGATCTCTCAGACGAAGGGAAGTCGTCCTTCTGCCGCCCGCTGCTCTTCAGCACATCCAGGGTCAAAGACAGTCACCTGGCTGGGGACAGGCTCTGCCGGACCTGCCCCCATGGTCCACGGTGTAAGAAGTGGAGGGGAGGGGTGCCCAGGTGCCCATGCTGGGGAGCAGCAAACAGCCTCAGAAGAGGGTGTGGAGAGGCCGTGACATTTGGGGAAGAGGTTCAGCCCTGCCCTGAGCCCTTCGCACTGGGAGTTACTGAGTCTGGGCTCAGAGACCCTGGGTTCATCGGAGAAAGAGGCGTTTCCATTCCTTTTCTCAGACCTCAGAGAAGGATTGGAAAATAGCAGCCCATGGTTCAACCAGCCTGTTGACGAAAGCCAGGTCTCCACGGATCGCCCTCACCCACCACGGAGGGCAGGCCTGCAGCACAGCGCTGTCTCCAGAGCCACGAGTCACCAGGAGGAAGGAGCAGTGGGGGGTGGGAAGTCTGCTTCGTCCATGGGAGGAGGTCTGCTTTGCTGGGGGGGAGGGGAGGGGAGAGGGATCAGACATCTGCAAACATATCGAGCTTCTCAAGGTCATCGCTGGCCAAGAAAATAAATGCAATTCAGAGTCAGCTGGCTGCCCAGGCCCGTCAATCTGCGGAGCCTTGGGCAAGGGCTGGCACCAAGGCCACCTTTCCTCTGCACACTCCACCTCACGGAGACTGTGGTGTCCTCTGTCCCTCCTTCAAGAACCCAAATTCCCTCCCGTCACAGCCCAGCTGCTGGAGAAGCCACGCCAGCTGCAGCGCCTTGTGTGTCTGTCAAGCAGCCGAACACACAGCTTCCCGCCACCGCCAAGGGCACCGGAGGCAGGAAGGCGTCCTCACTCTCCTTGCCGGGGCGCAGCGGGATGCCGATGGGGACCAGCGGCCGAGTGCATACGCGTCACACTCTCTCTTCGTTGAGCATTTACTCTGCGCCGGGTCCGTGATGAGCATGTTGCCTCTGCCAGCCTAGACCAGGCTCGCAGCAGCCCATTTTACAAGTCAGGAGAGGGAGCTCCGAGGTCACCCAGGTCACCAGCTATCAGACAGAAGAACTGAGTAAAACCCAGTAGCCAAAACCCCACAGTCTTTCTTTTAAAAAATTATTAACTGAGTCACTGACAAGGCCTGTCCTCATCTATTCCTCTGTTCTCTAAAATCATGTAAACACTCAGAGTGCATGAAACCATCGCCACCATGTCCCAGACAGGATGTCTCTCTCACCGACGGATTCGAGTGTGTTGAGTCCCTCTGGACCACAGACCAGCGTCTTTTTATCTCTGATGTTCCCCGGGGCGAGCAATCGCAGGCTGGCCACAGAGTTCAGGCCCAAGTGCTGTCTGAAGGTAGAACACTGGAGGTGGCGGTGCCAATGGGGACTTATAGAACGTGTGTGTGTGTGTGTGTGTGTGAGAGAGAGAGAGAGAGAGAGAGAGAGAGAGAGAGAGAGAGAGATTTATACCACAGACTGAGAACTAACAGGCAATTTAGAAGCTGTTTCCCAAGCCTTATCTGAGTCTTAGGTCTGCTCATAGTCACCCATTCATAGTGTGTTCAAGGACATGACAACATATGTGTATAGACAGAAGATCGCATTAGTCAGAACCGGAGATGGATGAGACAGGGTAGAATAGAAGCCCCACAATATCAAAGGATTATTTTAGATAAAATATTTTTAAAAAGGTGGGGATCAGTGGGTAACACTTCAGGGCTTGGTCAGTGTCTGTGTCCGTACTTTTACTGGTGGGATCAGGCTGACCGAAGCCATCCCGGGGCTGCCCTCAGACCATCATCTGACGGCTCCGTGGGCAGCTCCTATCCAGTCTGTCTCCCACGGTACAGGTGACAGTCTCACGGATGTTGACCTCCCCCTGCCCCAGTGTCCCAGGCAGTGAGTCTGAGCAGCCTGAGAATCACAGCTGTGGCCTGTTTCCAGGGGGGCTGCCGCCGGGCCTGCCCTGGAAACCAGCACCCTACTCGGCACTTGTTGGTGTTATTGTTTTGGTTTCTATCCCATAGCTGTGCGAGCTCAGGAAATTGCCCACGGGAGATACTGTGACAGATATCTAGTTTCACACGGCTAGCTTTTCTGTGAGTCTCAAATCCACACCTGGCCTCGCCCTTGAACCTTGACAGTGTCCACCTGCCCATAGACGTCACATGCACGTGGTCCACAAACACCTTTGAACTCACACGGCCCTGAATTCATTATTGAGATCCTTTCCCGAACTTCCTACCTGCCCGGGACCTCGCCGTTCTCCCAATTTAGAGACCTCAAAGCCATCCTCAACTTTAGCTTTTCTCTCATAGCCAGTACCATTCGATTCCAGGCCTCATGCTCCCCTGGCAGCTGCAGGGGCTGTTCTGTTCACTTTGTATCCCCAGCCCCTGGCATGGCGCCTGGCATGGATCTCGAAGCCTTGAATGAGTACGTGGGGAATGCATCTTGTGAAACCTCTCTCTAGGTTCAAGCCTTCACCTCTCACCCTGGAGACACAGCATTCCTCCTAGCTGCCCGGCTGGCAAGGCCCCTCCCACCCAGGTCCCTACTTCTCTGTGGAAGGACAGACTGAGTGACATCGCAGCTGCATGTACAAACTTCTGATCAGACTCCCCATGGCCACCGGAATATACCCAAGTAAGACACACAAAACCCTGCACATTCAGGCATCAACCTCGCTGTCACCAACCCCAGGATCTCCACGCCCGGAGGAGCCCACATCCCACCCTCCCCCATGCCCGCCACAGCCCGACTTTGCAGCTGCCCACAATATCACAGGATTATTCTAGACTTAAAAAAAAGTTGGGGATCAGTGGGTAACACTTCAGGGCTTCCTTCTAACACCCTTCCTTCTAACGACATACTCTATACCTTTCACCATCCAAAATGACTCTCTGTCCAGACTCAGTGACAACGTCACGTCCATTGTGAAGCATTTCCCAAACAGCCCCCTGCCCCCTCTGCCCCCAGGGGACTGTGGCCCCAGCCCCATGACCTCAGCTCTCTGCACTCGACGTAACAAGCGTGCATTCCGCATTTTACTACAAGTGCTTTGTTGCGGGGTTTCTTATCCACTGAGGATCCCGAGTGCTTATAACACAAGTTATTTCCGATCCTTATATCTGAGCCGGCGTCTGGCAGAGAGATGGCCCTTGAATTGTTTGCGGAACTGGCCTCAATTTAATTTCGTGAGCATCGCTCGAGAAGAAGGACAAGCACACAGCGCAGACTCCGCAGACTGGCTCTGAACACACACACACACACACACACACACACACACCCGCAGGCCGGCTGAAGCCTGAAGTAATTACTGGGGCAGATCTTCCCAAGGCAGGAGAGCCATTTGCATCTGAATGATCTTGTGCGGCTTTTCTGCTGGTTGATGTTTCTGGGATTTTTCAGAGAACAGCTTCTCTTCTTTGATTCTTTCCTGGTGTGGAGAGGGGCCAGAAAGTTAATCTGCCCATCACCCCCCATCTGAGACCAGACAACCCGCCATCAGTTCTGAGGAGAGAAATTCCACAGAAGCTGAGTGCCTGGTGCCAGGCTGCGACGTGGCCTGAACGGCCTGCCGCGGGCTCAGCTCCGAGGAACAAGGTCGCTTCCCTGCGACTTAAACACCTCTCTTCCGCCTGCCCTCATTGATGCCCTGAGCGTCCTCACCGCTGGGCATCAAGAGGATGAGCAGTTTCACACAGAGCTCAGTGCCACCACAAGGCGGGAATCGCCCCGCCTGACACAGGGCTGGGCCCAGAAGAGCACGGTCCAGTGGCCTGTGTGACTGTCCCTTCCTGAGCATGCACAGGGGTAGAAGCCTGGGGATGGAGAAAAGTAATCTCAGTCCACACACACGCACTCACACACATGCACATGCATGCACACACACTCACACATGCGCACACACACTCACACACGCACACACACACTCACGCACACACACTCACACACACCACACACACACTCAAACACATGCACACACACTCATACACATACACACACACCACACACACACACCACACACTCACACACATGCGCACGCACACACACTCACACATGCACACACACACTCACACATGCGCGCACACACTCACACGCGCACACACACAAATCCCCAGCACCTGCTTCAGAAAGCCCCTCGGAGCCGGCCGCGGCTCCGGGCCAGCAGGCGGATTTGCGTGGCGTTACTTTAATTAACTCTGCAGCCGCTCGGGCCGCGAGGTGGGCCCTAATCCCGCCGCCTGACGTCACTGGGGAGCAGGACCGGCCTGGCCCAGGAGGGGGACAGGACGACCCCGCCGCCCGCCCCGCCCGGGAATTAGGAGCAGGAGGGAGCGAGCGCACTTTTAATTGGAAACCAAGTCCCGCTTTCAGGCGTGTTTACTCAGGCCGGCGGCTCAGGGGAGGCTCTAATTGAAGGGACGGCTTTGGAGATTACGGGGAACATCTGGCCGCAGCGCCCGGCTCTTTATCTGCATTTTCTCATAAAACTGCCGCCGTGTGTTTCTGGGCTGCTCTCCTCCACGTCCTCCTCCATGTCCGAGGCCCCAGAGGAGCGGGGGCGGGGCTGGCTGCACCCTCCACTCTAGCACCCACCACTGTGCCTCGCTCGCCCCGCACGCACGGCTTCCCGCACTCTTGGCACCTATGACTCGAAAGAACTGCACCCACAGTGCACGCCCTTGGCACCCACTGCCTTGCACACCCTGCACCGCTGCCTGGAGCACCTCACACCCACCGCCTCGCACCCCCTCCACCTCACACACCCACTGACCAACTTACACCCTTGGCACCCCCCTCGGGGCACACCTGGCCTGGCCCAGAGGCTCCCTCAGACTCAGTGTCACAGGGTGTCCCACTGGCTGGGCCCTGAGCGGGAAAATGAGCTGAGAAGGAAAAGAAATGGGACAGAGACCGCCTAGCTGAGGTGTGATTGTGAGGCAAAGGCAGGAGGGAGTTGCCAAGGTAACGGGGGAGGAAGTCACTCACACTCCCCACCTTCCTCTAAGGCAGTGGTTCTCAACCTTCTGGCCCTTTAAATACAGTTCCTCATGTTGTGACCCAACCATCAAATTATTTTCGTTGCTACTTCATAACTGTCATGTTGCTACTGTGATGAATCGTCATGTAAATATCTGATATGCAGGATGGTCTTAGGCGACCCCTGTGAAAGGGTCGTTGGACCCCCAAAGGGGTCTTGACCCACAGGTTAAGGACCGCTGCTCGAAGGCCAGAGGGAGAGCCTCCATGTGCTTGGTTGGAGCCAAGGCAGGGCACAAAAGAAAAAGGGGAACCCAGGTGTCCTGGGACAAAATCACACTTCCCCCCGTCTATCATCCATCCATCCATCCATCCGTCCATCATTATCCATCCGCACACCCTGCAGACTCCGGCACCCATCCCCACCCCCACGGGATTCTCACATCTAGAGCTGCCAGGTTACATACAAAACACACAGTTTAATTTATATTGCATGAGACACACACACACATATTAATTCAAATTTAACTGGATTTTCATTGGCTAAATCTCACCACCCTGCTCACTCTAAGAAAAGAGCAACCCTGTATTTTAATTCCAGAGTCTTCCTGATTCAGCACCAAAGCTCTGCGGTTGTGAGAGACAGCTGACAAGGGCCCCCTGCCCCCCTCAGGCCCACCTGGGGATGCCCCCTGCCTCCCTCAGGCCCACCTAGGAAGTTTTACCAACAGCCAGCCCAGCTACCCCTCAGGCCCAGTAACCCTCTAGGCCAGTGATGGCGAACCTTTTGAGCTCGGCGTGTCAGCATTGTGAAAAGCCCTAACTTAACTCTTTTATGTGTTTCTGTACCGTGTCACATATAGAAATTTTTTGAGTTTTGCAACCATAGTGAAACAAAGATTTATATTTTTGATATTTATTTTATATATTTAAATTCCCTTTAACAAAGAAAAATCAACCAAAAAAA
>NW_006299394.1:566222-598031 GCF_000327345.1 Myotis davidii | reverse complement strand
CGTCCCTCACAGCCCCGGCTTTGTACAGAAGGTCACCCGGAAGGATGTCCAGAAGGACATCGGTCTAATTAGCATATTACACTTTTATTATTATAGATTTACCTGACTATTGACTGCCTCTCTCCAATAGCCCTTCAGGAGAGCAGTGTTCTTGCCCAAGCAACTCTGCGGTTGTGAGAGACAGCTGACAAGGGCCTGCGTCTGCCCCTGACGCTCTCCTGACAGGAGTCAGCTGCCCACCCCCTGCCCCCCTCAGGCCCACCTGGGGATGCCCCCTGCCTCCCTCAGGCCCACCTAGGAAGTTTTACCAACAGCCAGCCCAGCTACCCCTCAGGCCCAGTAACCCTCTAGGCCAGTGATGGCGAACCTTTTGAGCTCGGCGTGTCAGCATTTTGAAAAACCCTAACTTAACTCTGGTGCCATGTCACATATAGAAATTTTTTGATATTTGCAACCATAGTAAAACAAATATTTATATTTTTGATATTTATTTTATATATTTAAATGCCATTTAACAAAGAAAAATCAACCAAAAAATGAGTTCGTGTGTCTCCTCTGACACGCGTGTCATAGGTTCGCCATCACTGCTCTAGGCACATTCCAAAGTCACTTTTTAAATACACAAGTAGAGAAAATTTAAAGGGTCACCTCTTTGAAGAGTAACCCTCTCTTGAGCATATAATCTTATTTATCTACTAGAGGCCCGATTCACAAAATTCATGCAGGAGTAGGCCTTCCTTTCCCTGGCTGCCGGCACCGGCTTCCTTCTATCACCAGGGACCCCGGCTTCCCTCACAGCCCCGGCTTTGTACAGAAGGTCACCCGGAAGGATGTCCAGAAGGACATCGGTCTAATTAGCATATTACACTTTTATTATTATAGATTTACCTGACTATTGACTGCCTCTCTCCAATAGCCCTTCAGGAGAGCAGTGTTCTTGCCCAAGCAACCACAACAGGCAGCATTCTCACCCCACAACAGGCAGCATTCTCACACCACAACAGGCAGCATTCTCACCCCACAACAGGCAGCATTCTCACCCCTACAACAGGCAGCGTTGTCACCCCACAACAGGCAGCGTTCTCACCCCACAACAGGCAGCGTTGTCACCCCACAACAGGCAGCGTTCTCACCCCACAACAGGCAGCGTTGTCACCCCACAACAGGCAGCGTTCTCACCCCACAACAGGCAGCGTTGTCACCCCACAACAGGCAGCGTTCTCACCCCACAACAGGCAGCGTTGTCACCCCACAACAGGCAGCGTTCTCACCCCACAACAGGCAGCGTTGTCACCCCACAACAGGCAGCGTTCTCACCCCACAACAGGCAGCGTTGTCACCCCACAACAGGCAGCGTTCTCACCCCACAACAGGCAGCGTTGTCACCCCACAACAGGCAGCGTTCTCACCCCAGCACCCACAACAGGCCTGTGACATGGTCAGTGCTCAAAAACATTTGCTTATCAATCAAGCCTCACACACTTCTACATGTGCCCTGCAGACTCCACGGATGGGATGGAGGCTGAGGGGGCGCCCACTGCTCCCCATGCTTACGGATTCCCAAGAAGGTGAGCCTGCTCACTCACCTCAAACGCCAGCGTGGCCCCCTGCTCCCACCGAGTGCCCCCGTGCCCACGCAGCGCCAAGCCCTCTCAGAATCGCCAAGAGAAAACAGGATGCCTCCGCTCCTGCATGCACTCCTGGACTGCACCACTAAGCAGTCAACGGTTCTTAAACTGCGTGGTTTTCCACACACGTCCACGCACCGAGCAGCAGAGGCTCAGCCCTAGCCGGTCTGCCCCAATCCCTAGGAAACGGGATTTGGGTTTCTTAGGTCACCGGCACCAGGGCCAGGGCAACATGGCCGGTGATTCCTCCTCCTGCTCAGTGAACTGTCTACTCTAAAGCACCTCAGATCCACGTGGAACCTCTCGGTTGGAATTCTAAACACTGACGGCTGGGCTTGCTATCTGAGCACCACCACCAGCGTCCGCCCTAACCCCCTCCACACCTTTACGACACGATAGCAAAGCGAGTCTCTGGTCCCCGAGCTCAGGGGACGAAGGCTGAAGCCAGGAATCGGCTCGGTGAGGCAGGGACGGCACTCGGCACTCATCAGTCACACGCCTGGTCCTGGCCCTGGAAACACACACCTGAGCGCACTCCTCCTGAGCTGGGCTGGGCAGGTGGCGGGACCTCCCAGGCCAGCCCGCAGGAGCCTGGCAGAAGCTCTGATGTGCACTGACTGTCACTGTTGTATTTATTCATTTACTTAACGAGGGCTGTCGTTGGCATGGCTGATGCTGCCCATCTGGACAGAAAGGTCGACTTCTTCCTGCTTCCATCCAAGAAGCCACAGGAGCAGGACAGATATTCGCTGAGTAATTGCAAAAGCAAAGCAAAACAAGGAAACAATGTCAGGACGTTGCATGCACTTGGAAAGTGCGTCTGCCCTGTACCACCTCCACCATCCTCGGATGCTCCGCAGCCTCCTGCTTCCTGGCGGGGGTGCCCGGGAGAAGCGGTGACAGTGATTAATTACCCAGGAGAGGAGGAGCCGGGCGTCAGAGCAGAAGGCGAAGGTGTGACTAACTTCAGAGAGAGTGGAAGCGCAGCTCCAATCACCTTGTCTCCATTGCTTTAACGATCTGTGAAAAGATTCTTCATTTGGGTGTTGGAGGTAGGACGTCCTACTGAGTGCCTGGAGCAGCGCCACCACCTGCAGGCAGGCTGCCAGCAAATTCAGCAACAAGCGTGAGGTCTGTGTTAATGGACGCGGACATTCCATCCACAGGCATCGCAGCCCAGGGCCTCGGGAAGCCGGCTCTGCAGCTGGACTGCCTGGGCTTGGATTCCGGCGCTGTCCGTGACTCACTGCAGGACCTTAAGCACATCTGTCCTAATCATCCTCCCGACCCGGAGACCAGGGATCATCCTACCACCGCCGTCCCCATCAGCTACACCTGAGGGTGAGTCAGTGACTTGTCAACCGCTTCAGGCCATGCTTGTGCACCGAGGGTTCAGGAACTGTTGACATTGTCATAAGCATGCAACAATCCCAAAGGCCAAGTGTCCATGTGTCCAGTTTTTTTCTTACAGGGACTGTGTGTGAGACACATGGATGCACGCTGCACACACGTAATGGTTGAAAGACCTCTGAAGCAAGTGCGTGCATTTCAATTATGGTTTTTAACAAAGTCACTAAGTGTGAGTCCACGTCGAAATTAAATCATCATAGCTAGAGAAGAGATGGCACCTGTCTGAAGCTGTACCCTGCCTGACATTTCCCACACCCAGTGACAGCTGAGGCCGAGTGTCAAGTGTCCCGGCTCTGTAATTGGTAGAATTAAGTTCTTATCCGGGCTTAGCCTGACTCGAGGGCCCTGCACCCCGTCTCTCCACCTAAGAGAGGAAGACAAATAAACCCGCCAGAAGACACAGCCTCGGAACAGAGAGACGTGCCAGCCTCGACGGGGGCCACACGGCTCTGGTCAGTTCCACGGCAGGGATGAGAGTACTAGCTGCCTCCTGCCTGCTCCCCAGAGAGGCCTCTGAGTCACTCAGAAACGCCCACCGAGACCTCTGTGCTATCGCAAGGTACACACGTGCGCTCTTCGCATCTCATCCCCGCACCAACACCGACACAGAGACAGCAGTTACTGCGCGTTTACTGAGTGCCGGACTCTGTGCCAAGGCCCTGCGGCCAGAGGTCTAGTCCAGGTCTTTGGTCGTCTGGACACCGACACAGCATGCGTGCATGTAGGAGACCGAGACATATTTATTGCTTGAAACTTGAGGAATGTCCACCTATTCCAGAGCCTGGGCTGGATTTGTAGGAAACTGCCCTTTGAAACAGTAGTGTTCACACTTCCGGCCTCTGTCGGTCAGTGGGTTATGAAAATAACGAGGCGGCTGAGACAAGCATTAAAAAAAAAATAGAACAGAAACTATTAGAACAGAAACTATTAGCACGAGGGATAAGCTGTGAGTAAATCTAAGTATTAAAACTTTATTTCACGCACACACATACGAATGTGTATATTAAGTCATTATAAGAAACATTTGTTACTGAGCTGCAGCTAAAATTTTCTGGGAAATGGTGTTGGAGAGAACAGTCTTGAAAAACTGCTTTCCATTAGCCCTGGCCGGGTGGCTCAGTTGGTTGGAGCATTGTCCTGTGCACCAAAGGTTGTGGGTTCAACCTAGGTTGTGGGTTTGATCCCTGACTCCCTCCCTTCCTCTCTCTTTAAAGTCAATTAAAACATATCCACAGGTGCTGAGGATTAATAAAAATGGCACCTGCCCTTTTCTGGATATGAACCAAGTTTCAGGCCCTGTACATGGCCGCTTGGTGTTCCCCAGGGCACAGCGTGTGAGTACAAGTCGAGACCCAAACTCAGACCGTCTCGCTTTAGACCCCGAGCCCTGGCACTGCCACACGGGAACGAGATCCCCGTACCTCCTGCTGTCTTCTTCTTTCCTTCCTTGTATGTTAAAATTAATGACGATGAACTGACAAGATAATCCACGGGATAGCTAGGCATTTTTCAGAATGCGTGAGGTCACAGCTGCCTCTCAAATATAATTTATTGGAGAACAAGAAGAGTTCCAAGATAGGCTGAAATACTTCTGTAATGAATAAAAAAATCAGTTCCAAGACTGTAGAAGGCAGTGAGAGCCACTTCTAAATACCTTGGATGACGCTGCCTGGGGGGGAGGAGAAAGGGGTGTCACAGAGACAGCACCTGGGAGCCGCCTGGACCCTCCAAAGCCGCGACCTCACAGACCAAGGAAAGGCCAGTCGGCAGAGCACTGACAACTCCACTGGGTGGGGAGCCACCTTGCACAGCGGGGCTTCTGGCTGAGGACTCAGAGGCCAGCGTCGAGGGGACAACAGCACAGGTTACCGAGCGCCTGCCGCGCGCCAGGCCCGGTGCTGGGACCAGGTGAGCACAGACCATGAGGACGGAGCGGCCTTCCGGGGGACCCAGGCCACCCCCCACAGACAGGCCCACACCTCTGCTGGGAAGCCCTTCCACAAAAGCAGGGCCTCAGAAGGAGCCGTCCTCCCACGCTGACACGTGGACTCTCGAGGAGGTGGGTCTGACCCAGGAAGAGCCCACAAACCAGGAGGGTGTTGTGGTTTGGCCTCGGGGAAAGTTGCAGACAGGAACAAACCCGGGGTGCCACCTAACATGCATTCTGTTCTTTAGGTCAGAAAACCTCCAAATGGCAAACAATCCCCAAAACAAGCAAAAAACAGCCTGAGCCCATGTGGGAAGCACTGCATAAAGGATTCGTCGGAGGGAGAGCCAACAGCGACATGCTGACTACACGTTCCTAATGATCGCAACAATGAGGGGGAAAGGCAATTTACCACAAATGTAACATAAAACAACATGCAACGGGGAACCCTGGATGGGGCCCGGGGTGGATGCAGACGTTAGAGAACAGCCCCTTGGAAACGAGTGGTCTATGCCGAGGCGGCAGCGCTGTGCTGAGGGTGATGGGATGGTCTACACGGCCCAGGCATCAGAATGTACACTTACACGTAAAAGCTCACCTTGGGAGGGCCGGCGGGAGGGTGCGTGGGAACGCCTGCCCTGCTTTGAAATCGCTCTGTACATCGAAGATTTTATTTCGAAATAAAGTTTTTAAAAATCGCTGCAGGAGACACTCTCAGATAACCTCTGATGTGTATAAGGATGATCAAGAAACGCGACGTGGACCAGGCAGGAGCCATGGTTGCCCCCAAACTCCTACCCCCACTGACGGGCCAATAAAGCTACAGAAACCACGGGCCCATCAGAGATGACAAGTGGTAATAACAACATGGGCAGTCAGGCCGCATATGGAAGGTTTTAGCCCCTCTGGGAGGTGCATTCTAAAGGGATTGCAGCATTTTTACAGGCAGAGCAAACGCCTCTTCCGAGGGGTATCTGGGAGGATGGGGAGCAAGAGGAAGAGAGAAGACACAGGGAGCACAGGGATCTGTCTCAGCTCAAAGGACAGCCGCATGTCGGGACGCCGGCTGGTTTTGTGAGTCCCTGCAGGCAGAGCCATGGCCACGGCTGAGTCACACACACAGACACAACGGGGCCCAGTGTAATAAGTCAGACAATCCACACTCAGTGTGAGGCCACGCCCACCAGCGTGGCTTTGTGGCTGAACATCAACCTATGAGCCAGGAGATCACAGTTGGATTCCCTGTCAGGGCACATGCCCGGGTTGTGAGCTTGATCCCCAGTGTGGGGTACGCAGGAGGCAGCCGATCCATGATTCTCTCTCATCACTGATGTTTCTCTCTCTCTATATTGAGATTTTGAAATCTCCTGTATTGGAAAAAATGCCCAGACTGTGTGGCTCAGTGGTTGAGTGTTGACCTATTAACCAGGAGATCACAGTTGGATTCCCTGTCAGGGCACATGCCCGGGTTGTGAGCTTGATCCCCAGTGTGGGGTACGCAGGAGGCAGCCGATCCATGATTCTCTCTCATCACTGATGTTTCTCTCTCTCTCCCTCTCCCTTCCTCTCTGAAATCAATAAACTAGATATAAAAGAATGTGAGGTCAGAGCTCCCCAGTGCTGGAGACACCCAAGCAGAAGCCGGATGAGCACTGGTGGGCGTTTGGCCTGGACAACCTCTAACGTGCCCACCAATTAAAGAGCCCGTGCTGGCGGCTGGGGGAAGGGCACGGGCATGGGCGTTGGTAGGTCTGTCCTAGAGGCCCTGGGCTCCGAGGAGCCCACAAGTCCAAAGAAAATAATCTCATTCCTGCCACAGAGTCATCTGTTTGGGTGGCACCTACAAGGCCCCTGGCACAGCGGGGACCAGGACAAGGGGAGCCTCTGGCCACAGCAGTGAGGAGACCCGGCCCCTGAATGTCTCCTGAGCTTGGTGTCCACGGAGCTGCACGTGTGTCATGTGCTCTGTTCATGGGGACAGTCAGCGCCATAAAACCACAGGCTCCAGAATCCGAGGGGGAAACAGGCAGAGGTCACTGACCCGCCTCCACCACCTGTCGTGGAAAGTGTTAGTGGCAGCAGGTTCTCGTCCCAGAAAGGCAGCTGGCCTGCCCTTGCTGGACACAGTCCTGACCTTGAACCGAGGTCTGTCTCTGCACCCTTGTGTGATCTCAGCCCCATTCGCCTTATTTTCACACAGGTGAGCACTGCATTGCTTTAACTATCTGTCATTTAGCAAGCTGATCCCTCGCTCAAGCTCTCTGGGGCTTGTCAGTGACCCCGTAAAAGGAATCATTTAAAATTAGGTCAAATATCCCGAATGTGCTCTGAGCGATGCAAAAACTAACAGAACTGCAATCAGATGAGACCTTCTCCCACGCGCCTTTGTAAGATTTCAGAGGCCCATGTTCTCTGGGCGGGTGGGGAAGCGGGGAGTGCGGGGGGAGGGGGGGGAAGTATTATCATCATAAGTAGCTGGTTTATTAATATTAATAAAGGAAGAGAGCAAGGGGCGGTCAGACATCATAAGCACGGTCATCTGGGCAGCTTCACCAGGAAGCGACAGCTTCTGCTCCGCAGGGAACCCCGCTCCATTCCCTGCAGATCCCTGAGGGAAGGCGTGGAACAAAGGTGGAGATGGGCGCATGCCCCGTGGTCGGGGTGACGTAGAGAAGGCGCTTGCCTGTCAGCCTGACCTGGGGAGCCATGGACTGGCTAGGAGGGTGGAGCCTTGCAAACATGAGAAATCTTGGAAAGTCCCAGTCCCCAGACAGAGCTCCCTCTCTTGCTCCGTGACCCACACTCACCCCTGAGCTCGCCTGTTCCCTCTCCAGAGCCGTGTGGCCTCAAGCAGCTGCGGGGCCACGGCCGTGTGGACCCCACAGGCAATGGGAGGGAACAAAGTCAGGCTAGCGGGTGCTGGACTGGTGCGCGGAGGACAAGACTGGACTTCCTCCATGGCGGGAAGGACAGAAATAGGAGCTTGGAGGGGAACCCCCTGAATTTGCATCATCAACAAAGCTTTCCATGAAGCCCCATCCTCCCGCGGGGGCCTCAGGAGCTGCACCCCCACCGTTAACGATAACAGTTCTATCGTTGTGACATTCCCGTTGGCTCCTGTGGACTATGGTCAGCTAAAGCCCCGGGGAAATTCCACCAAGCAGGCCCCTTCCACGGAATTACCCCTGAATTCTGGAACCCGGCGGTCAGACTCCATCCTGCCGTTTGCAGGCTGCCAGACTCTGTGAACACCGAGCTGTCCGCTGCCACCCAGCATTCCCTGCCAGGTATGTGTCACCTGTGAATCGGATAAACCCACTTCCTACCTCTTCATCCAAGTCACCAATAAAAATGGTAAAGATGGCCCGGCCGGAGTGGCTCAGTGGTTGAGCCTCGACCTCTGAACCCGGAGGACATGGCTTGATTCGAGGTCAGGGTGTATGCCCGTTGAGGGCTCGAGCCCCAGGAGGGGGTGTGCAGGAGGCAGCCAATCAAGGATTCTCATCACTGATGTTTCTATCCCTCTCCCATCCTCTCTGAAATCAATAAAAAAGTATTTTTTTAATGTTAAAGATGACAGGTCATTTGATCATTCCCTCCACAAGTATTTGTCGAGCACCTACCATAGGAGAGACGCTCAGGACAGGAGTGAGGGGAGAAATTGTGTGTGGACAGGGACAGATCCCCAAATCTAAACTCTTAAGATCAGGTGGACGTCTCCTAGGAGATTTCACTGACTCATTAGGGACTCGCTGCTCATGCTCTCTCCTCCTGCTCACACCCTCTCCTCCTGCTCACACTCTCTCCTCCTGCTCACACCCTCTCCTCCTGTGCCCTCTCCTCCTGCTCACACCCTCTCATCCTGCTCACACCCTCTCCTCCTGTGCCCTCTCCATCTGCTCACACCCTCTCCTCCTGTGCCCTCTCCTCCTGTGCCCTCTCCTCCTGCGCCCTCTCTGCCTGGGCTTCTGGAAGGGCAAAGGAAGGGAGCTGCTCCAGAGCCGTCTGCCGTCAGTGAGTTGGGCTTGGTGCACAGCACGTTTTATAATGCAAGACAGGCAAGACGCATATAATTGACAAAGCGCAGGCAACTGGTAATATATTTGATTTTGTTTGAGACTTTACTGTCACCATTTAAAGCTGCACCAACACTTAGAGATTTAGAGCGGAAAGGCATCTGGGACTCTTCTAGAACCAGCCCCCCGCCCCTGCCAGCGGTGGTTTCCACAGCTGGGTCCTTCTCCTGAGGAGCCCCCTCTGTTAGCCCTGATCTCTAGAAGGACTTCGGACGTCCCCCACGTTGAGTCAGGCTGCTCTCCTTTGCTGTTTACAGTGTAAGCGCTCGGTGGGTTAAGTAGTGGAACACGTGATGTCTAGCTCTGCAGCTGGGAACAAGCTAAGCTAGGCGGCTGCCTTGAGAGAGTGATTGGCTTGTTACTAGTAAGTCCTGCTTACTGAAATTAGAAGAAAAATAGGTCTGAGCCAGCCTTTGGAAGGCAGTTATGTGCTCACTTAGTCCTTACTTTTCTAGCCGAAATACGGTATCTGTAACTCCTTCGTGGCTGTGGTGTGGAGACCTCCCACCCCCACCACTCTGGTCATTCGTGTCCTGCCCGCCCCTGGCCTCAGCACTCGGGTGTGGCTGCTGACTGCGTGAGTGTCCGGAAAGCTCCAGTGTATCCATCGCGGCCATGAGAAGAGGTGTGCAGGGGCGGGCGCGGCTGGACCCGTGGCGGGGAAGGCGCCACGCCTGGGTGCCACTTGCATCCAGCTGTTCTTCCTGTCTTTGCGCCCGGGGGTGGGAGGCAGGAATACACGAACGCCTCCTACTGAGTTTGTAGTTCATTAAAACCTGCAATTGGATAGCTCAGTGATCAAGGCCCACACACCTGTGTGCCAGCTCAGACCCCGGCATCTACTTCCACATGAGAAAGGGTGGTGACCCCTGGGTGTGCACGTCTTCTAAGCCCTTGGGGAATGCAATGTTCTGGGGAGGAGGCCCAAGTGGGAGGCTCAGCAAGGTGCCCAGAGGGAAAGGGAGGTGAGCGGGCCTCCTTCCGCCGAGTGGGGGCCACGGAGCTCGGCTTAGATGAGCAGACAAGGCTGAGCAGAGTTGGCAACAAAGCAGGCGGCACGGCCCCCTCCCAACCCTCCCTGGAAGAGCATCCTGTGCCCACACCAGGCAGGGTTCCTGGTGCCCGGGGGCTCCGTCTTCTGGAATTGGGGCCTGAGCTTTTAAGTTGCATCGGCAGACGTGAAAGGAGCTGGTAGGGCTGGGCATGCCTTCTGTGCGTGGGCCACTCCCAGGGCAAGAACCAGACCCGGACCTGCTGCCCCTCAAGCCGGACCCCCGAGGGTGTGCATGGAGGGGCCGTGAGCCGGGACTGCGGCCTGAGCTGAGCCAGGTGAGTGCAGGCGCCGGAGACAGCCAGCCTGGAGCAGTCACTCCACCAACCGGAGCCTGTGAGCGTGTGAATGAGTGTCTACAGTGGGCACCGTGGAATCGGGGTCATTTGTTACTTGGCACATCGTGGCCATCCTGACTGGACAGAGATCACTCCCAGCTACAGGGCAAGTTCCCGGAAGCACAGAGCTGCCTTCCATGGGCCTGGCCGCCTGGTGGCTGGCCCCCCAGGAAGGCACTGCAGACAGTCACCTGCCCACACTGCCCCAGCTCCCCCGGGGCCCACCGCGGGCACTCACCCGAGTCGGACGCGGCCGGGCTCACCAGGCTGAGCAGCTCCCGCTCCTTCTCGTAGTCGCCTTTGCAGAGCAGCTGGCCCTCCTTCAGCACGAACTCGTCCCCCTTCTGGAGCTGCCGCTCGCACACGCAGCAGCAGAAGCAGCCCAGGTGGTACACGCTCTTCTGGGCCCGCATCACAAACTCGTTGGGTGCGATGGCCTCCAAGCAGCCCCCACATTTGACAGCAAACAGCCTGGGAGCGGGACAAAGGAGGGAGGTCTGTGACAAAGGTCCGCGGGCCCCCGTCTCCCTCACGTCAGCAGCAAAAGGAGCTTGAAGAACGGGCCGAGGAGGCCGGCACGGGAAGGCCTGGAACCCAGACGACACACAGCGGGTTCCCACCACGGCCGCTCCCGTCCTCGTCACGCTGCAGGGTGGTCTGGGAGAGGCGCTCTCCTTCCCAAACGACCTCAGAGCGACCTAATTCTTTGTCAAAGCCTGTGGCATAAGCAAGAGATAATGAACGCGTCCTGGAAATATCTCTAGTTCATTCCTGATGGCATCCATGTCTCTATTTCCAAAACAAAGAGTTTTCTTTTTTAAGCAACTGGAAAAGAAAGCCTCTCTGTCCCTGACGCCCGAGGGTCAAGGGCGTGGAAAGGTCATCGGCTGACGGGAGAGGACACGGCAAGGCGGGTAGAACTGCCCGAGTGAGAACGCACCGCTCCACGCCCCCCCTCTCTTCCCGGAGTGAAGGAAGCCAGGCTGGAGAAGGAGTGGGCCACCTCTGGGACTCCTTGAAGGACAGGGCCGCCTGCAGGCGTGTCCCGCACGGCCCGGGTCAGAAGCGCAGATCTGGGCTACCACACAGCCCTCCCTGCTCGCACCCGGAGCACCTGGCGGCCTCCCTCTTCCTCAAAACTTAAAGGGGTGAGGCTGGTGGACAGCCCCAGGGGCCAGTGTGGCCCCAAACGCAGGCCCAAGGCCAGCAGCCCTCCCCTCCTCCGCTGCCCGTGTGGGGTACTGCTGGGTCTGGGCCTCCGGGCATACCCGTCCCCTGACAAGTCGCCCTGACCCTCCCTGTATGGTGGGCGCTGTGCTTCAGGAGAAGAGCCACCACTTCATCCTGTCGGCCAACCTGAGCCGGCCGGTCAGTCCTTCCCTGGAGCCCCTCCTAGGCCCGCTGTCCCAAGCCCCCCGCTGGCCCCTCTCCGCTGACACTCAGAAGGCAGCAGGTCCAGGCGTCTGCTTCCTTGTTAGCTTCCTTCCACCCTGTGAGTCGGCCCCTCCTCCTCCTCCTGAGGGTCATCCCCACTGCAGTCTTCTCCCCACTGAGCGGGGGGTCAGAGTGGGCTCCCCAGCAGCTGGGGAAGGGGCGGGAATTGCATGGGCTCAAATCCTAGGCCTGGTCAGTGGGGAGTAGAGACGGGGACCAACGTGAGGTCCTGTCTCCCTCCACCAGGTCCCCTCTAGGTGAAAACCAGGTCCCTCTCACCCTCGACTCTTGTCACCCTCCCTCTCCCTGAGCAACTCAAGGAGCAAAGTGCACACAGCCCGTCACGTGTGCCACGTGTGTGCACAGCTGCCAGCGCCACGGAGAACACAGCTGCTGACACACACCTTGCCCTTTTCTTGAAGGCTCAGAGAAAGTCCAGGTCAAAAGTCTAGGTCACAAAACACAGCTGTCTCTCTCCAGTTTCCCAGGGGCCTGCCCTCCTCTGAAAGCTACTGAGGCCTCGCTGGGGCAGAGCCTGGCCCGGCTGTGCCCTGAGAGTGGGCAGGTCTCACCATGGCCTGTTCTTCTGGGCATCAGACAGCTCCTGGCTCCCCCATCACAGATTCTCCCGGGAACGTGGCAGGTCAGCCCTCACCTCACAGGGGAACGGCAGGTGGCAGGTGGGCAGGCACCAGGCAGGACCAGGAGGAACCTGTCCTCGGCTCCACAGAGGCCACGTGGCGGGAGTCTGAGGCGTGGAGGAGGAGGTACCGGACAAGAGGGGCCGAGGGCAGGCCAGCTCGCGGGGCAACGGGAGGCGCGCCCTCGGACAACCGCATCCTTCCCACGGGGCCAGCACGCTGCCACCCTGCAGCCTCCCGCTGTCCCAGGTGCCTGGAGGACGGCAGAGAAGAGGAAGGGGCCGATTTGGGGCCAGGAAGACCTGGCTCCTGTCCACCCTCTACCCAGGGACCTCAGCTCTGACCTTCAATGGACCAGAGTGATATAAAAAACTTAAAGCCTGGGTGGACCCTGCGTCATTCCCGGGGTCCCCTCACTCCACACCTGTTAACCAGAGACACCAATCGGCCAGCACCTCATCTCAGGCCCCCAGACAGTTTCGGCATGACCCACCTTGCCATGCAGTTCTCCAAACAACATCTTCCCAGAACTGTATCATTCACAGCTACGTTTTCACAAATACAGCACAGCGAAGGCCAAAGAGATTGTGTGCAAACACACATGCACACACACCACCACAGCTAAACCCCCTCTCTCCGTATGTATGTATTGGTATGTATAAGTGTGTGTGTGTGTGTGTGTGTGCATCCTTTTGGGGAACATGGAGGAGGAAGGAAGTACCCAGAGTGGGAGAGGGACATGGGTGAGATACAAGCCCGTGGGACTGCGGGAAACACATTTCCAGAAAGAATTGATCCATTGATTGATGGATGGATCGATGATTGATTTCTAGGGAAGATTCCACTTGAAGAAATCTTTAAGCGGTTGCTCCTAGGCATGTCTGAACTCCCCGGGCTGCAAAGTCCTTAATTTGCTCCATTTCACGCTTCATGCCTTTCTTACAGGTTTGGAATCCTGCTCTGTAGCTATGGAGACAAGAACATTTCCAAAGCAGGGATGAAGGCTGGCACCTGGGGGCTCCTCGGGCACCAGTCTAAGGCGATCAAGACAGAAGCAGGGGATTCATCTTTACTGAACATCCCCGTGGTGCCAGGAACCGCGGCATTTCTGCAGCCACGGCCACGCCCACTCCGTGGGGGAAGGGCTGGACGACAACCCCTCTGTAAGCTCAGTCTCCCCAGGATGGGCCTCGGGGGGCCGCTCACAGACTCTTCCTCCCCTTCTCTCCTGCGCCCCATCCGTCTGGCACTGTTTTCTCAGCAGAAATAAGTAGAAAGGCCAGCAGCTGGGGTGTGGTCGCAGCTCGTGCGAGGGTTTCTGGACCGGCCCCGGCTCTGCAGGGCGTCCGGAGATGCTGCTGCCTCTGGGGGTGAACGGCAGGAGTCAGGACCAACCTGACCCCATCGGGCTCTCAGCTCCTGGGCCCCAAAGTACCCTGAGGGGCCCCTGAGAGAGGCATCTCCGCTGTGGATTTAGTTAAGAACAAACAGTTCCCGGGAGACCCTCTCCAGCCCAGCGCCACCGTGAGGAGTCTACGCTACCCCAACACGCTCAGGACCAAGCAGTTCCTGCGGGGACCCCGTCTGCTGGGAGCGTGGGCGGGGGCGGGGGGGGCTGTCCCCAAGGTGCAGGCAGAAATGCAGGCCAGCGGTTTGGGCCAGGAGGAGCCAGGGATGCTCAGCCACAGACACTGAGCCGTGGAGGCAGCACGGAGTCATCCCATCACCTTAGATCCAGGTCCCCGCCCCTCCACCACTTAGCTCTGAGACCGGGGTCTGGTGATGGTGGTGCCAGTTCACTCACCAATAAACTGGGACCAATACAAGAACTCGCCTCACAGAGCCCCAGTCAGGATGAACTAACACATCAAAACCACCTAGCACAGTGCTTGGCACATGTAAGCCCTCATCAAAATGGGAACCATACGATGGTGGCGAAGAGCCTGGGGGAATCGGGATTAGTAAAGGAGATGGAGAGAGAGGGGTTGGGCAGATAGTTCCGGACCAAGGCCATGAGCGGTGCAAGGATGTCGAGGACAGCTTTTCGGTTGCTCTGGCTGTGGACTTGGGGTCCAGGTCCCACCTGCGGCAGTGGCCTCGGGCTAGGCATTTGTCTGGATTTACCCGACCAAGAGTTCCAGCACGCTTCCGTAAAATGCCTTCTTGCTCTATCAACGTAACAACCAAGAGGCTGGCTGACTGAGCCTTCATTTTCTCCTCAGGATCAATACTCCTGACTTTTTCACCATGAATTCCCACGCCTTCCTCCACTCTCCCCCCACCTGCCCCTTGTCCTCTAGATGCAGACACTGGAAACCGCCATGTCATCCCCATCTCTGCCCTCCGGGCTGATGCACAGTGGCCAAGCACAGGACGGCTGCAGAACATGGCAGTCTCGTGAACACCCAGCGCCACCCAGGGCAAGGGCTTGGAGGCCCAGGAGGACTGAGCAGGAATATAAGGGAACCCCCATCTTGACACTCCAGGGTAGGTTTACAAGCTGAGATCTTCATTAACCTGAACCCAGAATTCTGACAACATCAAAGGGGTTCCTCAGAGCCTCCCCGCCATGGGAAATTAAGTGAAAGGATGGAGACCAGTCACACAAATTGCAACGTGAGCAGCTGGTTGTGTCCGGGTTTCACTCCGCCAAACTACACAGAGAGCTGCTGTCTGCCTCGGCAGCAAGCAGCTGCGGGCGGGGCACCTGTCCGCCTGCACGGCCCTACCCCTCCCATCAGGGTCATTTCATTTTTTAATTGATTTTAGAAAGAGAGGAAGGGGGAGGCCTGAGGGGGAGAGACACGTCAATTTGTTGTTCCACTTGTTTGTGCATCATTGATTGATTCCTGTATGTGCCCTGACCAGGGATCGAAACCACAGCCTTGGCCTGTCAGGACGATTCTCTAACCACCTGAGCTCCTGGCCAGGGCCCATCAGGTGTATTTCTAAGTCCTGGGTTTAGGAATGTGGGAGAAAGTCTGCGTGTCCCTCTGCAATGCATGCCCGTTTCCACCCTCTCCACCAGGGGGCAGTACAGAAGCACTCACTAATGCCATGTTGACTTGGTAACTGAGGTCATCCAGGCACCAAGACAGGCATTGGCCATAAGCCAAGACTGTCTGTCGGGTGACTCTGCAGCCGGAGCCTGGGAGACCATGTGGCTGAACTGACGGAGAGTATTCAAAAGTATTGGGAACCAAAAGCATGGCTTGTGGCCTTAGAAGTAGTGACACAAGCAACCTTGTCAGCTGGCTCCAGGTCTCTGTCCTTGAGGCTGAGCCAACACCACCACAATAAGCGCCGGAGCCCGTGGGCCTGGGGCGGTGGGAAAGTCTGCAGGGACAATAGACGTGGCAGGATCTTCTATAGGAGACAGTCTCGAGGCTCTGCGGTGGGGAGAAACCGGGAAACAATAGTGTCTGGCAGAGCCAATGGGAGGCTCCGTGTCCCTGGGGTCCTGGGGAGCAGTGAGGGCCATACAAAGGGATGGGAATGGGGAGTGTGGTGTCTGCACAGCCCAGAGGCACCTCGCTGAGAAGCACAGGGTAGCATGTTGGCTCGGTGTCCATCGCAAAAGGGTGGCTGAGTCCCTCCCTCATTCTCACACAGCGTCTGGTCGAGGTGAGCCAGGCAGAGTGGGGACAGCATGGTTTTCCAGTCTGATAGAACCCGGGTTCACGCCTGGGTTCTTTCCACCTCTGAGACTGTGGGCCAGAGGTCACGCTCCCGAGCCCTGCTGCTCCATCGACGCGTCAGAACGACCTCACGAGATGCCTTGGAGCCTGAGGAGACGGCATGTTTGGATTGTCTGACACTCGCAGAAATCAATGGGACATATCTGCCCACGTCAATATTGGCATGAGATCATTTACTGCAAGACTGAGCCAAAATTAGAACTTCATGCATTTCTCAAGGCTGCGACTCTCATTGTAACGAATTAAACCAGACAAGCCTTTCATACATTACTGGAGGAGCCCAACAGGCACAGTGAGAGGACACGGGCTTGAGGAGACGGCAGGTGCATCTCGTTCAGGCGACCACAGCTCTGGGCTCCCCTCACCCGAGGTCAGCACTGACATTAGCCAACGGGTGGTGGCCAGCACGCCAGCCACTGCCCGACGCCCAGCATCCATTCAGGAAGCCGACAGCACTGCGTATTGAGCCAACCAGAGCCAACAGTTGCTACTTGGCCAGCGCTGACACTATCTGGCAAATATTTGGAAGAGACTCCTTCCCGGATCCTCTCAGGGCTCAGGTGACGCTGCTCACAGGCTGCGGACCTGCGCTGAGACGTCTACCCTCTTATCTTGCTTCCCTGGCCGTCAGGCCCCCACAAGATCACTCAGCCTCTTCCCTCACGTTATAACTGGGAAGAAACCGATGCTGAGAGGGGGCAGGGACCTACCCCCAGACCACAAAGAACAGGAAGGTCACGAGAGAGCCAGGCAGAGCTTGGGGCTCAGTCCATGGTCAAGAAATAAAAGGGTCTAAATATTGGGAACAAGACCTGTGACTTTGAGAATTCGTCTAGTTCCTGACACTGTGCTGTTTGTATCAGTTGATTCTATGAGGAGCTGTTGGGCTGTGACGATATGTTGGGCCCAGCTGGGGATGGAAAGGTGTCCCTGGGCCCCTGGGCTGTAACCCTAACCAGCTGAGTAAGTGGACAGTGTGTGAGACAGTGAGTCGCTCCTGCTCTCTCAGTCCCCTCCCCACCCCACCCCACACCCCACTCCACCGCTGCCTTCGTTTTTGCCGAAACCTGGAAGGCTGTCGAGGAGTCAGGCTGCAGAGCAAACGACTGCAGTGAGAGCGTGGATTCCACAGCCCAGGCCGGGGTGGCACGGCGTAGATCATAGGCTTTCCATAGTGTCACGCAGACATGCAAACATGGCAAGAAACATAAGGCAGGCGCACGGAAAATATATGTTTCCTTTTTAGGGAGTTAAAGGTTTGGTTTCCTTTGAAAATGTCAGTATTCCTTTCCCTTCATCCTCATTAGCCCCCTGGGACCCTCGTAAGCATACCCAGCACACACAGAGCCAGGGATGAGGTATTTTTAGCTGATATTCTGGGCACAGATTCCTATTGTTTCACGATTTTTGGCTTGGCTGGATGGCACGTGGCCAATACAATGTATACTCTTACAAAGAATGCATGTTCCTGGCTGCGTGTGTGTGTGTGTGTGTGTGTGTGTGTGTGTGTGTGTGTGACAACAGTGGGCGGACAGGGCTTTATTGATGATGTTTTGACGGGAAGGATTCTGAGAGCCCAGCAGGGGGCAACACCGAGCTCTCCGTGAATCCTGATTGCTTTTGTTGCCACCGCTCCTCATTTTTACCATTGTGCTCTTCAGGGCGAAAACGCCATATTGTCACAGCCCAAGAGCTCCTCATAGAATCAACTGACAGCACAGTGTCAGGAACTAGACGAATTCTCAAAGCCACGGGCCTTGTTCCCAATCTGCTGGTGTGCCAGTGGCCCGTCCACGATCATGCTCAAAACCCTGGGAGTTGCTGTCATTCTCCCTTCTCCTCACATAGGAGTTGGGCAAAGTAGGTTAATAGTCATAATAAATAACACAATAACTAGTTATTAATACTGACAACTGTAAACCTAATTTGCCCACGACTGTATATACAGGATGTCCCCCCAAAATGTATACACACTGTAACAGCTGACAGCTCAATTTTGAAAATGAAGTGTATTTTGATATACACTGCCTTCATAATTATTCAAAGTGTGTGTGCACATTTTCTGGGACATCCTATACATAACACCTGTTCGTAAGGATCACCCTGTCTTCTAGGGGTGACGAGAAAAGACAATCACAGACAGACAATCCGAGTAAAGATCTCCTGCCACCGTGGCAGCAAAGCCACAGGGAGCGGCCACGTGGGACCTGCCCTTCCACGTACAGGGGGCCAATCTCTCTGGATGATCTCCATCTCCAGAATGTCTTTAGTTCAAAGATCTCAAAGCCCGTGGGACGCCATAAAACATCTCAGCTCTGAATTGGGGGCAGGCAGGGCAGACTCTGTTATCTGAATCTATTAGCTTCATCACACAGGCATTCTGCACAATCCCAAAATCCAGCCCAAAAGGGCCAGGTGTCCTGCCCTGCCCACACAGCCTCTCCCGGGAGATGTGTCCCCTTCCATCTGGCTAGACTCCGGGTGTCCTGAGAGCTCAGAAAGGTTCCGGCTCTTGTTCTCTTTACTTTTCCCCTTCATTTTTTTACTCTCTTTATCCTTCAACTCTCTCCTCACCCATTAAAAACTGGAAGACACCACACCCATTAGGATGGCTACTATAAAAAGAAACTCTGACGAGGATACAGAGAAATGAGAACCTATGTGCACTATTGGCTGCAAAATGGTGCTGCTGATACAGAAAATGGTACCCCAGGTCCTCAAAAAATTAAAAATAGAATCACCCATATGATCCAGCAGTTCTACTTCCAGGGAAATACCCAAAATAATTGAAAGCAGGGGTTCAAAGAGATGTTTGTACATGCGTGTTCACAGCAGCACTGTTACAACAGCCAAAGGGGGAAAGCCACAGGTGAATGATAAACCAAATGAGGGAGATACCACAGAAACGTATTGTAATGGAATATTATTCAGCCTTAAAAAGGAAGGAAATTCTGACACATTTGCAACATAATGAGAACATTATCTTAAATGAACTAAACCAGTCACAAAACGACAAGCACTGTATGATTCCACTTACAGGACTAGAGGCCTGGTGCACGAGATTTTTGAACTCGGGGAGGGGGGTCCCTCAGCCCGGCCTGGGCCCTCTTGTGGTCTAGGAGCCCTTGGGGGATGTCCAACTGACAGCTTAGGCCCCCTTCTTGTGTGAAGAGGGCCTAAGCCAGCAGTCGGCCATCCTTAGCGCTGCCGCAGAGGTGGGAGAGGTTCCCGCCACTGCCTCTGAGCTCGTCAGCCATGAGCCAGGCTTCGGGCTGAGCGGCACTCCCCCTATGGGAGCGCACTGACCACCAGGGGGCAGCTCCTGCATTGAGCACCTGCCCCTGTGGTCAGTGCACGTCATAGTGACCAGTCATTCTGCCGTTCAGTCGATTTGCATATGAACCTTTTATTATGTAGGATAATTTGAGTAGTGAAGTACATAGAGACAGAAAGTAGGATGGTGGGTGCCAGGGTTTGAGGGAGATGGGAATGGGGAGTTACTGTTTAATGGGTGTGGAGTTTCAGTTTTGCAAGATGAAGAGTTCTGGAGACAGATGGTGGTGATCATAGCACAACAATGTGAATGTACTTAATGCCACTGAACTGTACAGTTAAACATGGTTGAGATGATAAACTTTGTGTTATAAATTTTATGGTAAACATTACCATAACTTTTAAAAATTAAAAAAATATATATTTTTAACTAGAGAACTCTACCTCCTATAACCAAAAATCTCATTGACTGTGTTCCCAGCTGGAAAATCTCACCTGCCCAGACTCCCTTGCAGCTAAGAGTGTCCATATAAAGCAGGACAGGGGACCCAGGGCGATGAGGGGGTGGGGAGCAAGATGTTTTTGAAAAACTATCATTCTCTTTATGAGATGAGAAAGGCTCAGCTGGTGTATACATTTCACCATCTCTCTTCACCTTTTCCCTTATTTCTGTGCCTGGGATTAAAATATAACACCTGGGGTTGAATCAGCCATCTTGGCACTCAGTGAATAAAAGCCACCTATTAAGGATACAGAGCAAGAGGAGAGAATCCTGGGTCCTTGAAAGCTTCCTAAGCAGTTGCACCATCCTTGGACTTCCTACTGCTTGACTCCCTTTCAGTGAGAAAAATAAAACCTCCTGTTCATTAACCCACTGTAGTCAGGGTGTAGGTATATGAAGCCAACTGGTATCAGAAGGACTTGTCCTTTCCATTCAAGGTCTAGTGGGCCCTGAGCTCCTCTCCAGGGAACTCCTCCGTGTAGGCACTAGCCTTCATCACTTCAAGTTCACTCCAAAGCTACATCTTATGTTTCTGTAAACATCGTTACATTTATATATTTCTCCCAAGTTGGGGGGAAAATATCCTTCTCTTGACCTTACCTCCGTATTGATTTGAGAGCCTTTGTAGAAAATTTCAAGAACAAATTATATGTATTTTCTATCTCCAGCTCCGCTGCTTACACTCTCTTTTAAGGCCAATCGCATTAGGCACTTGTCTTACTCTTTCTAACAAAACTTCCTTGCAAAGGCCACTAATGATGTCCACTCATGATGACCTGGCATTGCGGTCACTTGGCTTCAGGACCCCTTGCTCTCCTAGCTCACCAGTCACCTCGGTACCCTTGCTAGTCCCTCTCATTTCCTTCAACTTGAAATGTCTCACCCTCTTTTCTATCTAAAATCATTGTCCTTGGTGATTTATCCAGTCTCAATACTTTAAATTACTTTCAATGGCTTTGAAATGTCCCTCTCCACCCCAGAGCTCTCTCCTAAATCCAACTGTATTAACCCACCTAGTCAATATTGTCATTTGGGCTTCTAATCGAAATCCCCAACTTAACACCAAAGCAGAATTCCTGACCTCATCCCACCCACCTCACACCCCAACTCTAACCACTCCAACCACAGCCGCCACTCCTCTGTTGATGAAAAGCACTTACAACTTTCCTGTCACTGGAGACAAACATTTCAGAATCATTCCTGAGTCCTGCCCACAATCCCCCGAAAACTGTCCACCAGCCATTTCTTCTCCATCTTCAAGGGATAACCAGAACCTAACCACTCACCACCTCTGCCTGCTTTCATCGCACCTGCCCGGACCCTCAGCAGCTTCCCACTGCACCACCTGCTCCTCCTGCCTCCTGACCTGTTCACAGCCACCCAGAAGCCAGAGGAGCCCACTGAGAACTCAACTGAATCACGTCACTCACTATCACCCACCTCACAATGAGACAAAGAGAGGCATAGGAAGGTTTAAGTAACTTGTTCAGCTTGACACAGCTAGTAACCGGAGACGCCAGGATTCAAATCCTGTCTGCTAAGGCCCAAACCCACCAAAGCTCCATCACATCACCGCCTGACTTAGCGGGAGCGCCATTCTAACAAAGCTGTAACGCACTGCTTTGCACCTGAAAGGCTCTGTGTGGCCACTGGCAACACTCTCACTGTTATCACCTTAAACTCCTGATCAGGCAGAACTGGCTGAGAGAGGTGATCAATCACACCCAAGCATTCTACCCAGAAAGGAAAGACCCAGAGGCTGCCCCCAGCTTCCTGAATATCAGCCGACTGAGACCCCTGACAAGGCCGGGTCTAGCCCAGGAGAGCACTGGCCTTGGGATTTGTGTGGAAGGAAACAGCACTGGGTCGAGGTGGCAAAGCCAGCAGGGATGGTGGCAGGTGTGCAGTGCCGGCCAGCAGGACGACCGCTCTCAGGTGCAAGCCTGGGGTAGAGTTTCCGTCTTGGTGCCTCTCACATGCTCTGCGCCTTCCCCGTCGAGCTCCATCCAGGGGCCTGGAGGGCAGGGCCAGACAGGAGGAGCGAAAGCACTGCAAAGATCTCTGTGAAACAGGATTCCCGGCTGGAAATCACAGCCACAAGTTATGTGTGAGACGTGAGTGGACACCACCCCGGTGACCCCCTGGGCGTTGCGGTCCCGTAGAACTTTCTGTGATGACACAGACATCCATCCTCAGTCGTGCTGTCCAACATGGCACCCATGAGCCAATGCGCCTGGAGACAGAGTATTAAGATGCTTGAAGGTGAGGCAAGAGCAGGAGAGTGAAGACCTGGTCTTAGGGATGGACTCACCCTGTCCTAGGACCTGGCCCGGCTACCGTCCTCTCACCTCCCCAATCCTCCCCAGCCTTCAGAGGCAGCTGAGCCCCGCACCCTCCCTGTAAGGGTGTCTCCCCATTAGCTGTCTGTGGCTCGTGTGGGCTCACTGTTGACAAGGGCTTAGAAACTCAAAGACGGGAAGCTTCCAGTTGGTGTGACCAAGGGAACGAAGCCCTAAACAAGAATCTTAACTAATAACTGGAATCTGGGCAGAGTGAGTGACGGGGCAGACGTGCCACACGGAGACTCCAGAGCGAGTCAGGGTGTCCGACAAGAAGCCCACGGCGAGATCGGCAGGTGGGAAGGCGACCAGCCTGCCTGCTACCTGCCGACCCAGAGGAGCGTCGGAGATAACGCAGGAATGTGGGCCTCCTGCCAGATGCGAGCTTGTTCTGAACACGATGGAGGAGGGTTGCTGAGCTGGCTCTGACCTCTTCTGTAGGAAATGGCGGACACATCATTGAACTGAGGCATGAGGTGCGGCCAGCACACGGAGTAGGTGCGGAAGGAGCCCCCACTCCCAGATCCACTCCTCCCCTCCAGCACCCCAGTGACCATGGCCTTCAGACAGTGCGGGGCCACCCCAGCAGACACTGTTGTCACCTCCCGGAGACCCTGTTCTTGCTAAGAGAGCCCTGACTTGGCTGGGCAGTAGTGCCCCATCCCAGGACAAGTCATAATTCATCTCAGCCGAGTGACCCATCTCTTTCCCCTTTGCCAGTGCCCAGCCCCGGGGTGGGCACATGGCCCAGTTATGGGGAGGACTTCTGAGAAAGAGGAAACTCTATGAGTCAGAAGCAAACGTCGAAGAAGTCATAGCCCAGCTCTGCACCTCAGGCCGCCCCGCCGCAGAGCACGTCCTGGAGGGTGGGAGCCACCCGCAGGCACGCGGGCCAGCAGGGAGGGCGGGGGTCAGGACAGAGGCTGGATCTCTGAGGACCCGGTTAAAGTGCCAAACCAACAGTGACCCCCGCTCCAATGGCTGTGGGCCAAAGGGCCAGTACCTACAAGCCTCAGCTCTCACCTGGGCTCTGGTTGCAGGCCCGCCTCCGTGTCCTAAGCAGCGGCCATCACAGCATGTGGCTCCCATGGGACAGCCCTCAGGTGGGACCACCTACACCACCAGCCCCGGGGCTGGCAGCGGCTCAACCTGAGAGGCAAGGGCCCCTGAGGCCACACAGGCTGCTGAGCCCCACCCTGAGGGACGAGACCGAGCTCTCCCTGCTGCTGGGCAGGCAGAAGCACCTGGAAGGCGGTGGACATGCCGAGCAGAGGGCGGGCTCGGGCCTGGCTGGCCCACGAAGACCATGGCGTGGAAGGCCCGCCCCCCAGCGAGGCCCCGGGCGTGACCAGCAGTGCTTCCCCAGACCCTGGCTGCCTAGCATGCCGTCCGGACGCAAAAGCAAATCCCACCCCGTGTGAAAGCTAATCGCAAACATTTGCTGCTGTGGAGAGCTCCATTTTTCAGAGCCCGCAGCGACCTGGTTACGCCGGTGGCTGAAGCACCAACCAGCTCCCTTCGCTCGTGGAAAACAGCAGGGCCAACGATAGGTGCCACGAACTGTGCAAGGGCCCGCATGCCCTCCTCCCACCCGTCATCCCGCCTGTCCCCACGTCCACTGGCCCAAACCAATGCACACCCCGGGTCTGAGAGCATGCACGCCTCCGTCGACACAGACCAAATTGGGACGAGCTGGGGGAGGGTGCGGATGGGCTGGGAGCTGCTGGCCACGTTCCATGGTCCGGTGCTGAAGTAAGAGGCACAGAGAAACCCAAAGGCCCCGGGAGGCCCGGAGCAGCCAGGCCGGGTCCGGATGGGGTCTCGGAGCGATGGTTATTGATGGTGTGGTTTAGGAAGAGGCCAGGGAGGGTAAACCGGGGGCTGACAAGGCCCTGGGCTCGCAGCACTGCCTGGGGAGGTCCCCAAGCAGCAGGAGGGGCTGGGAAGGAGGTGGGACTTAGATCTTCGTGGACATTCTTCTACGGGCCACAGACAGGCATTTGTCAGCACAGCGCTGGCGGCATGAGGAGGAAACAGGCTTTCCGTGGCCCAGCCCTGCATCGCACCCACATCCCCGGGTCCCCCGGGCAGCATTCCGCGGTTTGGATCTGCACCAGCCCAGCTGGAGGCGGTAAGGCCCCGCGGGCGGCGGCGGCGAGGCCCTTAGCTATGAGGACTGGGCTCCTGCACTGCCCGGGGGCAGGTCCTCCTGCTGCCACTCCGGCTCAGGAGGAGGGCTGGGTGAGGCCATCGCCGTCCAGCAGCGACGTGCCACTTCTGGGGACTCGCCCAGACCCTTGCAAAGGGAAGCAGCGTGGGTGGTCTAAAGAGTGCAGCCTGCGTGGCCAGCTTCACAGGGAACCCAACACCACCCAGCGGGCACCTCCTAACAGCCAGTCATGAGCCCAGGCAGGTCCGCACACAAAGCCCGTTCTTCCAACAGATGCCACACGGAACCACCGCGAAGGGAGAAACGTGCCCAGAAAGTCAGGGCCCCCGCTGGTTAGGGCCCTGTTACAATGGACGCCCCTCCCCAGCTCACCCTGCAGCACACAGTTAAATGACAGCTTGTCTGTAATACACAAGTGTTGTTACCCGCACGCACCCTGAGTCGCTTGTGCGAGGACACCAGACGGCCCTACCGCGGGCTCTCAGAGGTCCAGCACGGGCGTGAGGAGAGCCGAGCGGCAGCAGGAGTGGGTGAGGCTGCATGGCGAGGGCGCCAGGGGACGGCACACGGGACGGCAGGGAGATGCCGCAGGGCAGCGCCCAAGGAAGGCGAGACACAGGCTGGCATCGTCACGCTCGCCGAACCCTTGTGCCCGAGGCACTGCTCCGGATGTTAGATGGGTTGTGGGCTCCTCATCACCACCCTGAGTCAGACACAGTCAGCACTCCACGTCCCAGGTTGGGGGAGCTGGAGAGGTCCCGCCCAGGAGCCTCATCCTAGCTCGCCTGTGCATGTCGGCCACGGGTCCCGGGAGCACACACCTGCTGGGGCTGGAGTGCCCTTCTCCCCCAGAGCTCAGGCCAGTGTCACCCCTCCGTCCCCTCCGTCCCCTCCGTCCCCACGTCAGGACCTCTGTACACACACGCCTCTACACTTGCAGCGATGTGAGCTCGGAGTCCGCGACACGTCCACGTGCGTTCACGTCACTGATTTATGAATATGGGCTTCTACCTGCCCCTCACTGCATTGTCCCCAGGGGAACATTCACTCGTCGTATGCCCGGCACACAGCGCACAGCACTGGCCCAGAGCGCGCGCTGATACTGCCGGTCAGACTGAATTAAGCTGGAATGACTTGAACTAATTTGGAGTGCAGGTTGGGGCGTAGATGTCAGGGCTGGCCGCCGATTCTAAAAAGCGAGGCATGACCCACCTGCCCTGCGCCAGACTCCAGGGGTGAGTCCTGCCTGCGGACATCAGAGGAGGCAGCTGGCCGAGATGCCGCCACCCCCGGGGAGCGCCGTGGACCGTCTCCAGCCACAGCCTCAGGGCTGCTAAGTTCCCTGAAACTTTATGGCCCTGTTGCCATGGAGGTCACGGATGTAACGCACCGTGGAGGCGAGAGCTGCAAACGCCTGGAGGCGAGACTCTGGTGGGAACCCATTCAGGAGCGAGTTACTTAATCCCTCTGAGCCTCCGTTTCCCCACGTGTAACATGGAGATGACGACACTTGTTTCATGATGTCGTGGGGGGAAGTGAGTACAGCAGCAGACGGAGAGGAGAGCGACGGAGCACAGCAGGCCCTCAGTAGTCGATAACAGTTCCCATTTCCTGACCTGTTTTTAGGGCGATCGGTTCTAGTGTGAGTCCATCTAGCCAGAGTGAGGGGTTTCCTTGGTCTCGTTTTGACTTTTAATTGAAATGCACTAGACCAGAATTTGTAGGAACTCTGGGCCTAACAGTGGATGAAACCCTACGGTTTCGAATAAGTGAGCTCTCATTGACCAAGCCAGCCCGACTGCTGACTGAAATGGCCCCTGAAGGGCCAGAGGGCAGCTCCTCCCTGCCTCGCAGCTGACCAGGGTGGGCCTCCGCAGGTGCATAGCCCCGTGGCCCTGCCTCCAGCCGCTCTGCTGCCTGATGCACAAACGGCAATGATCGGTCAGCAAGTGTGACACCTCCCAACAAGCAGAAGCCTGGGCTCAGGAGCATGGGTGAGAAACACCCCAGGGAAGCTGCCCGAGGACACACTCACCCCTCAGTGACACACTGAGACCTAAGGACACTTTCCTGCCTCTCCCCACCCCGCCCCTCGCCCCAGGCCAGCTCTGTTCTGTAACCAGCAGGAAGGGGCTGTGCTCCTGGATGGGCTGGGGGTGGGGGTGGGGGGACCCTGAGCAGCTGTGCTCCTGCCCCTCTGGTCAAGCATTCCTGGTGCCGTGCACGCACGCGTGTGTGCATGTATGCATGTGTGCATGTGTGTGCGTGTGTGCATGTGTGTGCATGTGTTTGTGTGTGTGTGTCTTCCGCCCCATGAGTTTGAACACCAGCCAACTCCGAGAACAAGAGCAGACTGGGCTAGGCAAGGAGATAACCACAACTGTGTTGGGACCGATGCTGAGGTTTCACAAAGGCAGGGGAGCGTGAGTGATGGGACTAGCACAGCGAGGCTGGAGGGGGAAGGGCCGGGAGGGGGGGAATGAGGAAAACCGGAATGACTCGCCCTAGAGCCAGACATCCACACAGCCCCAAGAATGCGTGCTCGGTCCTCTCCCAACAGGCACTCTGGCCACGCGTCCCGGAAACCCTCTCTACCCCTCGTGCCCATTAGGAGGTCCTGGAAGCGGCGCGAGCCCCTCCCTTTCTGACAAGAGCCTGCTGTGACTTCAAAGTTGGGCCCTTGCCGATGAAGAGCTCTTTAATCATAAAAATATTCCAGCCAGACAGCCAGCCCCAGAGAGCGGCCCTCGCCTTGCCCTGCAGCCTCTGGCATCGCCCAGCCCCCCGTGCAGCCGCCCACGGGTCCCAGGAGGACCTCGCACATGCGACCGATGATGACCTACAAGCGTGAGCAGCCAGGGGCCCCGCAAGCTCATGCCTAACCCAGGGTGGGCGCAGGACCCAGAGCGCGGGTTAGGATCACCCTGTCCTGACTTGGCCACGAAAACCATCTCCGACAACGTTACTCTACACCACGAGGTATTTGCAAAGAGCGGCTACTTGTTTAAAGAGTGACCGAAGGCATCTCCCGGGCTGGAAAAGCTCTTCAGCTCCTCATAGGGGGCGGGGACACCCTGAGGCGCTGGGAGGAGGGCCGTGCTTCTGGCTCCCCACACGAGGCCCTTCACGGGGCGCACGGACCTGCACACCTGCGAGTGCTCTTCCATCATCCCTGCCGGTCACTCCAACTTCCAGGGAGAACCAGGCGCCGGGCAGTGAGGAGGCACAGAGGCAGGGGAGGGCCTGGCTGAGGGGCACTGAGCCTCCCAGGCCAGACCCTGCGTGTCAGTGACCATCAGCAATGTGGGCAGCGTCTGAATGCATGAGAAGCTGGAAGCAGGGAGCAGGAAGGGCTAGCTCTGGGGGCTTCGGTCTGAGTGTTCGGGATGGGAAAGGTGATGCCCGAAGAGGGGTCCACATGGGCCCATAGGGAGCGGCAAGCGGGGAAGCGTGGCCAGCTGGCGGGGCTGGTGGATGGCGACGGCAGAGCAGGCCAGAGTGGAGGGCCCTGGAGACAGGAGGGGCTAGGGTCAGAAAGGCTCTGTGGGTGGCATGTCTCCGCGATGAAGTTGTCTTGGCATCTGCCCACCTCTCCACCCTCAGCCAGGCTCACTCCCGGAGCACCAGCTTCGAGAGGCCCTCTCTGCCAAGCCCTCCACCCGGAAGGGGCATTCCCGGGCCAGGCCAGCATCTTGGACGCTGTTGGGGCGCCGCAGACAGGCTCTGCAGCCCCAGGTGGCATCGCTCACTGTGTCTTCCTCCTCAAACTCCCTCTCACGAGGGGGATGCGTGTTCCTCTCCGAGTGGATGGGTCCCGGGCTGCCCCTGCTCCACGGAAAGCCTGGCCACCAGGCACACCCAGCCTCCTCTTGCCACAGCCTCTCTGGCCTCAGGCCCTGGAATCCTTGCTCTAGCCGTGCCGCCGGCAGCCCCATCCTCCACCCCCGGGCACGGCAGCACTTGGAATGCTTCCTGCCAGCGTGGCAGAGGAAGGGGCATGTGGGTGAGCATGCAGCCCTTCCGACTGGCTGGGGTCAATGAGGAACTAAAGTGGGGTTCCTCCAGGGGCCTACGAACCCCAGCGAGTATACGACCCGTCCGTCAGTGCCCAGTGAATTTCTGGGAATAACTAGTAGCTAACGACGTCAGTTACCTACACTAGTCACATCCATGGGCTGGACACGCACTCGCTGACACAGCCCTTACCCCGGAGATACAAGCTGTGTCCACACTGCAGGCGGGTAAACAGAGGCACAAGAGGCAGAGTGACATGCCAAGGTCATGAGCTCAGCGGTGGGCAGCTTCACCCGGCCCCCGACTCCGAGCTGTTCCAGTGCCAGCTGTACTGCCCCAGCTCCCGCCACGTTCCCCCCCCCCTCACCCCGGCCACCACCTGCGGCCTCTGACACGTGGCTGTGGCTTACTCAGGTTTGTGCCCGGGGACCCAGGCGTGCCCCTGGCACCAGGGGACCCTTGCAGCTACTCCGAGAAAGAATGAAGGGTGCTGGGCTCTCGCTTCAGCAGCTTCCTCTTCTTCAGCATAACCTCGTCCCTTCCTCCTGGCACCTCCAGACGCCAAGTCCTTCATCAAACACTGGTTGTCGCTGCCACGGGTGTTTTTCGCTCTGCCTGCCGCTGCGCCCAGTGTCTCCTCTGTTGCTCCTGCCTCCCCTCCACCTGACCTCCCAACCTCACGGCCCCATGAGCCCAGGCGCCCACTCCACCCGCTTTAGGACCAGCTCCCGGCGTGGCTGGCGGTGGGCAGGAGGGCGGGACGGGACGAGGTTCACGCGCAGGCCCTCGGGACAGCACATCGGAAGTCTGGTCTGGGCAGAGGCCAACAGGGTGGCATCGGCGTCACCCCCGCATCGGCACTGAGGGCAGCAGCCGGGCCGAGGGTGGGCCTTGCTCTGGGTGGCCACAGGGACGCACAGCCCCGGAGGACACAGCAAGGAGCCACCGAATCTGAGGGCCCCTGTGGGCACTCAGTGACTCCCACAGCAGACTCAGAGCTGCTCTCTCTGAATACAAACTCACCAACCGTGTCCAGTGGCTCCAGGACTGAGGGACACCAGCCTACAGCCCATCCAGCGGCCCCACGTGCCCAGCTCAGCGCCCCTGCCCAACACTGCAGCCACAGCCGTCCTCCCCCGGAACCTGAGGGAGCGTCTGTGAGTTTAACTCCACGTCCGTACGGCCGTCCCGATGCCCGGCTCCTCTGCTCTCTCGGTGCAGGGAGCTCGGCTGCTGCATGCCTCTGTTTCCCCTTTGGGGAACTGGGTCAGTGCCGCTGTGCATCCGTCGAACGTGTGTATTGAACGCCCTCCGGAAGTGGCACAGGGAAAATTTATCCTACCAACAGCGTCTCCGCAATAATAAAAATAATTTGTGCTATTAGTTCCAACAAATGACCGCAGTTTGGTCTGTGCAGCAGCCTCACTGCACAACAATAAACATATCAACTGCCCCTGAGACTCTCCGTGCAGACCTGGGCGGGAGGGGGGCGCGAGCAGGCCGTTCAATGACCCTTCCATCCGCGGTCCCCTCTCCCCGGGGCGGGCAAGTGCTCGTTTCACTGCCTGGCAACCAGGCGGGGACTAAGCTTGCTAAAATATGAGTGTGTTTTTGGCTGGAGTACCAGAGAGCCCGCAGCCCTATGGAGAGAGAAAAATTGAACACACCAGGCCGTGGCTCCAGAAAGGGGGAGAATCAGGCTTCCCGCGGGGCAGGCTGGGCCGCGGCATTCTTCGGATAATGCTGAACAAACCCCAAACAAAGGCGGCCAACCTAGCGGCGTGTTCGCAAAGTGTGTTCTCAGCAGATTCGGGCTCACCGGCCCCGAGCAGCTCTGCGGCCCGGGTCCCACCCTAAGTGTCCCGTTTTTCCGCGCTGCTCCCCTTGTCTGAATTCCTACAGGTCCTGCCAATCAGAATTCCTCACCTCAGGCTCAGGGGGCCTGGCAACCGGGCAAGCGCTGGTGCTTTTAAACCTGGTCCCCCCTCCCCCCCCCCCCACCCCCCGCCAGACCTCAGGGAACTTGCAGCTGAAGTTAAAGATGAGGGTGTGGGGCTCTGGATCTCCTCCGTGCCACCTTGACGACACCCCTCATATTTCCTCTGCCCTGCCCTAGACTGCTCACCAAGAGCCTGGAAGTTCGACCTTGAGGTCCTCATTGTTTTAAAACCACGGTCACTGTTAGTGCTGCCAGTATTTGTGCATCTGCTAGAAAGCCGGCTCGGTGGCCGGGCAGGGGTGCCCCGGGCTTCAGTCTGCCTTTCGATGGCAGGAGGTATAGGGTCTGACAGAAACGGCCGAAGGTATGGGAGCAGGCTTTGCTGCCCAAGACCAAACACGAACCTTCTTGCACGCGCTTCGTTATCACTAAACGCAGCTTCCACACTGCACACTCCTGCGGTGGCCCCTTATTCCTCACCAAGCCCCAGACAACCTGCAGACCGGTGGGCTCTTCTATCACGTAGTGGAGAGTGGGCCTGGAGGTCTGGGGACCAGACTGGGGCCTGTATGCAGACACCATCTGCAAAGGCACTGAGACCAATGCTTTTCCGGCAGCAGGAGGCGCCTCTCCACTCCGGGCTATGAGAGCAGACCCGATGGCCGGAGCCCTGCACCCCTGGCGACTTCTGTGACCTGAGGGACGAGGCTCTGTCAGGGACCTTTCCCGCCCATGAGACTCTCAGGGCCCTCAGGGGTGAAGGTGCCGTGAGAAAGAAGATGTAGAGGTGCAAGTTACTCAGTTTTCTGAAAAAATCCCCAAGCCTCTCTCGTTCTTACAGATTCGTGAGTGCGGCTGCCCAGAGCCTGGTCTTCACCGAGAGAAGGCACACCCAGCCCCGAACCACAGACCAGGGCTTGGTGCTACAAGCTGACTGTTCGTGGACGCAGGTCTGACAGATCTGAGCATGGAGGCCAGGAACGATGTGGCCCCAGAGCTTGACAATGGCGTCCAGGTCCCCCCGCAGGGGACAGAAGAGACCGGGATGGCTGGAGGTGAGAACGTGGGGACTCCCGCGCTGACATCAGACAGAGAGAAAGCAGGCTTTAGGAATGACAATGGCACCGTGTGTGGTGGGTGGGCGTGCCCTTGGCCACATGCACCCACAGGAGCCATGTCCACCACATATGTGAAGCTCATGGCCTAGAATACTGCCTAACCCAGGGATTTCCAATCTTTTCCATCTCACGGCACATAAACTAATTGAACTTCTGCAGCGCACCAAAAAACAGGTTTTAGCCCATCTGACAAAAAAAAATAGGTCTAATTTTAATTCCTTCACACTGGATAGTTGTTGTTGTGTTGGCTG